>NC_091703.1:66135588-66438970 GCF_041296265.1 Equus caballus | reverse complement strand
GTTCACTAAACTCTTTAATTTGTGTAGTGTTTAGAGTTTGAAATCCTCATTTATACGTAAAAGTGTTGAACTTCACAACAGCACTGGGAGAGAAACATCCTCAGTCTCCACGTGAGGATGAGCCCATGGGGGCTCGGAGAGGCTGGCTTTCTTGCTTACGTCATGTCTCTTGGGAGGGGCTCCAGAACTAGAACGAAGTGTTCTGGGCCTGGACAACTGTCGCTCTGGCCATCCCACAGAGTCTCTAGGGTGGAACACTCACCAAAATAAACGTAAAATGCTCAGGGATTAGGTGTTCTGCAGCGACATGACAAATAAACACACAGCGCGTTTTGCTTCTCTCTCCGTGTGTGAGCCTGTGTGTGTGTAGCTCCTCTTTGCTTTGTGGGGTGTGGGTTTGGGTCTGGCCCTTCAGGTGTTTAGCAGCCTTACCGCAGAGTTTCTGGAGAGAAACAGATGTTGGGCAATGTTTAGAGACCCCAGTGCTCAGATGGCCATGTTTTTTCTGATTAGATAATTAGGTTAGATTCTATAAATTCAGCATAGAAGGAAAAGATAAGCTGAAGTACCTTGGGCTTGTTATTTTACCTCACTGGACTGGTTCCTCTCTAATAAGATGAAAGAGAGAGACTCGTTCATAACAACAACATAACGGTAACAATGAAACCTAGAATGAATTGAGTGCTTACTTTGGGCCAAGCACCACGCTAAGTCTTCACATTCATTGTCTCACTCACTGCTCACAAAAATCCCTTGAGGAGACTGTTATCCCCATTTTACAGAGGGTAAAACGGAGTCTCAGAGATTCAGCTTCTTATGGTTCCAGGGCTGGTGAGTGACGGCGCAGGGTGTGACCTCAGTCTGTTCTGTTCGGAGGTCTGCACTCACAACCCTAGGCAGTGAGGCCTCACCATGGCTTCCAAGGTCTCCCACAGCAGGATGTGTCATTACTCTTTTCTATTTAACAGCCATGGAGTTACTTCCTGCTTTCTCATTACCCATTGAAACACATGGGATTTGTTTCCTTAATTATGAATCAATATTTGTTGTTTAACTTAAACAATGGGGCAAGGGACCGATAAGTGGAAAGTCACTGGAAGTTCTTAAATTGATGTTGGATGTTGCTAAATTGAGAAGTCTCATCATTCAGGGAGAACTTTGTTAAAATTTCAATTAAAGCAAAGTTGCATGGTTCTATTAACCGCAACAATGAAAAATGTATTCCCAGCAGCTTCTTTCTCGTTGGAACTTCACATTTGAATAACTTTCATTGGAGATGCAATTGTGAGTTCCAGATTTTTCTCTGCAACTGCTGAAAAGACACACATTTATTACACTTTCAGATAAAGCATATTAATATTACATTAAACATTTAATCTTAAAGATATCACAAACCAATAAACCACATGAAACAATTTTCAATATTGTGTTTAAACTGAAAGAAAATTTTGTTTTCAAAAGTATTTGGGATTGTTATTTTTCTTGCTGGAACCAGCATCGGAATAATAGTAAACAAAAGTCACATCTCATTAGTCCTTTGTTTCTAAATAACTAAAAATTAGATTTAGAGGGCCACTAAGTCTAGCTTTAACTCTGATGTCATTTCTTATTCTGAATGTGTAATCTTTATTTTCATACACTCTGATGTATTTACTGTTAAGATTTTGCTATTAAGGAAAGAGAAATGTACTCAAGGCAATAATTTGATCTGTCTAGATAGACCATTTAAATTTTTGCTTTAAAATAAAACTGACTATGCACATATATGTTACAGAGACAAGGGAAACAGTCAAGAAATGAAAAAATATCTAAATGAATGCACATCATAATTTGGACTTGGGGATTATTTCAATTATTTTAAAGCAAAAAAAAGTCAGGCAATTCACACTAAAAACTTAAGGTTTCAGTTTACAAATCAGGAAAGCACAAAATAGTGAAAATGTTAACAAATCTACTAGGTAATAACTTAGGGTGTGAATTTATTCTTATTCACAATGTCTTTTGAAGAACTTCTGTTGTATAAAGGGCAATCTTCAGGAGCAAATAGAAAATAATTTGTCCCACAAACTATGTATTCGTCTTATATACGCCCATGTCACATCCTTCTTAAACCTACTCCAGAGTGCCCCTAATGTGAACAGGCCAAGAAAGCGCCAGAAGCCAACTTCTGTTAGCTTTTTCAAGAGAAAGAGATAATTATCTTTCCAAATATCTACATCTTCAACAGCTTCCTGCTAGGACCAAAGTCCCCTCCATTATGTTCTGGGGTCACTTTTTATCACTAGCTAAAGCCTGGCTCCAAATATGCTTTCCTGTCTTTTGAAAAAGCCACATTTTGAATCTCGGCAATCAAGGCCCAGACTCAACGAGGACCTGAGAAGGTCCCTACGCCTCCCCCTGGGGGCTCCCCTGATAACTTTTTCTCCTCCTTAGGACCCCAAGCTCTTGAAACCCCTCATATCTACAGAAAAGTTCCACCCACACACCCCAGAGCCTGCACAGGGTATTTGTCGCTGCCTGAGCGAGCAGGCTGGGACGTCACCCACAGCAGCTGCCCCAGCTCAGAAACCTTCTGAGAAGGATTCCTTAGCGGAGGAAATGTGAAAACCAGGGAAAATTCAAAGTGACAAGTGAAAGTTACAGACTTCAGGGATACCGGAGGACGAGGCAGAAGAAGAGACAAGAGTCTCAGAGACGAGCACGTCAAACAGACCATGAGAGCAGAGAAAGGAAAGGACTCGACGGAAATGATCAACTGGAGCAAAGACTTCTTTGACTTTTGCTAAAGGTCTCGCTTCGTCTTCTCTTTCTTCTTTTTGACATAACCCCAATCCTACTATCCACAAATTTAATTTTTAATAGGAAATAAGTATGAATTCCAAATGAGAAGGAGTTTCTACATCTGGAAAAAGGTGAGTTTTGTCCTTGAAATATTATGTTCCGCTCAGTCTAATCAAAGACTGAATGAAGTCCTTTGAAAAGGAACCACAGTAACAGCCTTTTTTCTTCACAAAAGGCAATTCATTTCATCAGTTCTGATTCACTAAAACAGATTGAAATTCTATCTACCTTGTCTCTGTTGACCTTCATCTCTGAATAAGGCTTTGTAAGCTCTTACAATAAATTTCTCCTGAGATTTTTGGCCTCAGTTACAATTTCCAGGAATTAATAATAATAAAAAAGAAGGATACTTTGAAATAATCATAAACAGAAGTTGAGAAAGCCCTATTTCCTCTTCTTTCAGAATATTTTGTCCAGTGGGCTAAGTCCTAGACGAGAACCAGAACTGAGAATGAAGTCCCACACTCGCAGCTTCCTGGCTGTTTGACCCCAGGCGAGTCACTTAAGCTTTCTGAGGCTCAGCTTCCTTATCTGGGAGACAAATATAAAGATGTTCGCCAATTCAAAAAACAAATAAGGTAAAAATGGCTAATAAACACATAAAACATTGAACTGAATTAATAATCAAATAAATAAAATTAAAATATCTGTCACATGAGCAGTGATCTCCCACACACCCAGTGTTGATGAAGCAGAGGAGACGGGCATTCCCCACTGTTGGAAACAAGATGTCAGCGAGGACCAGGGACCTTAGAAATGCTTGTGTGATTTGATTCAGAAAATCTCTTTTTGGAATCAGTCTCAAGGAAATCCTTTGAAAAACACAGACTATATTCACAAAGATAATTATAAAAGTTATGTATAACAGTAGAAAGTTTGAATCTTCCTAAACATTTGGAGGAAATCCAACAATAAAACTGACCGTAAATAAGGTGTACACGACAAAGCAACCTTAGAGGACAGCATATGTATGTTGGTAAGCACCTGTGCTGGGTTAGAAATCAGCTGTAACCTACCTCAGTGGTCTCATCAATTGCTGAACATGAAATGAGCTTATATTTCTTTTTTATTCCACCTCTCATTACTCTAGTCCCCACTGGCACATTTGTCAAAAGTTTGCCCAGCTCTCAGAGCTCCTGGAGGCTGTTGAGAGTTTCGGAGGTCCCCAGCCCTCCCCTGCCCCAGGCGAGCCCCTCAGCTTCTTCCAGGCCCCTCTCCACAGCTGCAGATGGCCCTGCGCCGAGTGACCCCCCCGAAGCACCCTCCCTGGCCCGAAAGGAGACCTTTCCTGCTTCGTCCCTCCAGCACAACTGAGAACCGTGACATTTACGGAGTCTCTCGAGGGCTTAGAGACAAGGAGAGTGCACGGGGACAAGGAGAGTGCAGCCCAGCTGGCAGCTGGTTACTGCTGCTGCAAGTGGCCAAGCTGAAGCTGAGAGTACCAAACGCTGCTTTAAGGACCTACCAGGGCCCCCAGGACTGGATCGCACACAGCGAGGGACACCCGGCCCTCACCAACAGGACTCTTCATGCCTTGGAAATGAGGTGTAACCCAAGGCCATCACCCACACACTCACCCCCCAGGAGAGAAGGCACTGTCCGTCATGTCCCAGGCAGAGTGGGAGAAAATCATTGCATTTTGGTAGTCTTAATCCCTTTCGGTGTGGTCTGCCTGACTCCTATAGCCAGACCAGAGCTCACAGTCCACTTCTCAGGGTTTGGGTCAGTCAGTCTTAGTTAAATAACACCACGGTCTGCCTCAGGGAGGCAGGTTCATTCCTGTTCCCCATTTGGAGAAGCAAATCCTGATTTCCAATGATCAAATTCTTAAAGAAAAAGTGGGGCAGGACACTACTGAAGGCAGGAGTTGGTAAAATAGGCTCACTGGACAAATCTGGCCCCCTGCTTGTTTTGCCAATAAAGTTTTATTGGAACATAGCCACATCTGTCATTTACGTAGTCTCTATAGCAGCTTCTGTGCTGATGGCAGAGCCAGCCGAGTAGAGACCATACAGCCTGCAAAGCTTTAAGATATTTACTGGCTGGCCCTTGGAAGCAAATGCTTGCCTACTCCTGATCTGAGGTCGAGAAAGGTAGCCTGAGGGTAGGAGCTAGACAGTGAGGCCCCGGGGAAGAGGCAAAGGCTGCTAAAGGGGGGCCGCACCCTGGAACTGTAGACCCGACTAGAGGGATCAAGAAAGAGCAAGGCAAGGAGGTGAAGAGGGAGACTGAGCAGCCACCCTGTGGGTGCCACTGCCTGCGCGGGGTCAGATGTGGGACAGACCCCCACCACTGTACGGGGTCAGAGAGGGGACGGACCAGGGGACGTGCCTCCCTGCAAATGTGGTGACACCTGCTCCGCAGACCCCACTCTCTGCTTCACTAGTAATCGCATGAAGATGAGACGCTCAGAATGCCGCTAACACAAAACCGTCCCGAGAGCAGGGGTCTTCTGGAGAACCACAACGCTCCGGGTTGCGGAGTGCTTCTCCCAGGTGTGCCTGTCTGCACCCGGCCTGCCCCATGGCCCTAGTCCAGAGCAGCCTGTAGAGAGAAGATATTCAGGCTGCGCTGCCCCCAACAACCGGAGTGGGCCTCGGGGCCTGAGCTCCAAGGTGTCATCAGGCCAAGCGCTGTACGCAAGATAGGTGCATGGAGTACACCTTTCTCTGTTTTTCAGAAATCAATTTAGTTGATATTTTCACACCTCCCTCTTCCTTTTCCCTGAGATTGCCTCTGCGTCCACCCAGAGAATCGAGCTGTACATGGATGAGACACGGCTGATGGGAGTGCAAAGGGCCCTGATCCCGGCTATCAACGCTCACAATTAGTCCCAGAGTCGTCTCTTATTTCTGTCTGCAAATTCCCTACAGATCCAGTGTCAACCTCTGCAATTTTTTTTTATCAGCTGTCAGGCATGAAGGACTCATTCTGTTCCCCACCATCCTGGAGAACTTTACAAGGCCATCTGGGGTCTGCGTTCCCGACACATCACAGAATGTGTTCTGGGACTTGCCACGTCCCAGGGACCCACTAGGGAACAACCAAGGAGGGGTTGCAGGCTGCCTGTGCTCCCAGAGCTCACCAACCGTCGGGAGCTTCTGTCCCCACACACCCCGGGAGGAAGGGAGCAGGGTCACTTCTCACAGGCAGCCTCCTGGTACCTCAGAACGCAAGAGTCCCCTCTCCCAGTCGAACAAACACTGTTTTTTCCCTAAAATATGGGGGCAGAAAGTCCAGGACTGTCTCATCATATTTCTCTCTCAAATCTGGTGTTTGCTCCCCTTCAGCCCTTCTGTTACTCACAGGGCCTGAGCTCTTGACACACAAGAGCCAGAAACAGCTCATCCGCTGCTGATTTTTGCCAGCACATCTCTTCCCTAAAGCGATGTGTGCAGGACAACCTCTCGCTTTGAACTGGGGACAGAGGACCAAGGAGCAGGAGGTGCCAGGGGATGTGCCAAATCTGGGTAACATTTCAAAACCACGGTCCTACCGAACCCATTCCTCACGTTACCCTTCTCCCAGCAATGGGCTGTGCCATGGGCCTCCAGGCCAGGAATGAGGCTCTGGCACCACGTGCTTATGACACACACACACTCGCCACCTGCCTACCACACACACACTCACCACCCGCCTGCAACACACACGCACTCGCCACCTGCTTACGACACACACACACCCACCCAAACAAACACGGTTAAAACACCAACATCACAAGGGGAACATTTTTGCAATATACATAAGAGATCAAAGCTTATATCCATCCATCTACATCACGATATATATCAAAGTCATACTTATATATATCTCAAGATTTGTTATCAGTAAAAAACCGTAAAGGACAATATTGTCAAGGACACAGAATAGCAATCTACAAAGGAGACGAACCGAGTGGCATTCTAAGTGTGCACCAAAAAACATCAACAGTGAATAAAGACAAAACCCCCCGGGGATAGACACAGGAACACAGCTCGCTGGGGCCCACCCTGGCATACTGATGCAGAATTGTGAAGGAGAAGCTTGGGAACCTGCATTTTCAGTTAAGCTCTCCCAAATATTTCTAGAGCCTATGAAGGTTCTGGTCCCATTGGTATCGAGGAAATTATACTTGCTCGGGAACATCAGAGTCTGACTAAGATGAAAAATATTCCTAATCAGGAGGTAAACTTTCAATTCTCTAAAGTAGGAATCAAGGTACCCAAAGAAAGCGAAAGTTGCCACCAACAATGACAATAACAACCGCCACAAACACACCCGTGTCTGGAGACGGTGAACCACTGAGAGGACATTGCCTTCTCCACCCATCACCTTGCATCTACGATTCCAATTGTTTTCCTGTGGTAGATGTTCTCTAATCTACTTGTACCATAATTTTTCCTGAACCTGTTTTGAAATAAAAATTTTACTACTACTGTTCAATTTTAAATATTTGCATGCCTGTATGTCCTCTTTAGCTAAGATTTCTTTTGCCCCAACTTGGAAAGGAGAGCCACTCACTTAGTGGTTTCCAGGCCTTTGGGCTTGTGCACACTGCCTGATGACTTTATGGAGTGCCGCTGGTAGCACAGAAACCACAGCAGCTGCCCAAATGACCATATGCTTTCCACGGACCCAATATGTGCTCGGCAGGTACTGCTACTCAGTGCCCCCTAGATGCACTCAAAGTAGCCAACACAGTGATGGCATTCCACAGCCAATGTGGGCCACGCAGCCTGGATGAAACTCTCTGGAAACAGATGTGTTGAAAGTGGTCTGCTCTGTGGGCACAATTGCACCTATTAACCAAATGTAAGCAAGAGATGCTAAAAGCAAAGGAAAATGAGAAACAGTTCCACCATCACAAAATGATTCTATTTAGGACACTGCCATCATCTCTTGGCAGAAATATCTTGTTGGCTTCATTTTGGAGCTGACTGCTTTGATTTTTTCCCCATATTCCAAAATCTGGGTGCCAGGCTCTATGACTAGTACATTAATGCCAATGTTTGTTAACTGACCAGAAAACAAAAGAATCACCTTCTAGTAAACTGTATCTGTGTTATTTGAACAGCTCCTGCCCCTAAACTATAATTGGAAAGGCTTTATAAAAGTCTGTATGAGAGTTCTGGTATGGAAGATAAGAGTCTGTAGGTACGCCATCTAGCATCCTTCCTAAGCTGCTCTGCATCTAAATAATGCTCATTCCCCTGTCCCATGCTTCAGTGATACTTTTACAAAGTCCTCTATTGTTGCACAGGTTGTGTTGGGTCATAATCATCTGTTTAGATGTCTGTCTCTGCTCCTCAATCATGAGCAACCTGAGAAAGCCATCTCTGACGTTACTGCCCTAGCATCACACTGCCTAATAAATGTTAGCTCCGTAAATGCATAATTTCATGACTAAGGAATAACGAAACCATGCTTGTATACTTAAGTCTAGCCAGGCTGTGTAAAAATAATGGAACAAACCATCTTATTCAACGTGCAAAATGGACAATGTCAATAGGCACATGTTAATTCTCATCAGATATAAAATTCCATTAACCTTTTAAAGCAAGATCCACACAATGTGGGCACTCTCTAAACGTTACCAGTCAGTTTGGTTTTCCATTTGTACGTGGTGACAGAGCAAAGTCTTAGAGGAAATCCGGATGTGGGTGGCTCAGGCGAGCCTCTGCTGAAGCCAACTTTAGCCCTTCTTCTTCACCGTCAAGAGTCCTCTCTCAACAAAAGCAGCAGCAAGAAAAGTAGATTTTTCCTAAAGATTGTTTTCAGTAGGTTTTATCGAAATTTTCAGGGGAAATAGAGTTTAAATGCACACTCCACATCAATTGGCTTAATTAAGATTACATTCCATACTTCTGTTCTCCCCCAGATCATACTTCTGCCACACTGCTCTCCAGGATTCCTGTCACTTTCTCCGAACTGCCTCCAGCCCAGTGGGCTTTTCCTGTGCAAACCAGTACCTCCCAGAGGCCCTGCATGCAGCCGTTCCCCATTCTCTGCGCAGCCCTATGTCCGTCTACACTTAGCCAGCTTCTCTCTTGAGACCAGACCACAGCGGACGGTCAGCTTTCAAGCAAATAAAAATACCATCATCTCACTAAGTCTAAAATTTCTCATAAAGTAGCAGTTAGTTAAAATGAAGTCTATGACAGGTAGGAAGTAATTCACCTCTTGTCTTTAGAGATTCTAAATAAAAAGTAGTTATTAAAACTTAGCATAAACCCTCAACTAATTCTAAATATTCCAAAACAAATAAATGCCTACTATTTAAGAACTCTTTTCTAATTCGAATAATCCCATTATTCCTGTCCCAGATTTACAGGGCCCTTTAAGACCCCTCCTTTAACACACTGTAGAGTAGCGAGTATTGCAGCAAGGGATATGCCGTGCTTACGATCCACTTGGCTCATTCAATTCAGTTCCATTCCTGAGTGTGGTGGTGTGCACGAACAAGTGTGAGCCAATATCACCGACGGTGATCTTGAGTGGGGAGAATAGATGTGCCTGTCTTATTTTCCTTCGTGTTTCTCCCCATTTTAAAATTTCCTTTCCAAAAGTCCTTATTTTCTTACCCATTTTGGGGTCAAAGATCCCTCCCCCACCATTGTTTTCCTCTGTGACGTAGAGTTGCTTCCTGCTCATTTGTCCTCCGACCCTCTTTCCCTGACACTCCTTTACAAATCCTCTCCCTCCTCCTGGCCCTCACCTACGAGCAGCTCTCCAGGCCAGCCCTGGGACAGTCTCCTTGTTGGGAAATCCCAGGAAAGGGACCACCCGCCAGAGGAGGTGAGCAGAGCTGGAAGGCGAGAGAAGAGCACTGAAAGCAGCTTAGTTAAGTACCTACAGTTGGTTCCAAAACATGAGTGCCTACCCGAAAAGATGCTTTTGTCAGGAAGGGGAAAATAATTACACCAGATGGAAATGTCTGCTACCAAGAGTTCTTACAGCTGGAAGCAATAGGAGGCAAGCACTACAAGAAGTGAAAATCAGAAAGCTCGGCCTCAACCTTCAGTAGGAAAACCCTCCCTTATCACAAGAGTGGTCTGTAAGTGCACCCCAAGCCTTGGAAGCAAATGACTCCAGAACCTCCAGACTCCCAGGACTATGAGGGAATTCGGGCCATCTGCTCACACAAATGGACAGAAGGCAATCTGGGCGGGATGCTCTCTGACAGTAGGTGAGTCAGAGCCCATCAGCATATCCTAATTCAAGGGCCACCTTATTACCTCACAAATGATATGTGCAAAGCAATTAAATATCTTAAAATTGAAGACATGTAACCGAGATAGTTTCCTCATAGCAATACATAAATACTACTGGGGGAAATTACGTTTTTCTGTCACTAAAACTGTCAAAGCAAAAACTTCACCGGACTGAGTTAAACAGGCAAAGAGGACTTTATTTAAGACTATTGCAATAAGAGAGAGACCAGAACTCAGTCTGAACTAAACTCTGCTGAAAAGAAGAGGCTGGAGAGTTTTTAGAACTGAGGTAGAGGAATTGTAGGCCGCCTGTATTTACGAACTGGCTTTACCCAGAGGAAAAGGCACTTTCCCACATCTTCACGGCAGGAGGTAGTTTCACAGTTTGGAGCAAGGCACCCAAGGCAGTTAGCTCCTCCTGGCCCGGGATACTGGAAGGGATCTGTGGCTGATCCCCAACGATGCCCACTATCTTCCTTGATGATTACTTTTCAAAGGAGCGGCTCCCAGGTCCTTGAGAAAGACATCCCTGGGTTGTCATACTGGCAAGAGGCCTGGAAGAAATTACATACATTTCAAAGGGGCAAAGAAAGAATTTGCAGTTACAAGTTTTCCAAAGTAAATCGTCTTAGAAAAGGGAGGTCAGGAGACTAGAGCTGAGCCCCCTGTCAGCCACAATATTTACAGGGTTTCTTTGACTCCCGCTGTTCAAAGAGGGTCATTCATGCTCTGCTTCAAAGCAGCAGCATCAGAGCCAAGCCCAGCCCACAGCGACGCCTCCTCTTAGTGAGAGTTTTAAGATCATTGTCAATAAAATCCCATTTGGAATTCACTGTCTTCAAGTTAATTAAAAAGGAATGTGTTTGTTTTAAAAAGAACTACTTAATCTCCAAAACTTCACAAAACTTTACAATGACATTTGTTATGATTTTGACACATTCCTAGGGTGACAATGTTGATTAGAGCTGAAAAGGAGCTAACTGTCTTAAGCAACTTCAAATGAACAGAATGATTTTTGTTTGGGTACGTCCTTATCCGGTGATTCAGGGTATTCCTAAAATATCTGGAACAAATATTCAGTCTGGATGGGTGAAAATCCCATTTGCTTCTTCAGGCTGTAGTTCCCTTTCAACAAGTATTCTAAAATCCTATTATAGGCAAAAGATAATACTCCATGATTTAATAGATTAGAACATGAATAAGGCTAATCTTTGCTCTCACACTCACATACCACTGAAGAAGATTATGCAAGTCTTCAAGCAGCTCTAATACAAGGCAGGTTGAAATTGGTGCCATGAAAGAATGTGAATTGCTGTGGCATGACCAAAAAAGGAAAAATCAAATCCTTTTAAGTGTCTTCTCTTTTAGTTCACAAGTACATTAGCCAAGTATTAAAAGGTTGTAAGTAACATAAACCCTCTCGATGTCTTTTAACAAAAAGGATAAAACATTAGCAAAATAAGTTTATTTCAAGGAACCCAAGGCCAACTCTCAGAAAAAAAATGGATCCAAACACCAGATAATAAAGATACCCAAAATTACTCTTTCTGCCTCTCTGGATTGGCATGTTCTCTTATTCCTGTTTCCCTCCCCTGCATTTTTCTCTTCTTCTGCAGAATTACTTTCTCTATTCTGGCATGCATAAGGCCAAACATGGTTGGCCCCGATCTTAATTTGCATCCCTTTTCAGTTCAAAAACTAATAAAGACTGACCCATGTCTTGGAGACCTAAATCTAAGTAGCCTGAAGAGAGTGTCTAAGTGGGCTGCTTGGGCAAGCTGTCTATCCCAGTCCAAAAGATCGCCAGAGAATAAGGATATTGAGAGGCTGTGAGGTCCACCCAATGAGCGGGGAGAGGAACCCCAGACGGGGGAAACGTAAGCTAGGACATTCTAAGACAACAAGACACGTTAGACCAAGAAGTAACTCCCACCTTTCATCAATAAACACATTCTGTGGGGCTGCCTCTTAGCAGAAATTAGGTTCCAAAGTTGGCACAAATTGAAAAACCATTTAAAGACAAAAGTGTCTTTGAAATATCTTAAATAGCCCTAAATTCTTTCATACATGCGGTTTTGTGTATACAGTCCTAGCACGTTATGGAATGCTTTGGTTGCAAATAGCAAATAGCATTGACTCCAATGGCTTAAAGAACAAGGAAGAAAACTTGTCATCTCACAAACCAGTGGTCCAGGGTTTTCTAATTCGGTTGTTCAATGACATTATGTAAATTAGTCGATAAATTATCCTTAAGTGAAGTCCACACTTGACTCAGATTTCCTTACTTTTTATGTAAATTAGTTTCAATTAGTAAAAAGAAAAGAGTAAAAATAAACTTCAGAGTTCACCAAACCCGTGAATTCCAAGATCGCTTAATTATGGAAACAATTTTGTGTGTACTGTCTACTGACATGCTGTGACCTGGGTATTTGGAACATTTTTTTGGGAACATTCTTTGGGAATATTGGCCCATTTCTTCCTGTCTAGGATGTACAAGTGAGGCTCCAGATCTCCAAATGACAATTAAAGTAAAACCACCACTTTATTTCAAATGGAAGTGATATGAATAAACTCAGGCAGCTTGTGAAA
The DNA here is from genome assembly GCF_041296265.1 of Equus caballus. NCBI lineage: Eukaryota > Metazoa > Chordata > Mammalia > Perissodactyla > Equidae > Equus > Equus caballus. Next base: position 66,426,350 of record NC_091703.1, on the reverse strand, counting down.
GTTCACTTGGACAAGGTGGGAGAGTTATTTCCACCGGCCCGGTCACTTTGTTGCTTACCTCACAAGAGATCGTGTTGCCCTCAGGCCCTGGAGCGGACCCACCAGCGAAGGCTGATGGTTATATCCCGTGTCTGTTCTCTAGGAAGTCAACAGGTCACGCTCTGGCTTCTTGAAAGATTCGCCTTATTGTGTCTATTTGCACTAAATTCCCACTATCTTCTTGGAAACACTGCACTCTTCTGTGGAAATTTGCCTTTGGGCCACAAAAACAGTTTTATTTGTATCTTAAATTCTTGCCCATATGTCTCACTGCAGATTTTCTATTTTTTAAAAGAAGCATTTTTCACTGTGCTTGACTATAACCTCCTTGAGAGCAGGTCTTTGATACCCGTTGCAGTAAGTTTGAGGCCAGGATCACGCCAATCAAGAGGCGTCCAGTGAATGAAAAAGCATCTTTTCTTCCTTTATCCAGTTCTGCACCTTTACCCAAGCCGCAACATCCTGTCAGTTGCCTCATAAGTTTGTAACTCTCCTCAGTGACTGAACAGCACAACCCCCTTGTAAAACGTTGCAGAGCAACCAACACACATATCGGCCCCAAGTGGTTAAGTCCGTGCGCTCCGCTTTGGCAGCCGTGGATTTTGCTGGTTTGGATCCTGGGCGCGGACATGGCACCACTTGTCAGGCCGTGCTGAGGTGGCGTCCCACAGAGCACCACCAGAGGCACTCACAACTAGAATATACAGCTATGTACTGGGGGGCTTTGGGGAGAAGAAGAAAAAAAAAAGAGAGATTGGCAACCGATGTTAGCTCAGGTGCCAATCTTTACAAAGGGAAAAAAAAAAGAATTGAGTAGAGTACATAGTCAGTCCTCAAGGAGCTGGATGCCTCCCCAGTCCATAAGTGTGGGCTGTCTACAGTGACTTCCTCCCAAAGGATGCCCTATGGAAAGGGACAGAAAGAGCAACTTTTCAGTGGAGAATCTTGACAAACACTTCCCCGGCCAGATGACCAAGGTCAACATCAACAGTGAAGTCTTGTTGACAGTATGTCTCCTTGCATGATGTGATAAAAATGGGATATTACCTCTGTGATCTTCCTCCCCAAACACATAACCCCAATCTAATCATGAGAAAAACGCCAGCAAACCCCGGCTGAGAGACATGCTACAAGATAGCTGACCAATACTCCTCCAAACTGTCAAGGTCTTCAAAAACAAGGAAAGTCCCAGAAACTGTCAGAGCCAAGAGGAGCCTAAGGATGACTCAATGAGACGTGATATCCTGGACAGGGTCCTGGACAGCGGGGACAAAGTAAGGAAATCTGAATCAAGTGTGGACTTCAGTTAAGAATAACGTATCAATATTGGTTCGTTAATTGTAACGAACATACCACACTAACGTAAGATGTTAATAATAGGAGGAACTGGTGGAGGGAACTCTGTATAGTGTTGTTGTAGTTTTCCTATAAATATAAAGCTGGTCTAAAAATAAAGTTTATTTTGTAAAACTTGGGGAGAGTCACATATCTCCTGTTCATCAATAGGAATCTGATAAGTTTCGTAGGTACTGAGCTAGGTCCCTTGAGGACATGTTTGGATCTGCAGAGCAGATGCACTGACCCAGCATCTTTACTTCATGTTAATCTGGGATGGAGAGGGAAGGAGAGAAACGCAATCTGCAAACGACGGCCTTTCAGTAGATCACCCCACATCCACCCCGTGGAGAAACGGATCACGTCTGTGATCCACCCAGCGAGAATGCAAACCATCTTCCTGGGCAGAGTGGACAAGGGTGCTGCTGGAGGCAAGCACTGTCTAGGGAGGCTGCGGCACGTGGGTAGACGAGGAGCATCCCCACTGTCAGGGCACCCTCCCCGCATTGCCTGTGGTCACACCGTTGGTGAGAAGGGGGAGTAGGAAGACCACCAATACTGATAACAGACCTGGCAGAATTAACCCAAAATTCCGCTAAAATTTTATCTCTCCCAGAGTTCTGCCTCCTCAGAACCAATAAAGACAATGCTTTCTTGAATTAAAGAAAGTATATGACAGCACCGTTCTTTCCAAATAAATTTTAAAAATTTTAAAACTGGTTCTAAGGAAAACAAATAAACAAATGAGATAAAGGATACGGTTGCTCAGAGCTGGCTCAACTACGTTGCGTGCTGGCTGCAGAAAGAGAACATTCTAACTTTTTACTTACAAATTTTGCAAACACCGCACCGAGAGACGGGACTTGGCATTCTGTCAGAAACAGCTGCACTAATCTGGATCCTGATGCTCCCCAATTCAGGAGGCATATTTTGGGTTGCAAAAGTCCATCCAAATTTGCTTAACCCAGGCTTTCTCCACGTTATTTGAACAGAGAATCCATTTCTTTGCTTATCTCGCAGTGATTAGCAGAAGACATTCTATGAAAATGAGCCTAAATCAAAAGTTGTAAAAAACGTTGAATTGAGTCATGGCTGTAAATCGATGAGCATACATATTTTACTCTATGGATAATTTCCAGTAAACTAACAGGTATTGGGTCTCCCTGACTGCTCTATATGTCCCTGTTAGCAATTTCCGGAGTGGATTTGCAACAACCAGAAAGAAGATGCTCTTTCCCGATTAGGAGCTCTCTTCCCTGAGAGGGGAAAGTTTGCTCCAAGGTGGGTGTGTGTGTTTGTGTGATTGTCTACATACAACTTCAAAGATCTGGGGATTGTTTGCTCTTCCGGGTTATCTGTGTCACTGCTGCTTCAACTACTTATGATCCTTTGTTTTTAGCTGTCTGCTGTGCTGGTCCCTTCTGCTTCTTTTCCAGCAGCGCCAGAGGCTAGCGCCAAGCAGACGCGTATGGTTCCACTGCTGCCCTCTGTACGTTCTCGTGACTAACCTGGTGAGTTTCCACCTTCATAAAAGTTATTTTGAGGAAGTTCTAAAACTGTAGGTCTTAAAGGATCAATATGTAATGTCAGTTATCATTTATTCACTTGACAAATCTTTCCCGAGGACTTGCTATATGCAAGTACTGTTCCAGGTGCTGGAGGTACAGTGATGAAAGTCCACACCCCCACTCTAGCACGGGAGGTAGAAGGAAGCACACGATGTTTCAGGGACACTAAAGGCCATAAAAAAAGAAGCAAGGTAAAGGGGATAAAAATGATGAGGAGGATGATGCTATTTTATGCAGTGACGTCAGGGAAGACGCATGGATAAAGAGACATTTGAACTGAGACCCGACAGCAATAGAGGAGCTGGTCCTGCGATAAGTGTGGTCCATATCAAACTGCAGGGAAAATGCAGTGTTCCCAGGGCCGGCCCCATAGCCGAAGGACTAAGTTCGCACTCTCTGCTTCTGCAGCCCAGGGTTTCGCCCTTTCGGCTCCTGGGCGCAGACCTAGCACTGCTCTCAGGCCATGCTGAGACAGCGTCCCATGTAACTCAGCCAGAGGCACTCACAGCTAGAGTACACAACTGTGCACTGGGGGTCTTTGGGAAGAAGAAGAAGGCTAAAAACAAACCAAACCAAAAAAACACAGTGCTCCCATGGGAGGGTACGGCAAGCGCAAAGGCCCTGAAGTAGGAGGGCACTTGCTGTGTGGTGGGAATGGCAGAGGCAGCCAGCACAGCTGACACAGTGGAACAGGTACAGGGCTGTGCGGGAGAGAGAGGCAGGAAGCTTGGTGTTGAAACAAGGGCAATTATGCTGGGTTTTCACCCACGTAAAAACTACAAATTCTACTTTGATTCAAAATGGGAAGCCATTTTTTTTTTTTTTTGAATTAAAATTTTTTTTTTTTTTAAAGATTTTATTTTTTCCTTTCTCTCCCCAAAGCCCCCCGGTACATAGCTGTGTATTCTTCGTTGTGGGTTCCTCTAGTTGTGGCATGTGGGACGCTGCCTCAGCGTGGTCTGATGAGCAGTGCCATGTCCGCGCCCAGGATTCGAACCAACGAAACACTGGGCCGCCTGCAGTGGAGCGCGCGAACTTAACCACTCTGCCACGGGGCCAGCCCCAGGAAGCCACTTTTAAAATTATTTTTTAAATCCTATTTGTGGTCATTATTATCTTAAAATTTCTTTGATGTAACTGATTTTGTTTAGCATGAAGATACCAAAACACGGTAATCTGCATAGTTACAATGTCACATTGTACTCATCAAAATTAAATTCCAGAAACCTTTTCCTCTAGTTCAATATCCTCCTTTTACGTCAGCAGGACCAAAATGCTGCTGTCTTTTCCAAGTTTTATGATACTTTGCCACAGATTTTTAACTCAAAAATAGATTACACTTTCATACTTTCAGCCATGACATTGAACTTGGTCATTTCTGGCTATTTTTTTATATTTTATGATTAACCATTCAGAAAGGATCTATCCTTTCTCTTAGATTTTTATTTCAGACCTCAAATCTTCAAATACTCAAGTTTAGATTGCCTGACCTGCTCAAGTTTCTTATTTCCTAGAATTGTTTTGCTGCAAGATTCTCCCTCATTTACAAGAATCCATCTCTTCACTGAGTCATCCTCTGTCATCAATTCTTCCTTGTTCTTGATGAATTTAAATAACGAAACAAATCCATAGGATTTGAAAGGAATCTTTTCCCACCAGCCAATGTTGTTCACCAGCCAAGAAACCTTTGGGGCATCCACGTTACCTACTAAATCTTGATGAAGATCGAGAGATCTAGAATGCTTCCTTCTGTTGGGCAACATATAAATGTAGCAACAGTAATGTGTATCCCAAATTCATTACCAATTATGGGCATAGCAGATATTTTATTTTGGAATGTGTTGCATATAAGGTTACAGAAAAAAGAATTCCAAAGTGTGCCGCCAAGGTCCTTCTTTGTGTTGACTGACAATGAGGGACTAAGAATCGTTCCAGCACCTGGATAGACCCAAGATCATGAGCAACACATTTTATAGAAACTCAGAGTTTCAAAAGTTTAAGAAGTTAAATTAACCAATCTTTGAATACATTTAAAATAAGTCATTGCTTAACTTGTCAACCAGAATCATAATTTTGATTAGAGAAAGACACATGAATGTTTGATCTGTGACCTTAACGCAAAGGAACTCATCTGTTATCAAGATCAATTCAAAGTAGTACAACAAAGACACATTCTTTTTGCGAAAACAGACAAGCCCAATTGCTTATTTGAAATAGATTTCTAGTCTTTGGAAATTTCGTTTAGTTCAACTTTATTTAATTAGTAACAAAGATGTATAAAATATATCCGTGACAATCTCCAATTTCTTGATCTTTGTTCTTTTGAAAGTTGCTAATAGCAGACATATATACACAGTCTACTATCATCGACATATATATTATCATTATATATGTATGGTCTTCTTGAAGGTGTTTTCTACTCTGTCCACCCCTTATTCTCTTAATGTAGTGCTTTTTTCCAAGTAGATGTTCAATAATTTTCATTGAAATACAGTGGATGCTAATAGTTCCTAAAGGAATCTCCATTCAATGCATAGCTGAAAGGAGGAATTTTAACCAAGGTTGCTATAAGAGAGAGGAGCTTAAAAAGGATGGTGAGGAAAACATAGCAATACCATTCGTTCATTCATTCATTCACCCAAAGACACTTGAGTATCTGCTCTTTGCTGGTGCTCCACTAGGCACAGTGGGTGATGGGAAAAACACCACAGTTCTAGAAGTCAAGTAGCTTATCAAGAACTAAAGATGTAAAGTGCGGCTACAAGGTGTGCTAGACACAAAGTAGGAAGTGAGAGGAACTGAAACATCCTAGCCTTTGGGGGAGGTGGAGATCATTTCCATTGGAGAATGTTCCAGAGACGGCTTTTAAATAGTGATGATAATTACATGGCTAAGCTAATAATTACCTAAACGGATTGAAGGGAACACAGAGTGGCAGTGATCAGAACTGATTCTCTGGATCCTGTCAGAATCTGATTAAAATAGTGTCAGGAGAAAGGACAGGAAGCCCAGGAAAAGACACCGTGCTTATGTGGCTATGATTTGCAAATTAATCAATCTGACAATCTGATCAATGTGAGTCCTTGGAGTTTTATATTAGTTTCATTTAGCAATTTTGTTTATAGATTGCCATTTTTTTTTACTTTTTAAAGAAACTATTTATCTCCAGATTATGCAGACTTTGTGCCAAAAATTTTGAAACATTCAGGTTGCTCAGTCATGGCTGCAAAACAGCTAGCATGAAATCTCAGGATCTGCGACAAAATATTTAGCTAGAAATTTAAAAGCCTGGTTAGTATTTAACCCAAAAACTTATGTAATAAAATGATGATAATGATTGTGACTCATGATAACCATTAGAGTTGTATAAAAATCAAATTAATGATGGTTTTAAAACATGAAATAATCATTTCAAGGGAAGAAAATTAGTTTTGTGTGACCATATGCTACAGATTCAGAACAGAGTTAGAAACCGTGAAAAAGCACCACGGCAATACAGGGACAGAAAGTCCTCTCGTCCTGTTTGACTCAGTTGTCAAACACAGATTCTCCATGGCCGAAGGCGCCCCCCACATCTCTCAGCATGGGATGCAAGCCCCCCACACACGCTGTTGGCCCTGCCTGCTTTCCTCTGCCCAGTCACCCACCCCTTTCACAGGGTTACTTGCTCTTCTTAAAAACCACCACGGACATTCCCTCATCTGACGTTTGCTGCCAGCACGTAGCACCTTCTCCACCTCTCTGGAGAGACTCAGTCCATCGAGACCCAACCAACGTATGACTTCTTTCATGAAGTAAAACGGTCTCAGCTACGACAGCCTTAAACTTGACTAGACCTCGTGCAAACACGTTCCACCGTTCATGGGGGTCGCTGGGAAGAGTGTGGACAACATCTCAAACCAAGGAATACTTAGAGGACTTGAGTACCAGGTGTGCTGGGGCCCCCAGAACAGTGGACTGAGGGAAAGGAAGGAAACTGGGACCAGGAAGAATAGGGAAGGACAGAGCGACTGAGCTGGCTCAGTGTGTGTGGTGGGGGGGGGGGGGGGGGGGGTGTATGGAGCGTGTGGACGCATGGTGAGGGGAGGACAAGGCAGCAGGAGGTCACCAGGAAGCCCATGCAGGGGTGCTGTAAACTCAGACTCGGTTCCAACAGAGATCAGTATTTTTTCATGTTTGCTTGTCCCTGTTTGTGTTTTTTTTAATAACAGCTTTACTGAGATATAATTCACGTACCATACAATTCATCCTTTTAAAGGGTGTAATCCAGTGGTATGTACATTCACAGCCATGTGGGACCATCCCCACAGTCAGTTTTAGAACATTTCCATCACCCCAAAACACTCCTTATCTTTTAGCTCTCAGCCCCACGGCTCTAAGCTTTCTGTCTCTTTACATTTGCCTATTAAGGACATTCATGTAAACAGAACCCTACACTATTTGGTCTCTTGTGACTGGCTTCTTTCTCTTAGCATAATGTTTTCAAGAGCCCTTCACACTGTGTCAGGAGTCAATGTCTTAGCAGGTGGAATGTCCGTTGGAAGTGGCGGACCAGAGACCAGTCTGGAAAAAGGTTAACCCTCCCAGAGCAGCCTTGGAAGAGTTAAGGAAAGTGTGAAGAGTACGTCCTGGTGTCCAGGAAGAACTTCAACTCTAAAAAGAATAGACAAAATCTTAGCCTGGTTATGCAGCCGAGGCCAATAAAGATGGACACAGAGGGGTCTCTGACGCCCACGTACGAGGCCTGTGGCCACAGAACAAACCACAGGCTCAACCCAGTTACTCCAGGCCCTGCCCTCCTCCTCCCTTTCACGTCGCATACAATAAAACCAGTTAACAGCCAAACAAAGGTCAAGAACCACACAGCAGGCTTGTTCTGGTTATTATAAACTATCAATATGATCATCCTCATGAAAAATAGGATCACCTCAGCACAAGAATTCTTCATGAGGCAAGAATGGTTTATCTAAGTTGAGGAAGACACATGTACTTTTCACGACACCTGTCCATTGTTTAGATACTAATAAATTTTCATAACACTCTGTCTGCCAAAAAGAGACATTCAAAGTTCTTAAATGAAAATTTGAAATAATGAGGTACCTATCGATCTACCAGATTTCCATTGATTTTAAAAAGATAGAAGAACTATTTGTTCAGGGCTTTTAAAGATTATTCTACAGTTAATTTGAAACTTTGAAGATCTTATATAAAATAAGAGGTGCTCCAAATTCATAATGCTTTCATTTTACTATAAAGTGTTAGAAATTAAAATCAGTAGCAATTGTTAGATAAATGTAACTAGACTTTTGTATTATTTAATGTTGCTTTGTATAATGCAAAGTTTTCAATGACCTAATTTAACAATCATGCCTGTCTCTAAGGTGGAGAAACTAGATGTGGAGAGGGGACTCATGTTACTCTTGTCATTAATATACAATTGTAGGTGCAAAATTTTAATTTGACCTTTTCTAAAGGCACTATATTACGAGGTTTATCATGATGATGATGATGATGAAACTTTTATTTAAATATAATTCACTTGTCATAAAGTTCACCCCTTTAAATTGTACGGTTCAATGGTGTTTAGTATATTCACAGAGTTGTACAACCATTACCACCGTGTAAATCCACAACATTTTCGTCACCCCAAAATGAAACCTTTTCTCAATTAGCGGTCACTCAAGATCTTTTCCCCAGCCACTGGCAACCACTAATCTACTTTCTGTCCCTGTGGCTTTGCCTGTCCTGGATGTTTAATATAAAGGGAATTGTATAATATGTGGGTCTTTATGTCTCACTCCCTTGATTTAGCATAATTGTTCATGGTTCATCCACACTGTAGCTTGTATCAATATTTTATTCATTTTCATAACCAAATAATATTCCATTATGTGAACATACCACAGTTTGTTTATCCATTCATTAGCTGATGAACCTTTGGGTTGTCTCTGTATTTGGCTATCATGAATAATGCTACTATGAACATCTGTGTACAAATTTTTGCATGGGAACATGTTTTCAATTCTCTTGGGTATATATCTAGGACCGTGATCAGTGGGTCATATGGTAACTCTACGTTTCACTTTTTGAAGAGCTGCCAAACTATTTTCCAAAGTAGCTTCACCATTTTACCCTCCCACCAGCAATGCATGAAGGCTCCAATTTCTCCACATCCTTGTCAATACTGGTTATTGTCCATCTTTTTTTATTATAGCCATCCTAGTGTGTGTGAAGTGGCAGCTCATTGTGGTTTTGATTCACTTTTCCCTAAAAAACAGCATCTCATTGTGGTTTTGATTAGCTTTTCCATAAAAAAACTAATGATAAGTTTCTTTTCATGTGTTTATTGGCCATTTGTTTATCTTCTTTGAAGAAAACTCTGTTCAAATCTCTTCCCCATTTTTCAATTGGGTTATTAATTTCTTTATTGTTGAATTGTAAGAGCCCTTTATATACTCTGGTTACCAGTCCCTTATCAGATATATGATTTGCAAATATTTTCTCCCATTTTGTGGGTTATCCTTTCAATTACTTGATGGTATCCTTTGAATCACAAATGTTTTAATTTCGATATATTCCAATATCTATTTTTTCTTTTGTCATTGATGCTATTGGTGTTTTATTTATGAAACCATTGCTTAATCCAAGGTCACAAAGATTTATTTCTATGCCTTCTTCAAATAGCTGATAGTTTGATCTCTTGCATTTTGGGCTATGATCAATTTTGAGATAATTTTTGTATATGTTGTGAAGTAGATAGTTCAAATTCATTCTTTTACATATGTATCTCCAGCACCATTTGTTGAAAAGACTATTCTTCCCCCTTTAAATTATCTCCATACGCTTGTTGAAAATCAATTGACCATAAATGTAAAGGTTTATTTCTGGACTCTAAATTTTATCTTATTGATGTATATTTCTGCCTTTATGCTCGTGCCACATGGGTTTAATCACTATGGCTCTGTAGTCATTTTGAAATAGAAACTGTGAGTCCTCCCTCCCTTCCATTTTGCTCTTTTTTTATTTTTTAAAGGTATGTTTTTTTTGGCGAGGAAGATTGGCCCTGAGCTAATATCTGTTGTCAATCTTCCTCTTTTTTTTTGCCTCCCCAAAGCCCAGTATATAGTTGTATATCCCAGTTGTAAGTCCTTCTGGTTCTTCTATGTGGGATGCTGCCACAGCATGGCTTGATGAGCAGTGTGTAGGTCCACATCCAAGATCCAAACTGGTGAACTCTGGGCCACTGAAGCAGATGCACAAACCCAACCACTACGCCACCAAGCCAGCGCCAATTTTGCTCTTTTTTAAGATTGTTTTGACTATTCTGTGTCCTTTGCATATCCACATGAATTTTTAAATTTATAACCAAAATTTAGGAGCTTTTTGTACATTCTTTGGAGTTTCCTGTGTAGGTAATAATGCCATCTGCAAATAGGGACGGTTTTACTTCTCCTTTCTGATTTGTGTATCTTTTATTTCATTTTATTGCATTATTACACTGGCCAGAACTTCCAGTATTATGTTGAATGAATCTAGTACCATGAACATCTTGTCTTCTTCCTGATTTTAGGGGGAAATCATCCACTCTTTTACCACTAAGTATAATGTTAGCTGTAGGTTTTTGTAGATGCTCTTTATGAGGATGAGGAAAGTCTCCTCTATGCCTGTTTTACTGAGGGTTTTATCAGAAATGTGTGTTGAATTTTGTCAAATGCTTTTACTGCATTGATTGATATGCTCATGTGAATTTTCTTCCTTAACCTGTTAATATGAGGATTTCATCAACTGGTTGATTCTTGAATATTGACCTGTCCTGCAAACCTGGAATAAACCCGTCTTGTTGGTGGTGAATAATTTTATTGGATACTCTATATTAATATTATATACTATGTATTATATGTTGCTGAATTCTATTTGTTTAATATTTTTAAAACTTTTACCTTCCTGTTCATGAGGGATATTGATCCGTAGTTATCTTTTTGGTACTGGTTTTTCTATTGGTTTTGATATCAGGGTAATGCTAGCTTCATAACGAGTTGGGAACTGCTCCCTTCTCTTCTATTTTCTGAAACAGTTTGTGTAGAACCGGTGTTAATTCCTCTCGCAACGTTTGGTAGAATTCACCAGCGAAACCATCTGGGTCTGCAGATTGCTCTGTTGGGAGTGTTAAAATTACAAATTCAATTTCCTTAATATTATAAAATTATTATTGTATTAATGTTTTCTATTTTATTTATTATTATTAAATGTATGTATGTATTGTTTAATTTTAAACGTTATCTTTTTTGCTTTAAACTAAGACAGTTCCGTATCCGACCCTTGGCTGCCACCTTCTTCTCCAGGGGACTTGGCGTGTGCTCAGCGTCTGTCCTGCCTCCTTCTTCAAACTCCTTCTCTCTGGAAGTCCCAAGACTCTGGTTTCTGCCTTTGTCTCTCTGTGAGTACAGCCAAACCTCTCCCATTTGACCTTTTGCTTTACCCCAAATCACAGTCCCTCTAGGAGAACGCCCCCCTGGGAGAGGCACACCCCTGTTCCAAAGGGGAAGCGTTGTGGGTGCTGGCTCCTCCTCTCTTGGCTGACTCCACGTTTTTGGTCAAATAACACCTCTATTTGTTTTATAAAAAGGAGGAGAGCTCTAACTAGACAATATCGAAGGTCTTTTCTGGCTTTAAAATTGTTATTCCGTGTCTCTAGATACAAAATCACCACCTTTACTTTAGCATCCACACCTCTCATTCTGTAACGGGCAGAATAACCAGAACTAGAAAGCTTCCTGTTGTTTGATTTTTCCCTCGTTTTCATGCTTTTCATCTATGTGTCCCCGTGGCCTTGCAACCACCTTCTGATGTGCTCACTGGTCTCCTCCCCGTGGTTGGACACGCCATTGCGTTCCTGTCACCATCCTCCTTTTTATTTTGTTTTTTCTCTATCAGGAAAGCGTCATCCCTCCCTTCCTCTATCCAAACCCCATTCATGTGAAACCCCAGAGCATCGTACTCTATCAGACAGATATACACATCTTCATGAATATAGACATACAGTCTACGCAAATATTACAACTGCATATTAAAATATACTAGAAGTCATCAATGTGTCTTCCTTCAAATTTGTCACCTTAAAAAAGTCATATATGGGGCTGGCCTGGTTGCATAGTGGTTAGGTTCACGCACTCTACTTCAACAGCCCGGGGGTTCGCCAGTTCTGATCCAAGGCGTGGACCTGCGCACCGCTTATCAAGCCATGCTGTGGCAGGTGTACCACCTATAAAAGAGAGGAAGTTGGGCACAGATGTTAGCTCAGGGTCAATTTTCCTCAGCAAACAAAAGAGGTGGTTTGACAGTAGATGTTAGCTCAGGCCTAATCTTCCTCAAAAACAAAAACCTTACCTGTATGTTAGGGTAACTCTATACTGCTGAAGTCTGCATTGGAATTGTTCCCAGATGCCTGGGCATATATATACTTTTAATGTTCTCAGGGTGAGCGATGAAATTTTACAACAGTGAAAGGTCAGTAAAAGTTAAGTCAATCAAACTGGCTTTAAAAAATGTGTGTTAATAAGAGACAGGTGTTCTTAGGTAGTTTTGTAACTCACTCTGAAAGCTAATCCAAACGACAGCATTCCAAAATTGTGATGCTATGGCAATATCAATGGGCTTAATGGATGGCTTGCCAAAGTGGCCCTTGGAATGGCAATATTCTTTTAAATGTATAAACTGTATTTTCTTTTAATCACCTCAATCTGCCGTATATTATTTAAACATTACCATTCTATATGTTTTCTTCTCGAAATCACCGACTGCAAGCTCCCCAAAGACAGATTTTCTGCCTCACATGTTCATATCCTTACAATAGCTAACAGTTTTATTCTGTGTTTTTTTCTTTTGCAGAGGAAGATTTGCCCTGAGCTAACATCTGTTGCCAGTCTTCCTCTGTTTTGAATATGGGTCGCCACCTCAGCCTGGCCACCAACAAGTGGTGTAGCTCTGCGCCTGGGACCAAACCTGGCCTCCAAAGCAGAGTGTGCCAAAGTTGACCACCAGACCACGGGGCTGGCCCTGGACAGCTGTGCTCTTGGTGAGATGGCCAGAGCAACGCTTCAGTGCAGTGTTCAAGAATCAGAGAGACGCCCTCCTAATGGAAATGACTCTGATTTTGTTATGAGATTTACATGATTTTGCATTATGAAAGATAAAACTCTGCAAAGGACAAAGCCAAAAGCCATTTTTAAAAAAGAATGAAATGGTAAACTGCATTTGCAGACTTGCCCTTGGATACTGGAATACACACAACATGAATTAACGGAAAATATTGAAGTGATAGGCGTGATGTTATGGTCCCAAGAGCTGTTACAATACAAACAAAACTAATCAATTTAGATTATTCAGTTTAGTTATTATTTTCACTTCAGGGGAATTCCTGAGTCATTAAACTTAGTAATTTCTGTAGCTACGATGGGTCTCTGGTTCCATTGCTCGCCTAATGAAACAGTAAATAGAGTCCCAAATTCAAAGTCCCCCAGGGGAAAAAAGGCTAAAATATTCACCTTTTCAAATTTCAAATGTTTAATCAGAATTGTTAGTTATCTAAGGCTTAATGAAGTTTTCTCATGTAACCAAATTCAAGGTTTTTTTAATATTTTATCTTTAAAACCATGAGAATAGACTGTTAAATGATATTTAGAAGTGAAGGTTTATATGGACGCAAGATTTGGTATATGCACACTCAGAGACAAAGCATTAGATTTGAAGGTGAAGGACAAAGCTGCACTATAATTGCACAGTGGATGGCACTTCCCTACTCTTCCTACATTTATGCCCTGTTCCCTTTAAACCAGCGGACTAGGCGTCCTGAGTTCTTCTCCGAGGTGGCGGTCACTCCATGGACCCCTCCTCCAGGACAGGCTCCAGTCCCCTAGTAAGCCTCTCCACCAGGACTGCACGACGACTGTGGGGGGACGCTGACCCATCAGAGCGTTTCATGTCTAACGTGGATCTTCCGGCGTCTGGTGGTTGGTTAAGCAGTGGGTGAACTTGTGTGTACAAAAGGTCACGTGATTTTCCAGGTAGCCGCAGAGGGTTCTAGGCCGTCTGCAAAGGCACGTCTAATGTCACACTGTCGCAGTTGGGAAACAGACACCAGCCTGAGCTCTTACTGCCAGCTGCAGACGGTCAAGCTCTACAAAATCCTGTTAGTCTAGTGGAGCAGTGCTTTGAAAAAGGTTGAGAAATGTGGGTAAGCCACTTAGAAAAGAGTTCTTTATCTCTAGTAAAGTTGGCCTGCTGTTTGGCCACCCTGATCAACTCTACTCTTTGTTTTTCTTTAACTCTCAAACGTGACATACCTGTATAAATAATCCATATGTACTTGCTTTAGTCTGTTAACATTTGAAAATTCGTTCTGAAAACGAGGCTGTACGTACAATAGTCTTCAGTCCTTCCTGCACGGAGGAGTTATGCCGCTTTATTTTAAGAGAGATCCTTAAACTACTCTTCTAAAGTAAAAGACACTGTGAATTCAGTGAATGAACGGACCTTCATGGATATGTAAACAACACTCTGTTCTTGTCATTATCTTTCCTCTGGGGTCTATGCCACCTTCCAGTGGGACCACAGGGTCTGTGGCAGTGTGCACGGAACACCCAGACTTCCTCCGGAGTCCAGTGCTGTGGGTCCACCACGTCCACTGTACCCTCACGTGTGAGATAACACAGTGGAACTTGTGCTTTCTAAATCACTTAGGCTAAACCTAGACAGGACACGGGAGTACTACCTGCGAACAAGGCACTTTGAATTATTTGCAAGCTAATTCCAGGCTCAACCCGACCTTTTCATTAAGCCAACCCTGTTCTTTACTCTTTCTCTAACTCCACGTAAAATAAAAATATAAGGAAGAACATATCTTAAGCCAAACTAAACCATATTGTTTTCACACGTTTGTCTCATATGAAGGCATATTTTAAGTAGATATTTGACTTTAATTATTTAACGCCTCCAGAGAACACTGGCATTCACTCCTTCTCCTGGTACCACAGTAAATATCAGTTCACAGACTGACCCAGGGCTTTAGTTTATGTTATAAACTGCTGCATAGGATCAATTTAGGAAACAATGCATGTTTCACATTGTTGGCAGCAGGTTTTTGTTTCAAAAACTTTAGCTGGTAACCTTGCGTCTCTAAGTCCCATGTTTTAGCTAAATAGTGTTTCTATTGACCCTGGAGAAACGGGACTCCAGGGAGACCTAGCAGCAAAAGTTCAATAAATACTGGAAGTCGAACTGATTCAAAAGCAATTATCCCTTTGCGGGAGAAGTGGAAACCCAGAAGCCTTTCCCCTCTCTGAGCCGGCAGGTGAGAATCTGCATATCACCAGAGAGGACCTAGCTCCACCGTCACCTGATTCTTTATACTCGGTATTTCCTAACTGCCGCTGTGTGCTCCGGTGCAAGACCCGGTCCCAAGGAGTCCACACTCTCCTCAGAGAGAGGTCGTGTAAACCAAGTATGGCTCGGCATGTTGCGTGCTGATAGTGGCTGGTAGAGAATGCTGGAGCGACAGAGAAAGAGCATGGAACTTGCCTCATGGAGGGAAATGAGAATCATCAGTCAGGGAGGGCTTCTGAGAGGAGGTGACTCTTAAGTCACTTCTTCTTGGGAGATAGAAGTGGGAGAGGGATGAACGGAGGGAGGGAGGACGGTCCTGCCAGAAGAACATCATGTAGGGTGCCTGGGAGAGAGGAACTCCAGGTGGCTCAGTGTGGGCAGAATCAGGTGGGAGCCGTGAAAGGCAAGAACCGAATGGGCCTCTTTGAGGAGTTTGGATCAGTTCTTAAGGTGATGGGAAATGCGTGGAGGGCGTGGAGGGCGTGGTGTGCGAGTCCCTCAGTCCCTCCCAGGGATGAACGGGAGAACAAGGGAGGCGGTAAACCCCGGGCCCCTGGGGAGCGCAGCTTGGGTCTTTACTGGGAAGTACTACTCTCGGTTTCAGTAGGACGACCTCTCTCAGGGTAAAGTCGCCGCTCCAGTTAAGCAGGGCACCTCTGGCCCAGCGCTGACACCCCGAGCCGCCGCCCTCCTCGGCCGGCCTGCGGCTGTGCTCGCCTCCACCGCCTGGTCCCTCATCCCGGTCGGGAGGCACCCACTGCGAGCGCTGAAGCTGCTCCTGAAGTCTGGGGGAGGCCCTTCCTGGAGGAGGAGCCGGCCTGGCGTCCTGCGGGCTGGTCCAGCCGACGACTCGGGTGGCCCTGGGGACCCCTGAAACTCTCGCAGCTCGGTTTTCTCACATTAGACACAGAATCGAAAATGGCCATCCAGCAAGGTTGTGAGAACTGAAGACTGACTGTTCGTCCCAGGCTCCTGCACGGGGTCCCCTCAGCGAGCAGGATGCGCATTTACTGCTGAAGAGGAAATGGCCTGAGCAGACTTCCCATTTCCCATTGCTTTTTTACAGACCAGCAGACGTTGGTGGGGCTCCCAGTGGAGGCCCCGGGCCTGGGACTCTCCTGTCACTCAGGCTCCAGGTCGTGATGCTGTCTCTCGGGGAGCTGAGCAGCTCTGCAAGGAACCAATGCGAAGCAGCCTTGGCTTTAACTGTGTCATCACCCCGGCGGGGCCTGGGGACTGTGCAGCGCGTTACCGCCTCGCTCCCCTTCACGGGCGGTACCCTCGTCTCTGGCTGAGTCTCATTCTGGCTTCTAGTTCCAAGCAGCATCTGTGCTCCCTAAGTGTGGTCCTGATCAGAGCCCCTTCCAGAGAAGAGAGAAGACGAAGCGCAGACTGTCTGAAGCACTGACGCTCCGCAAACCTTTCAGCTGTCTCAAGGGACGCAAGCAAGCAGAGCGTTTAGGAGAAGGGAAGCTGGCGCTTCTGTGTTCGCAGGACTGGAACCGTGCAGCCCACACCGCTGCTGAATGTGGAGAGGGCACAGTCCACAGTCTAAGCAGAAAAACCAGGTTAGAGAGCAAGCGAGGTATTTCATCCCGAGGGGGTGGGTCGAAGGAGCTTTGGGTAGAGGTTCTGGAACCAGAAGGAAGGCCTTTCGTAACTGGCTTTCAATCCGTGTTCACTTAGTCCTTTGTCTTCCTTCTGTGCCTGAAGCCAACAAAATCAGAACACCTTCCCCTCAGTACCTGCAGCTGGCATTTTGGCGTGATCATTAGAACATGTTGGCAGTGAAAACACGTTCAGCTTTCCCAGGACTGGCTGTCACTTATGCCAAGAGCAAATGGGAGCAGAAATGTTAACACCAGTACTTCTGTCACTGCACCCGAGTCGGCGGGCTCTCTGTGCCCAGGGTGCTCCTGAGCGGAGCTGGACTCCCCCTCGCCCCTGCACGGGGAGCGGAGAGGGCCAGGGTGCGAGATGCAGACCCACACCCCGTGCAGCAGCCTGCTGGACTTCATGCCAGGACTGCCTCTTCCCAAGGGTTTTCCTCTTTTAATTGCAGAAGCTTGAAAATTAAGCTCATTTTAATGGAAGTATTAATTAGTAGAAAATTTCCAGGAAGCCATTTAGAGAATTTGGCTCTATTTACCAATAGCCTTTAAAAAAATATCATATGTTTGCTCCAGAATGTCATTTCTAAGAATATACCCTGAAGAAGTCACTTAAAACACACACAAAGATTTTTAAGTACAAAATTCAAATTATAGAGAGATTTTAATAAAAAAACATTTTGAATAAACAGCAATAAACCATTAATTAATTAAAATGTTATTATCCATATTAAATACATCCGTATTAAATAGTTGAATAACTATTAAAGGAGTTTTATAGAACTTTAAATGAAAATACGTACTGTTCAAATTTTCTTTTTCTTACTTCAAAGAAAAGAGACCCACTCAAGTTATCTCAAATAAGGAGAGTTTTCCCCCCTTACATATGATAAATATGAGTGAAACTAGCATGGAATAAAAAAGCCACCAGGAGCTGGGGTGACTTCGGAGGAGAGAGAGAGAGGATGTTAGGGGACGGCACCAGGAGATCAGCAGAGGGCTCCTCCCTCCGCAGGACCCAGGTTGTTCTGGAGGGTTAACCAGTGCGATTAAAGTAGAGGGAAAAGGCAAGCAGAATCAATGGTGTAAAGTAGGTAACACAGTTAGGATTATTTAAGAATGATAGAATTCTACATTTTAAAATTACAGGAAATCAGTTCTAGAAAGCAACAAAACAGTAAGAGGACTTGGGAAATTTAAAAATTTTAAAATCATCAGACTATATAATAAAAAAATCAAGAAAGTTAAACTACGTAAGAATCAACGTTTGAGGCCAGTGCAGGAAGTGGACTCAGAGCGTGTGAGGCTCCTGCCCTGTCAGAGTGAGTGAGAGCCGGGAAGAAGTGAGAACCGGGGGCTGCAGGCAAGCTCAAGTGTTAAGAGTGCAGATGAAACTGGGGAGTTCCAACAGGGGCATAACACACAGGGCTTTGTAAACTGTGGTTTGGCGTTTTTCCCTCCATTCTTAGAGCAATGAAAAATTTCTGAAGAGTCTTAAAAGGGGACCATAAGATAATGTTTGCACCTTGTGTGAGAAGATATCCCAGCTGCAAATGTGGGAATCATTTTGGGGCGAGCCACCTTGGTATGAGGTGATGAGTTTTGGGTGGAGATATGAGAATAGTGTCTACAATAGCAAGCTATCCAGACGAGATCCTAGCAGTGTAGACTGAGGTGATGGTAGTGAAGGTGGGAAAAACCAGAATAACCTAGCGATGTTTAGGAGCATGATTGGCAGGACTCCCGTAGATGGGATGTGGGGATGAGTGCGATGAGGTGCTCAGAGGACTCCTGGGCTTCTGAATTGCACTATTATGTAGATGGGGACACTGTTTATGTGACAGAAAACACTGAAACGATATATAACTCAGCTTGAATTAAAAACTCAAGATCTTCTTTCCTCAAAACTATTTCTCTAACATGGGTTTTGATAGTCTATTTTGAAACTCAGAAAACTGGGAAATCACTTTTTGATTCTCTTTCTTTTACTCTCGTTAAGATATATTCTCTGAAGGCGTATGATCAAAGGGCAGTAAAAGAATTACTGTGAATTAGAAATACGTTTTTAAGTGTATCAAAATATTACCATGTCAAATATCAGCTTTTATTTGGTGAAATTCTAAGCAGGCACTTAACCCTTCATTCCTCCTCTGGAGAAGCACGGTGAGAGTCAACAAGGAAAGGAAGTTTTAGTTTTCTCTTAAGCGTCATTTGAATGGTTTTGCATGAGTGTGTATTTCTGATATAGTAAAAAGAGAAAAAAAAGATTAAAAAGTCATCTGAGAAAAAATAGGCACGTTGCTTTTATTTAACATAGAAAAAGAAGAGGAAATGTTGAAGAGCAATCCAGTGCTGGTCAGAGGCCAAGCTGCATCCGGAAACAGGAAAGTCATCATGACCTGGGGGATCAGAGCCAGGGCTGTAGGGGGAGCACCAGGCAGCAAGAGCGTGGAAGTGACACGGGGTGACGAAGTGGGGACCAAAGTGTTGTGATGAATCAGCTGGCAGGTGAAGAGAGATCCGTGGTAGCTAAAGAAAAACTCGAAGTCTAGAAATTTGTTGTAGTTGCTTAGCTTTAATGAGAAGGCTATCAAGAGATTAGACGGCCGGCCGCGGGGTCAAGTGGTTAAGTTTGATCGCTCCACTTCAGCGGCCCAGGGTTTTGCTGGTTCGGATCCTGGGCACAGACATGGCACCACTTGTCAGGCCATCTTGAGGCGGGGTCCACATAGCACAGCCAGAGGCACTCACAGCTAGAATATACAACTATGTGCTGGGAGGATTTGGGGAGAAAAAAAAAAAAAGAAGATTGGCAACAGTTGTTAGCCCAGGTGCCAATCTTTAAAAAAAAAAGAGAGAGAGATTAGACATTAGAATGAGAAGAAAACTAAGTAATTTTTAAAATAACGTAATGAAATATACCAAGGTAAAAATATTTTTTATGCCCAGCATGTTGGGATTTGGAGAAATTTTAAAGTCTTAAATAAAATGATAGAAATTTTAAAACTTACAGTAGTGAACAAAGACTTATTTTATATTCAGAAAAATAAGGCCAGTGAACTTCATTCTACAGAAGAATGCCGAGCACCAGAGGGCAGCTCTGCGGGCGTGAGCTGAGGTGCTGGAAGCTGAGTGACTTGCCCGGCACTGTCCTGCCTGCTCCCTTCCACCCAGGAGCGTGGTTGCTGTGAGAATTCCATGCCGCATGAAGCTGGAGAGCTACAAGGCTATAAAATAATGTTTAGGTGGAGGACAAATTTAAAAGATCATGAGGATTTCCAGTTCCAGATAAGATGGAGTAGGCACATTCACTCTTTTCCTCTCTGTTCTTACACTTAAACACCTTGGATGAAATCTGTGAAACAAACCTCGGAAGATTCTGGAAGGTCAAGAAAAGAAGGCAGCTTATCTAGGGACCTTGGGACCCAAGGAATGACCTGGCAGGTTTTCGGGATTTTTCCTGCCTCCCATGTATCCCATCCTGGGCACTGTAGAATTTCCCAAGCTAGAAAGAGCAGTAAGTGCAGAGGTAAAAAACAAGAACAAACAAACAAACAAAACAAAACAAAATAAGCCTGGTCTCTCTAGCCAAAGGACCTGGAAGGGAGTGGCCATGCAGGACATCACCTTTTTCACACACCAGGCACACTCCAGAAAACATCTGTGCCCCCCCCCGAATCATGTGCGGCGGCTGACATCAGGACTCAGCAGAGCTCTGGTTACCACCCCGACTCAGCATCAGGCATGGCTCCCCCTCCAGGAGGGGGGCTGTCCATGGCTGCCTCGTGTGTGAGCACCGCCTGCCTGGCCTCCATCCTGGGCACAACCAGGCACACCTCACTCCCTCCAGATCAACGGGCCTCTGCAGAGCTGTGTATACCAGCAGAACCCAGACACCACCCCAGCGTGGCACTGTTGATTGACGTGATCTGAATACAACGAAAAATAGCTTCTTATACCAAGGACCAGGAAAATCTCAAGTTGAACGAGAAAAGGCAATCAACAGACACAACGCCAAGATGGCATAGATACTGGAATTATCTGCCAGGATTTTAGAGCAGCTATCATAAAAAATGCCTCAAAAAGCAATTTTGAACACTCTTGAAACAAGTGAAAAAATAGAAATTCTCAGCAAACAAATAGAAGATAGAAAGAAGAATCAAGTAGAAATCTTAGAATTGAAGAAATAATAACAAAAAAGAAAACATATAATAAAGATTTCTAATTTGGGGTAATAGCTGGCATTGACCAATACACCCACCAAGCATAATTAGAAAAGTTAGACAAAAACCTACACACGTCTATTCGACAGCATCAGGGTAACACGACCCGAGAAACTGGAATCCCAGGAGAAGATGAAGATGTCAAGGCAAACGTTGTGCTCTGTAGCACTTTTCCACTTGAGACATTTGCTGATTTTTTAAGCTGAGAAAGGAAGAGCAGAAAGAGGTTGCTAACAGACAGGAGCTGGAGGCGAGCTTTGGGCAGTCACCCAGGGCTGGGAGGCGAAACTGGGAGTTCAGGGCTGTCGAGGCGGCAGAACTCACAGGGAAACTATCCCAGAGAGAGCCAGAACCCTGAAGGGGCCAGGACTCTGCCTCAGATTTCTCCTGAAGAAGGGTGCTGTGTCTCAGGCAGCCCAGGAGCAGGAGTCCAAGATGCCAAGCAGAAAGCAGTGCCTCGGCGTCTGGAACGAGGAACAGCTCCTGCAAAGATCACAAAGCTGGAGAGAAAAAAGTGGAGGCCAGCGCCCAGAGGAGCAGCGAGCCTCCTGACGGCAGCTGGGAGTTCCAGGTAAGAGCCGGAGAGGACCAGCCGGATCACAGGAGTGAGAACAAACTGGGGACAGAGTGGATCTCACAAAACGGGGTAAGTGCCCTCCGGGTGCTGTGCATCAGCTGCCAGGGAGATGGCGAAGTCAGCCCTCCCTGAGGAATTGAACAGCAGCCCAGGCCTCAAAATAGCCCTGATGTTTCTCACACACATTATCCAACATTCAATCGAGTGCTGTTAGGAACACTGAGAGACCAGACAAAACGATCAAAAGCCAAGATTTAAAAAACAGCAATGAAAATAGATGCACAGGTGATCAAGATATTAAAGTCATCAGATAAGAACTTTAAAATAACCGTAATTAAAATGCTCAGGAAAATAGATGAAAAGATGAAGAATTTCACCATAACATTGGAATCTACTACAAAATCAAATCAAATCTATAAAAAATATCAAAAATTAATCAAATGTAAAATGCAAGAAATGATGTTTAGAAACAGATAGGTTAAATGATAGATTATATACAGCAAGACATAGAAATAAGAAACTGTAAAGGCAGGTCAACAGAAAATGTCCAGATTAAAACAAAGTAAAAAATATGGAAAGTGCAGAAAACAGCATGAGAAAAATGTGGGCCATTCTTCCTGTATATGTACAAGCGACGAAGTCCCAGAAGGACAGGAGACAGAGAATGACGGCAAAGAAAAATGGCATATTACCTTCAAATTGGCAACAACGAGACCGACAGTCACTTCTCAACAGAAATGATGTAAGCCAGAATAAAATAGAACGATATCTTTAAAGGGCTGAAGGAAATAACTGACTACATATCTGGATGCTAGATCCCACAAAAAATGTTCTTCAAAACTAAAAGCAAAACTGAGAAAGAGCTGAGGAAGTTCCTCCACAACAGAACTCCTCCAGAAGGACCATGAAAGCCAGTTCTCCTGCAAAAGACGGAGGAGCCCACGAGAGAGCTGGGAAGTGTGGGCAGAACCAGAGCAGGGGCCGGCCAGCCTGAGGCTGGATCTAAATCCACGCCTGTCTCCCCACAGCGGTAGGAGCTCTGTGATCGAAGTTGTACGCAGGGTGAAAACACACGACAAACAGCCCAAAGGTAGGAGAGGATTAGAAAGAGTGAAATGTTCTAAGACTTTTGCGTTATGTGGAAAACAATAAAAATACTAATTTTTATTATACTCTGATCATTTAAATAGTCACCAGGTAATCACTAGAAGAAAATTAAAGAACATATGAGTAACAAGGTAAAAGATTGAGAAGAAATGAATGATAAAAATATTAGATTTGAAGAACAAGAAGAAAGAGAAAGTGAACGAGAAGAAGGAAGAAGGAGAGAACAGAGCAGGGGCCTAAACAGAACACAACAGTCAGGCATAGATTTACACTCATGCGGAACTCCAACTACACTCCAATTAAGGGGATTAAATATTCTAAACGAAAACAAAGTGTGCCGGACTACATTTTTAAAATGAGGCATACATTAATATAATAGTAAGCCAATTTCGAAGGAAAAATTGCAAACACCAAGCAAAAGAAAACTGGTGCATCTGTGTTAACTTCAGACAAAGGCCTTAAGGCGAGAATCAGAGATATGAAGAAGCGTATTTCATGATAATGAAAGGTTCAGCCTCTAAGGAAGATATGGTAATTATAAATTAATATGCATATTATAATCTAGCCTCAATGTAAACAATGGAAAAATGACTGTCTACTAAAAGGGAAAAAAATAGATAAATCCAGAATTCAGTTGGAGGATTTAATACATCTCTCTCTCAGTAACAGAACAGGCAAATACAAAAGTGATTAAGATATAGAAGATTTGAAAAGCAAAATTAGCAAGTTTGTCTTCATTGAGATATTTAGAACATTGCCCTCAAGACTCGAATTTTTCTCAAACATGCATAGTGTATTGACTCCAGAATTGACTGTATGTTTGGATCATAGAACAAGTTTCCAAAAAATGTCAAAGAATTGACATCATACAGAATCATTTTTTCAGCATTATATTTAAGGTCCTGCTCAGTACAATGAGGTTAGGAAAAAAATTTAAACCCTAAGAATTCGGAGAAAAATTTTTGTATTATTCTCAGATAATTTTGTATATATAGAAAACTCAAAAAATCTATTCTTTATAAAGAGTCTTTATAATTAACAATAAATTAATATAAATTAAGTAATAATAATTCTTCACAGTTTTTATAAAGAAAGTATTATAATTAACAATTGAGTTTAGCAACATGGCTAGATACAAAATCATTTGTATCACTAAGTACCAGCAAGATTTAGAAAATGAAATTAAACAAACAAGATATAACTTACAAACTAACTGATAGAAGAAAAGGAAGAGATAAAAGTGAAAATCTTATAATTAGATATTGAGAAAAATGGGTAAAATATAATCTGAAAACCAAAGCAGCATACACAGAAAAAATGAAGATACAAAACTATCTTTAACAAAGTAAGTATATCATCAGTGAAACTAAGAAAAACTAAATGGTAGTAAAACAAACAGTTAAGTTCTGCTAAGGACTAATGCTATTTGCTTTCTTTTACTATATATTGTTAATATTCTTTTAGCCTAATTGTTTTCTTATTTTCTTCAACTCTGTTTTATATCATAGTGTGTTACTCTGCTTGCAGATCTTTTTCTTACTAGCTTTAGGCTTTTAAACTCTCCATTTAAATTTTGTTTATTTAAATATTTTAAAAATTTCTGTTTTGTCTTAAAGTTATGCAAACATTTTATCCCACATCATAATATAGTTGCATTTGATTATATAATTTTATGTAATTAACATAAATGTTCTATAAATTAATGAATCTGCAATTTGGTTAATGTTTGACTTCCTCCTCTCAAAATAAGGTTGATGCTGTCGTAGGTCCCCTGAAGCATCCTAAGCCCAGGGGACATTTGTGCCTCGGTTTGTAGAGCGTGACCTTGTAGAACCCTCCATTTTGAAAGGTGGCTGGGAAATGTGTAAGCCGACGGCGGATGGAATTTGGTAAGACAAGTCAGAAGACAATAGTCGGGCTAAGGACCCCTTTCCCTGAGTCCTTCTTCCAGAAAAAGGGTGCGTCTGCAGACAATTCATGGACACAATGAAGAACGCCCAGTGCCAAAGGCAGGGCGTTGCTGAGGACAAGTCAGTATTGTTGCCTCAGCTATGGTTATTGGCCTCCTGAGGACAAAAGACAGAGGACTCCAGGCTTCACCGTCCTCAGCGCTGCTCATCCCCTGAGTCTTCTTATGCCTTCAGTTGTCCCTTGACTCAGTCTCCTAAACTCATCTGCTCTTTCATCCTAGACAGTTCCTCCCTGTCTCTGACGCTCCACGTCTTTCCACAGTATCTTGGTTCCGTGCTGTTAATGCTGCCGTCCTAGTGTTTGCATCATCAGGAGGCCAGAACTACTGCAGATTTTGTTCCCGCACCATACCTTCTAGGAGTTGTGTGCACGGTAGTCATTGATCATATGATTAGCCAGTCAAGTGAGTGACAAATGGGTACCAGGGAAGGCAGCTGGGTGAACCGATGTACTCCAGAACACACTGAGGTGAGATGATCTTGTCCCTTGTTTAAGGAATGAAGACAGTGGAAATCACTCAGTGAGACTGTGAGATCTAACAAACTATTTACTGTAGATTGGTGTTACCTTTTGATGCCATCGACCTGTTTCTTCATTTATCCTCTGTGTAATCTACGGAGAAATACAAAAATGTGATTGTTAGACTCCTGCCTACGCTGGAGAAATTTATTAGTGAAACAGATGAAAATAAACCTGCATTTGTGACTCTGAAAAGTTTAATTTCTTATTTTATGATATATTTTCTTATAAGATCACTGGGTGTCACTTAGGAAGAACTTCGATTCCTTTATAAGCTTTTCTCTGGACTCATCGAACTGCGGTCTATTTCGTTGATACAGGAAATGAAAGTTTTCATTGTGAAAGCAAGCTTGATGTTCTACAGCCCACAGACCATGACAGCGTATTCTAGAAAGTGTGCCCTTTCCTTTTTTAACCTTTTTTTGATAGTTAATCACTTTCTCTCATCTTACAAATATAAGCTTGTCCAAAGAACATACACTGAGGAAGAACAGAAATTTGTATAACATTCATTTCCATGTTCAAATGTGTGTACCTCTTAAAAGTAAGAAAGGGAGTCTTGGGGCTGGCCCCGTGGCCGAGTGGTTAAGTTCGCGCGCTCCGCTGCAGGCGGCCCAGTGTTTCGTTGGTTCGAATCCTGGGCGTGGACATGGCACTGCTCATCAAACCACGCTGAGGCAGCGTCCCACATGCCACAACTAGAAGAACCCACAACGAAGAATATACAGCTGTGTACCGGGGGGCTTTGGGGAGAAAAAGGAAATAATAAAATCTTTAAAAAAAAAAAAAAAAGTAAGAAAGGGAGTCTAGAATTCCTAATTTGGTAAATTTTTGAAACTTTTATTTTTGATTTGTATTTACTCACTATTTAGAGTGGGAGCTCTAAAGTACCAAAGAAAGTCAATCCCAGCAAAGAATGACTACACAATCAATAACAATCTTTAACTCATCTCATTTTCTGTGCTAAGTAGAAACAAAGGAAAATGTTTGAAGGAAACTAATATAGGAATCAATTTTCCTGTAATTATTGTAGAATCCAAAATACAAAGGACTAAAGAAATTTTAAGACAGTCCTTGAAGCAAAGAATTTTCCCTTTAAGCAGGGAAATTTGACCATCATTAGTCAACTGTAAGAATTCCTAGAGTCCCAAAAACGTGCTGTGTGGCGAGGCCCCTCACCACAGAGGGCAGGGGAGATGGACAGACTTGGCAACCTGGCATTTCCCTCTCCTAACTCCAAAATGTCTGTGTCAGTAATTTCACATTTCATTTACTGTACAAATCCTTTAAATTTTTCCTCTACTTAATTGTAGCTCCAATCCAAAGCTACAGATTTCAGACCACTCCTCCCACTTCAGATCTAGATTTCCGTAAAAAGCAGGTCTCAGATGACACTCATTGCAAAGATCCAAATATTGCATGACTATTTCTTCCTCTTTGGAAAAGTAAATCTTTGAATTTAACTGACTAGAACTGCCATGTTTTACTAAAACAGCTTGTACTGATCTTTCCATTCCCTGAATTACATCAGACTGAAGAAGTAAATACGTGCTAGTGGGGAGAAGGCAAGAGACAGTAGCTATCGGTTTAAAAAACTCACTTTACTGCACTATACCGTAATTCACCCATGGAAAAGAAGTTTGCTCCTTGCACACTTCACAAAGCAGAAACGACCTTTGAGCCATCCCCTAGTCTCTGACTCAGTGGTTTTTAGGTGAAGCCCAGGATATTTATTCAAAAAGCTCTTCAAGTGATTCTAATTCCAACGAAGGTTAAGAACAATTAAAGTGGTCAGAATGGCTGGATACAGCAGAATTTTAAAAACATCAGTTTTGAGTGTACATGTCTTTTTCCTAAAAATCTTCCGCCTGCTTGTCCCTTTTAGCAGTATCTTAAAAGAAAAGTCATTGTCTGAGGCCTGTGACTCAATCCGTAGAACCAGGAAGGGCGAACTCCTCGGGAAATCGGTCGTGTCCTGGGATTCTGGCGTTTGTAAGAGCCTGACAGGCAATAGAGCGGCAATTATCCTTAGGGCACAACTTGGAGCAATTTCAATTTCTCTTCTTTTGGACTATTTTAAGAATATCACTTTTTATAACAGAGTAAGTGTTATCACTTAGAAAGATGCTTAATACCAACTCCAGAAATTCAGTCTTAGCCCTCAAGCTTGAGGTTGATCTTCTCTCTCACCTACTTGTTTGAGTCCTGGGAACACTGATCAGTAGAAAATAACTTGCCATCCCAAATATAGTAGTACAATCTCCTTGTAGGATTTAAAATCCAAGGTATGTCTATAGTTGTCATTTTATGCATGAGAAATGTAAGAAAGACAGATCTTTGTGCATAATATCAACCACTTCCTGTCCTCTGGTTTTAAAGCATTGGCTGGATTCTTAATCCTCTGTTGTTTGGGGTACCAGGGCTCTCTTTCATGAACAGAAGTCTGTTCAGATAAAAGCCTTCTATCCTGTTGTCCAAATGTTCAGATGCTACCTCAATTTAGTGTACCCCCGTCTGTCAACCTTGGTCACTCATCGCCTCGCATCACAGGCTTCCAGCATCTTTCTACTGAATTCTCTTTTGCTGTTTATCTTCACAAACACCCTTTGTTTTTTAAATTTTCTTTTCTGTATTGGGCAGTTAATTTCTCTTTATAATGATTTTATTGTTTTCATCATTTGATGGCTTCCTCATCCTTACCTGTGGAACTTGAAACATGTGTCAAGAATCTGAAGTCTCAAAATCTTCAGACACTATGTAAATAAAACTATAAAACATGAGAAAATTGAATCATATTCTATTCTTTAGTTTGTTGTTGCTATTCATTTGTTTTGCCATTGCTTCATTCATGAATACATGGATTAGATTGGTCTTTGCCTCATAGGATAAATTGGTATAAAATAATTAAATAAAAACACCTCTAGTCTTTCCTTCACCCAATAGCCAGGGTCACCTATCTGAATGCAGATATAATCTGGGCATTCTCCTTAATGACCCCCTCACTGTGTACCTATACATAAAGTCTGAACACCTTGACATGACATACAAGGCTCTTCATATCTTGGTCATATTTGTCTCCACTCTTTATCTTGTAATTATGCTTCAGCAAGAGCTACATTTGATTATAGTCAAATGAAACACACGCATACGCGTGTGCGCGCATGCACACGCACACCCACAGTGTCCTGCCTCTGTCTACAGTCCACAGTTGTGTTGGTCTCACTGTCTGAAATGCTTCCTCAACCTGTAAGACTCAGCTCAGGCCACATTCCAGAAAGTCTTTCTTGATCCCACCTCCAGAATGAATTAGGTGAGTCCTCTTGGGACTCCATAACACTGTGTCTACCTTATATCAATGCATCAAACTTCATTATATTCTCATTTTCTATTAATATATCTTCTTATCCACTGTGAGTGAGCTCCTTAACAACAAGCACTCTGCCTTATTTATCTTTCAGTCTCCTGGCTGTATCAATAGGTGCTCATAAATGTTTGCTGAATAAATGAATGAATGAATGAATGAATGAACGAATGAAAATCTAGTCAGTTAATGTTGTAGCCTATTGGAGGAAACGTCCTTAAATAGACATAGGTTCCCCTGTCAGCAATTAGGCACATAATCTTGATATTCAAAGTGGGTAAAGGCAAGATTAATTTGTTTCTTATGGTTCTATACTATTTTTGTAAGATTCTTTTCTTAATTATTTTTTTTGTCTTATCCATTTTTTATTTTTAAAAGCTTAATTGTAAAATAATGTATAAAACTTTCAGTCTTCTTTCTTCAGTGGGAGAATGCAAGGGCAGTAGAGGGCAGGTGGGGGGTTATGTTGGAAGACCTGGCTGATGTCCTATGTGTCACTTACTGGCTGTGAATCTGGTTAAACCTCTTAACGCCTCCAAGTCTCATTTTCTATGTGTGAAATGGTTGTAACAATACTTCTCCAAACTACTCATGAGATTTCACTGAAGATCAAATGAAATAGCCATGTAAGAGTATCAATAAAAAGTGTTTTTATTTCCTATCCTAAGTAAATCTCTTGATTCTATGTGTCCAGTCCCAGTATGGAGTTACATTTAAAGAAACAGTCCAACAACCAAGAAAATTAAATATTGATTAAAACCACTATTTGTGTTCCTCAATGAACGTGAATTTGTAATCCACAACTTCTTAAAATTCCCTCTTCCACCCCGTTCTTCTTGCGCTTGTCTTTTATCCCATATCTGTCCAAAGCTTCTCTCCCCACACCTCATTCCCCACTCTCCGCTAAAAGCTTTCATCACACCCAGCCAGCGCAGGCCTCCCCTCCCTCCCCATTTCTCCATCCGTATCTTTTGTCAAAGGAGCAGAGGAGAAGCGAGCCCAGGGAGACTCGGACATCTGTACTGTATGCTCTTGTTTTATATATGGGCTGCTTAGAGCTCCAGAGAAATGTGCACTTGTGTCCACATCGAGATTACAGCTCTCAGGACTCTCTTCCACCAGCAGAGCCCCGACCACACTTGACTGTCACATCTTTCTCTCAGTGCAAGGCCGAGCACAGGCACCCTCTGACTACGTCAGTCATTTACTCATTCATTCAGTGCTTCTAGACACCAACTCTGTGCCAGGCACTATGCTAGCAACGGAATTCTGATTCTAACTTCAAGGACTTCAGAATATGCTGGAAGCAAGATACACAAAAATAATGTTTATGCTCCTGTCTGGTAAATCAAATAATTCAATGAATTAGCTTTATTTTTCTCCTTTGTGCTGGGCATTGTGCAAAGATCTGGGGCTACAGTGGTGGCACGCAAATACAAATACAAAGATACAAACTTAATAAAAGGAGCACGTTGGGTAGAGACGTAGTCTAGGAGGTCAGGCTGGCGTCGCTGAAGACAGGATCTTCAAGATCCTATCTGAAAAATGACTAGGATTTTGCCGGGTCTGAGGCAAAGGAATCGGCATGTATGGAGGCCTCGAGGTTGGAGAGAGCTGGCATCCAGCAAGGGCTGAGAAAGTTTATGATCTTAGACGCCTGCACTGCGAGTGGGGAGAGGGATAACCTGGAGAGGTGAGCAGGCACAGGCCACGGGGCCCATCAAACCGGCAGTGCTGAGCTCTACCCGGAGGCACAGGCACTGAAGAGTTCTAAACAGATTGGATCTGCGTTTTTGTAGTTCCACCATCCTGACTCAGGACAGACCGCAGACTACTTTGAATGCTGGAGACCAGCGATCAGTGCGGAGGTGACTTCACTGCTCCAGGGAGGGGCTGGGGGTGTAGACTGGGGTGGTGGATGCCAAGATGGGAGAAAACTGATTAATAGAGAGAAGTTTAGGAAATGGAATGAATAGTACTTAAAACTGGTGCATGAAGGATATGAGGGAGCAAGTGGGGTTTCTGGCTAGAATGAGTCCAAGTGGTGACAGGGACACGAGCTCCTCCCATGTTGTGGTACCACCACCTTCAGTAAATGGTCTCCAGGGTCAGAAGGGCAAGAGGGTGAAGTTTTGCAGGAGAGCTTTTTATGACGCACACAGAGAAGTAGCATTTCCCTTCCATCCGTATTCAATTGGCCATCGAATGAAAATGGTGTCCCTGAAAGGCAAGGAGCTAGAAGATAGTTCAGCGGACACCTAGGAAGGAGAGGAGCCCAAAAGTTGGCGAACACAAGCATGTGCCTGCACAGCCGCTGATCAGCTTTGGTGGGATGGGAGCAGAGAGGGGAGAATGGGGGCAGTTCTGGACACTTCAGAAGAAGATGGCATTCAACCTGAGCCTTGAGGAAGAATCTACCGGAATCAGGGGCAGCATGCCAGGCATCAGGAAGAGAACTCCTCAAGGGCATAGCACGGCAGACATACGGTCTTGATGGTGAAGGAGGCGCCGTGAGAGGGCGAGTGGGCCGCATGCCAGAAGGGAGGAAGTCAGCTGAGCTATCTGAAATGTGAATGCAAGCTGCTTTTCAAAATAGCGGTCAGTGCATCATCTCAAGGGTGTTTCTGCACAAGTCAGAAATCAATCTCTAACATTCACTCTAGGTGCAAACAATGAAAAGATAAGAAAAAAACAAACTCTGTATACTTAATTTTGTTAGTTTCTTCTTGTTTCACCAAGGCTTATTACAATCACGCACATGTGACGAACTTGATAATAATCGTGCGACTAACACGGAAATACGACTCACTTTTCTTTAAGTTTTATTTACTTGCTTTTTTTTAAAAGGAAGATTAGCCCTGAGCTAACTTCGGTGCCAATCTTCCTCTACTTTCGGACACCTGCCTCAGCATGGCTTGATAAGTGGTACATAGGTCCACCCCCGGGGATCCGAACTGGAGAACCCCAGGCTACTGAAGTGGAGCCCATGAACCTGACCGCTATGCCACTGGCCGTCCCGTACTTGCTTATTTTTAGTCTTGTCCTCCCCTAACTTTGTTTTTAATCCACCGTGAGGGATAATATTCAATACTTCATCTGTGAGTCTTATGAAACTTTCTTGCCACTTTCCTGTCAGAATTCCATAAAAACTATGATCTTACTGGAATGTGAGTTTCTATTACAACTAATTTCTTAATATTTTTCCTAAATAATTAAAAATTTCTTAAGGAGGTGAAGAACTCAAAAAGGGCACATCAGGACAATGTTTCTTGTCTTGTCAAGAAGCAACAACAGCTAATAGGGATAATTGGAAGCATAATTATTCCAGAGAATTTTGGATTTAAATTGTCACTTCACTGCATATGCTATTAAAATACCTGCCAATCTCTCTCCAAGGATGTCAAAATCAATGGCAAAAATAATGCCTGATGAATTGACTTGAGATGTTGTGTATTTCAAAATTAACATGTGACCCAGGATATGCTATAATTTTGTTTATGGATTTTATATAATTCAGCTCTTTCCAGGACATATTCAATTGGTTGTAATTAAAAATTATTAGCTATATATTTCTAAAATCCTTTTCTATAATATTTTCTATTGTAAGACTTTGAGGTTATAGAAACTTAGATTTTAATATTCCTGTTTCCAAAATGGAAGGTGAAATGTTTTAATCCTGACAGATTCAGTAGATGACTCTGAAACAGATGTAAGATCTTCAAAGTTATTTTACAATCACTCCCCAGGAGTAGAAGTTTCAAATAAAGAACTGAAATGGAAGAATCATGAACAGAGACAATAATTTGCCAAGGGGGAAAGAATTCCAGACACACAGGTTAAGAATCTCAGTTATGCTGTTTTCCACGTCACTTGGAATTCCTCACTCCCAGCGTCCCGGAACCGTCCAGAGAGCGGAAAGGCTGCCCTGCTTTGGGCTGCATCTGTTCATATGATATATCTGGAGGAGACACAAAAATTCATCAATAATTCCAAATATTCTGCCACTCCTTGTGAAGATGCTGCCAGAGAAGAAAGAGCGCCACCTCGTGAGCTCCTTAAGGAGTCTTTTCACCCGTTGTCCTTTGACTCCCTTGACCAGGCACTGGCTCCGCGCTGTGTGCTGGGCACGCACTTCTCTAGATTTTCACAACACTGCAGCCCACTGAGCTCCTCCCACCAGTGTCTCCACTGCCCTGGGCCCTTCCCTCAGTGTCCAGTGTCTGCAGTGTCCATGCCACATCTGCACACCTGCTAAAACTAAAGACACAGTGCAAATGGTGCCTCCTGGTGAGACTTTTCTAAATGCCCTCTCCCCATCAGTTTCTGTGAGTTTTATGCTTCCACCACATCATCTCTTGTCTCCTTCTCTCATATGTGTGTGTCACATATTCTGTTACCATCTTCTTACATGTCTGCACATCCCACTTGGCTATACATATTTGTGTGTGTGTATATATATATATATAATTTTTTTTTTTGGTGAGGAAAAGTTACCCTGAGCTAACGTCTTTGCCAATCTTCTTCTACTTTATATGTGGGATGCCTCCACAACATGGCCAATGAGTGGAGCAGGTCTGTGCCCAGGATCTGAACCACGAACTGGGGCTGCTGAAGCCGAGCACGTGAGACATTAACCACTAAGCCGTGGGGCTGGCCCCTTCAACCATATTTTTAAGGGCAGAAACAATGTTTGCCACATGATAACCCTCAATAAGAAAAGAGGTCACGTTCCTTTTGTGAAACTACTCACCTCCACCCTGTCTAAGCAACGTGGATTCTAGAACATGTTTTGATAGCATGAAGGACATTGATGACCATGCTGTTGTATCTTTTCATTGGCTGTAGGCTGACTGACTCTCAGAGAAGGTGATTATCCACGACAGACTTCTGTGCTTCTAGGTGAAAATGCCGTTATAACTTTCAACTGTGACTACTTCATGAATCTAAAACTAGACCACAATGTACTCAATGAATGTTTATTAATGAATTAATAACTTGGTGTTTTTAAGAACTCTGTCTGTGTAAGGGGATGTACGAGAAAGAGAGGTGACCAGAGATGGCCAGTGACCACCTGGAGAAGGCCTAGCGAGAAGCCCCCACTCGCTGTCCTGTAGGGGACCAGACGAACTCCCAGCTCAGAGTTACGCCACAGCTCACAGGGAGTTCAGCGTAAGGGAAGAACCAGGAGAGCTAAAGGGAGTCAAGCAGACTTAAGAGAACACGTGCAAGGGAGACTGAGCTGGCGGCGGGGGCAGTGCTCACAGGAGCTCCCCTCCACGCGGAGGAGTGGAGGGATGGACTCAAAGCCTGGTCTGGGGGAGCGTGCACATTCATGAAAGAGAAATTTCCTGATGAAATAGAAGAATAGTTCCCTCCAGATACGTACTTGGGTTGTTTAAGGGATATTTAAAGAAATTTGGAGGGGCCGGCCCCATGGCCGAGTGGTTAACTTTGCACACTGCTTCAGTGGCCCAGGATTTCACCCGTTTGGATCCTGGGCGGATGTGGCATCATTCATCAGGCCATGCTGAGACAGCGTCCCACATAGCACAGCCAGAGGCATTCACAACTAGAATATACAACTATGTACTGGGGGGCTTTGGGAAGAAAAAAAAGAAGAAGAAGAAGATTGGCAACAGTTGTTAGTTCTGGTGGCAATATTTAAGAAAAAAAGAGAAAATTTAGGGTAGAAAAATGCAAAATAATTTAAATGATTATAAAATTTGAAAAATTTAAACAAAAACATATACACTCCTCTTCTATCTTTATTATTCCTATTTTTTAAAGAATTTACTTTAAAACATGGGTATAAGATTTTCTTTAATATTTAAATATTTATGATTAATTTTCTTATGGTACTTTCCATCCTATCATACATGACTCATTCAGAATATGAAAGCCTCTTTCAAAAGAATGCAAGAATAGACAATTCCCATTAAGCGACATAGGTGTGCATGGCAGGTTATGAAAACTAAGTGATCATATACAATCTTGCAGAGTAGACTGTGTCATTCTCCATCAAAACTGCGATAAATTTACAGACACATGTGGTAATATCTTGTTGGCACGAGCTGCTCTCACCTTTTAATATCTTCTTGCATCCACTTAAGTGATAGTATTCGGGGGAATTCTAGTTGAACATCAATTTTTTCTGTGTCAGGAGAGAACCAGCAGCAGTATCTTTATTTAATACACAAGCAAAACGTAACAGCAAAATCCCATTAAACTACAACACAAGGAAAAGAAATGAGCTACAAATATGTGCAACAATATAGATGAATTTCACAAACAATAAATGAGAGAAGTCAAGTACAAAAGCGGACACACCGTACGAGTCCATTTATCAGAAAAACAGGCAAAACTTATACTGTTAAATGTCAAGATAGTGCTTAGTCTTGAGAGTGGGAACAATCGGGGCTTTGGAGGTGCTGGTGATGGTGTGTTTCTCGATCTGGGTCCTGATCATCTGGGTGTGGTCATTTGTGGAAATTCACTGTGGAAATACACTTTTGACAGGTGCATCTTTCTCTATGTGCTTTATGATTCGACAAAATAGTATTTTTTAAATCGCACTGGAAGTGCCTCCACCTGTCTGTTTCCTAACGTCATGGGTTAAGTCAGAAGCAGTATGAAAGACGTGGGTAAGCACTTGGGATGTGGAGTCTGGTGACCTGTGTTGGAGCCCTGCCTCTGTCTGTTAGCAGCTGTGTGGCCTTGGGAAATGACCTGGTACCTCGGGACCCAGGTGCCTCATTGGTAAAAGGAAGGTGTAAAAGCCCCACGTGAGAAAGTTGCTGGGACGCATAAACCAGGTGAAGGCTGTGGAACAGCGCAGTTTTCAGCACACGGCCTGGTCAGCGTGAGCTACGGCTGGACCGCATATTTCTTTCACTTATGAGGAGAATTAAAGCCGCTCCTAACATCTACTGGATTGTGATATTGCATATCTTGTCTTGGTTTCTACTCTGATCCCTCCCTCCTGCACACTAAAATAAACTCTGTAAAGGCAGGGAGGACACCTCATCGTGGAGTGGAGAGTTAGATGATTAGAGGTGTCAGGCAGGTGACAGGAACGTGGGGATCAGCAGGTGGTGGCAGTGAGGGACACCTGGGCCTGCAGCACACGCCCCAAAGCTCCGATTCCACGGAAACAGATGCAAACACGGACATCCAAACAGGACGGCAAAGAGGAGCCCAGCCCGGGGACTGGCCCCGCCCTCAGAGGGGCCCCCTCACGGTTGTGGCAGTCAGGTGGGTCCCATCACTCTCCAGCTCCACCCCTTCCAGCTGTCCCACCTGGGCAAGTTATTCTCCCTTCTGAAGCCTCATTTTCCTCATTCATAAAATGGAGATTATAATATCTTGCATGCTGCATTATGAAGATTAAGTGGAATTGCTCTGCCCATGCCCGGGCATGTAGTTATGGCAGCTAGGAAATCACAGTGTTCTCTTATATCTCCCAGCCCTTGACTTATGAGCAGCACTAAGAGAGTCAGAAAGCTAAAACAATACTGGAAATAAAAACAAATACAGAGACAGAACCCTGCTACTTGGCTGGTTGAGTGATCAAGTGATAATGCAGTTCCACCCTGTGCATTGGAAAAATGATAGACATTTTTTTTCAACTCAAAACCTAATGAATTTGACTGCTGACTACAGGCAATAGATAGGATTTATTTTTAGATGCCTGGTTTTGATTTATTTTGCCAAGATCTGTGATTAAGTTTTGTCAATTTATCCATATTTGTTACCCATTCCAGAATTTGGCTCAGAGAATGCAAAAACTTGAAGCCCCTGACCTGGCCTAGAGTCATGAAATGGGACAATGCTCACTGGTCCATGACCTTGGCTTCCCCGGGATCCATTAATTCAGTGTGAACAGTCCTAAGCATCTAGCATGTGCATGCACACTGATAGGTGTGAAAGAAGACATAAACATCCTCCAAGCTCAGCTCCTTCTGCAAAGAGAGAAATAAAGAGAATACGTTATGTCTAGAACTAACTACCACAAGGCAGACTTGACCAAATGCAAAGGCCATTGGGAGCCTAAAAAGGCAATAAAGTTGTCATCCAGCATGTATGCAGAGGGTGGAATACATGGAAGAGAAAACTTCGGGGGGGAAAATCTATATTTAGGGGGTAGAAAAAGAAAGATGACCCAGAAAGAAGATATAAAAGGAGTAAACTCAGAGATAGGAAGGAAATCATGAAAAATAATTCATTCTTTAAAAGTCAATGGAAAAGAAACATTTTAAGAAGAAAGGTTCGACAGTGTCTTCAAACGCTGCAGCAGATGGTGAGACAGAGTGTAGATCACTAGATTTGCTGTGACTTATTCTCTGGGCTCACCAGTGAGCTTTCTGAGAGCAGGCTCCCTGGAAGGCACCAGAAGAAAGACAGAGCAAGGGGCAAGGATGAAGTGGGAAGTGAGGGAGTTAGTGAGAACCAAGTCTGAGAGTAGAGGAAAGAGAAAAACGCAGAAGGCAGTGGAAGGCAAGTGAAGAAAATGTGTCAAGGAGGAGGATGTGATCAGTCCTGCCAAAGGCTACCAATCGGTCAAGGACGTGGAGGGCGGAGGCCTGAGCACCAGATTCAGCAATGCAGAGGTCAGCAGAGGCCTCAACCAGAGCTAGCTCTGGGAGGGGACTATAAGGTCACGAGAGTCTACTGTTGTTTTTCTCTAAGACGGGAGATATTACCAAAAATATTTCCAGATTATGGGAATAATTAAACAAAAAAGGAAGAAGATTGGGGCTGGCCCAGTGGCACAGTGGTTAATTTCACATGCTCCACTTCAGCAACCTGGGGTTCACCAGTTCGGATCCCAGGTGTGGACCTATGCACGACTTGTCAAGCCATGCTGTGGCAGGCATCCACATATAAAGTAGAGGAAGATGGGCACAGATGTTACCTCAGGGCCAATCTTCCTCAGTAAAAAGAGGAGGATTGGTGTTGGATGTTAGCTCAGAGCTAACCTTCCTCAAAAAAAAGAAAAAAGAAAAGAAAAACGAAAAACATCGATTATTCATAAAAAAAAAATATGTCCTTGAAGAAGGCAAAGATAGGATTGTTCTCATAAGCAGGAGCATTGGCCTTGATTAGGAGCAGCCCAGTTCTTCACTGGGAGAAAAGCAGAGACACAGACTCAGATGCTGACAGGTCAGCCACATAGAGTTTCTGGAAATTTTCTTTAGATGGTTTCTATTTTTCAATGTGAAATATGAACTGAAGTTAATGACTAAGAATGTGGAGAGAAAAGATAGCACCAGTACTGGTAGAGATGCTGTTGGCAAAATTCAAAGGTTCAGATTTTTAGAATGAGATGCGTCTAATTTTCTTACATTTTACACGGAGGGATTTCTGGTTTTGCTTATGATACGTTTACATATTATGTTTTGTTCGTAACATTTGTATCTATAAAATATGCACATTGGAGGGTTCGAGCCACTGGGAAGAGGAGCCGAAAATAGGGAGAAAGGACTGATGAATCGATCCAGTGAGGCCCTAACGGGGTGAGAGGGTGTGGGATTCAGACCCAAGTGCGTGGATTAGGCTCTGGCAGGAGGGAGGCACAGCTGCAAATGGGCCTGCAGGAGGGATTTCAAACTTGCTAGAATCTCTTTTCTCCGGTGAGATAGCTGCAGCTGGGAACGATGAGGCCCTTGGAGGCTGAGTGGACAAGTTCAAGAGAGCCGTCTGGAAGCGCAGCTGTGGGGAGCGGGCGGGGAGCTGTCGGGGAGTGTCCACTTGGGCATGGGTCGTTTATATTTGGGGGTTCAACAGCCCACATGGCTGTATGATTTTCTCCAACACTTCCCTGAAGTTAAAGGATAAACATCTGTCTGTATGGAAGTCAGCCCCCTTCCTAAACAAGAAGCACCAGC
This sequence comes from Equus caballus, assembly GCF_041296265.1. NCBI lineage: Eukaryota > Metazoa > Chordata > Mammalia > Perissodactyla > Equidae > Equus > Equus caballus. Next base: position 66,387,775 of record NC_091703.1, on the reverse strand, counting down.
AGAACACGTGGCTGTCTCACATGAATGGAACTCTTGCGGAATATTAAATACACATCCATTGATTCACTCACTCAACAAAAGGTTACTGAGCGTCTTTTATATGCTGTGAGCAAACACGAGGGCCTGAAGTCTAATAGAACAGGACATTAATCAAATTAGTTCTCAAATAAATGGAAAATGGCCATAGTGAGCCCACGGGAAGGAAAGGAGGAAGGAGCCGTACCAGCACATAACGCTGATTTTTTCCATCATGCCGTGAAGTCTCCCAGAGGGACACAGAAGACATTGAGCGATGGTCTCAAGGCTGAGGAGTTCCTTAGGGCAAAGCCTAGAGGAACTGCACCCAGCAGAGAAGGCAGCAAACGCACAAACTCTGGGTGGAGGGGGCCCAGGGAACACCAGGCCTGAAAGCCCCAGAGAAGGGCAGGTTAGGGAATGGAAACCCCCGAGAAGAGCTTGAGGGCCAGGTGTTGTCCTCTCACCCTCAGAGCAGAGGAAGCCAGGGCACCTGACATCGGCAGCGTCTAGTGACAGCTGTGCTTTCTCAAAGGCCGTCGTGGGTGTGGGTACCTGGTGGAGGCTCTGAGGGAGCCCCCACAGATGCGGGCTGGGACTGGGGCGGGGGATGGAGGCAAAGAAGTGATGGACTCAAGGGACCTTGGGGAGTTAATACCATCAGGGCTTTGTGGTGGATCAGATAAAAACGGCGAGGGAAGGTGGGGACAGAACAATTTCCGGGTTTCTACTTGTTCAACAGGCTAGATGGTGCAGCTGTTGGGGTTGGTGGGGAAGACTAGGAGTTCAGTTTTGGTCATATTCAGATTGCCACAATCACAGGAGAAATCCTCATGTGATTTGTTTGGCATTAAAATAATCAGAATCAATGAATTTGTTGATGGTGCTACATATAAGCTCCATTCTAGCATTTGGTCCTAGTATTTCACATCTGTTTGCTCAGATCCTGCCTTTTCTACCATCGTTTATGAGATATATTGAATGACATCCTCTCATCCGCAAATAGACTTCATGGTATGACAACGTACTTTCTATATATCAGGGAACTAAAAGTAAATACCATTTCATGGGTTAGGAATTTGCAGAGCAAAGAACAGGAGTGGCACGTGCAGAAGAAGCCTGAAGCCCAACAGCTCGGCAGTGAAGAAACCCTCTGTCTCCAGCCAGTTATTCACCCCCAACCTCAGCTCATTCATTTTGAATGCAAGAAACAAAAGTGAGAACAAATGGGTTGAAACTGATCTCCTAAATATCTTCTAGCCAGAAAACTTGAAAAAATTACTTTTGAACATAAAGATACACAGTAAGTAGCTGAAGTTTACATTCCCTGTTCTTAGATTGCTGAGTTACCATGTGAAGCTACAGTTCTTCCTCGCAAAATAAACAGAAAAAATAAGAAGCAGAAAGAAAGATCCCTTAAGTGAATAGCTAACAGGCTTAAAATAAAGGCAACAAAGGTCAAGATTTCTAGGAAAGATGAGAAAAAAATGATAATTTATGTATTATCAAAAAAATACTATTGAAGGAATGAGTCATATATTTTTTAAAATGCCAAGAACAGGGCCACTAAATAAACAAATAGTAGAATTATATTAGAAGAAATAAAAAACAGTAGAAGGACGATAACATTTAGGTACTGACCATAATAACAAGAAAAATGCCTGCGGTTTATCAGCACCATGCCGGACGAGGGCAAACCATCTTTCAGAACATTATTTTTTACACTTGCTTAGTAAATAATTGTGTAGATATTTCATTAAACTAATACTCTATTTGGGACTTTAGGGTTTCTAATTTTTCACTGTTATGAATAACATAATGTAACAAAGATCTTTGAGCATAAATATTTGTTGCGTCTCTGACTGTGTAAAGCCATTCTACTGTAAATATGTTGCATCAAATGACATGAACTACTTTACTATTTTCATACATATTTTAATTTTCTTTTCAGTCAAACTTTATTGAGGAATAATTGACAAATATAATTGTATATATTTAAAGTATACAAAGTGATGATTTGACATACTTACACATTATGGAATGATTACCAATATCAAGATAATTAACACATCCATCACCTCACATAATTATTTTTGTGTGGGTGTGGTAAAAATGCTTAAGATCCACTCTCAGCAACTTTCAAGTATATACTATATACTATATACCATTTTATTAACATAGTCACCATGCTGTGTGTTAGATCTTCAGAAGTTATTTTTCTTATTACTAAAAGTTTCTACCCTTTGACCTACATCTCACCATTTTCTTCTCCCCTCAGCCCCTGGCAACCACCATTCTATTCTCTATTTCTATGAAATAGGCTTTTTTTTTTTTTTTATTCCACATGTAAGCAATACCATATAGTATTTCTCTTTGTCTGGCTTATTTTACTTAGCATAATGCCATCCAGATTCATCCATGTTGTCACAAATGGTGAGGTTCCTTTCGTTTATGTAGCTGAATATTACTCCATTGTGTACATGTGTAAATATATATATATAAATATATATACCACATCCATTCATCTGTCAAAAGACATTTAGGTTGTTTCCATATCTTGGCTATTGTGAATAACGCTGCAGTGAACATGAGACCGCAGATGTCTCTTCAAGATACTGATTTTATTTCCTTTGGATATATGCCCAGGAGTGGAATCGTTGGATCTATGGTAGTTCTATATGTAATTTTTTGAGGAAACGCCATACTGTTTTCCCTAGTGGCTGCACCAGTTTACATTCCCACCAAGAGTGTACAAATGTTGCCTTATGTCCACATTCTCACCAAGATTGTTACTTCTTGTCTTTCTGGTAATAGCCATTCTAACAGGCTTCAGGTGATATCTCATTGTTGTTTTGATTTCCATGTCCCTGATGATTAGTGATGTTGAGCACCTTTTCATTTATCTGTTGGCCATTTGTATGTCTTCTTTGAAAAAATCTCTACTCAGATCCTTTGCCCATTTTTTAATTGGATTATTTGCTTTTTTGCTATTGAGTTGTACAGTTCTTTATGTATTTTGGATATTAACCCTTTATCAGATATATGATTTACAAATATTTTCTCTTATTTTGTAGGTTGCCTTTTCAATTTATTGGTTAATCCCCTTGCTGTGAAGGATCTCTTTAGTTTGATGTATCCCACTTGTTTATTTTAGCTTTTGTTGCCTGTGCTTTTGGTGTCTTATCCAAGAAATCATTGCTGAGATCAATGTTGAGGAGATTTTCCCTATATTTCCTTCTAGGAGTTTTACAGTTTCAGGTCTTATGTTTAAGTCATTAATCCATTTCAAGATAACTTTTGGGAGAGGTGTAAGATAGGGGTTCAGTTTAATTTTTTTGCATGTGGACATCTAGTTTTTCCAACGTTATTTATCGAAAAGAGTATATTTTCCCCATTATGTGTCCTTGGCTCCTTCTCAAAGATTAGTTGACTGTGAGGGCTGGCCCCATGGCTGAGTGGTTAAGCTTATGCAGTCCATTTAGGTGGTCCAGGGTTCGCCAGCTCGGATTCTGGGTGCGGACCTACCCACTGCTCATCAAGCCATGCTGTGGCGGCATCCCACATAGAAGAACTAGAATGACTTACAACTAGGATACACAACTATGTACTGGGGCATGGGGAGAAAAAAAGAAGAAGAAGATTGGCAACAGATGTTAGCTCAGGGCCAATCTTCCTCACCAAAATCATAGCTTTAAAAAAAAAAAAAAGATTAGTTAACCGTATACGCATAGGTTTATTTCCAGGCTCTTTATTCTGCTCCACTGGTCTATGTGCCTGTTTTCATGCCAGTACCATATTGTTTTTATTACTATTGCTTTGTAAGATAGTGTGAAGTCAGGAAGCGTGATACCTCCAGCTTCGTTCTTCTTTCTCAAGATTGCTCTGTTTGCTGACTTTTGTGGTTCCATACAGATTTCAAGAGAGTTTTTTCTATTTCTGTGAACATGCCATTGGAATTTTGACAGAGGTCACATTGAATCTGAAGATCACTTTGGGCAGTATGGATGTTTTAATATTAATTTCTCCAATCCAAGAACACTGGATAGTTTCCATTTATTTGTATCTTCTTCAATTTCTTTCATCAATGTCTTATAATTTTCAAGGTACAGGTTTTTCATCACCTTGATTACATTTATTCCTAAGAATTTTATTTTTGATGCTGTTGTAAATGGGGTTGTTTTCTTTATTTCTCTTTCAGATTGTTGTTAGTGTAGAGAAACACAACTGATTTGTATATGTTGATTTTGTTTCCTGCAACTTTACAGAATTTGTTTAATAGTTCTGTTTTTTGGTGGAGTCTTTAGAGTTTTCAGTATATAAGATCATGTCCTCTGCAGAGATCATTTGACTTCTTCCTTTCTGATTGGATTCCTTCTCTTTCTCTTTCTTGCCTAATTGCTGTGCCTGGAAGTTTCAGTACAACGTTCAGTAGAGGTGGTGAGAGCAGGCATCTTAGTCTTGTTCTTGCTCTTAGAGGAAAGCCTTTTAACTGTTGGGTATCCTGTTAGCTGTGGACTTGCCATATATGCACTTCATTATGTTGAGGTGCATCCCTTCTATACCTAAGTTGTTGAGAATTTTTATCATGAAAGGATGTTGAATTTTATCAAATACTTTTCCCACAGCTACTAAAATGACCATATGATTTTTATCACTCACTCTGTTAATGTGGTGTATCACATTGACTGAGTTGTGGATGTTGTACCCTGCTTGTATCTCAGGGATAAATCCCACTCGATCATGGTGTAGGCGAATGATCCTTTAATGTGCTCTTCTATTGGGTTTGCTAGTATTTTGTTGAGGATTTTTGCATCAATGTCCATCAAAGGTGTTGGCCTGTAATTTTCTTTTCTTGTAGGGTTCTTGTTTAGCTTCAATATCAGGGTAATTCAGATTTTTCTATTGCTTTGTGATTCAATCTTGGTAAGTTTTATCTTTCTAGGAATTTATCCATTTCTTCTAAGGTATCTAATTTATTGGCATATAGTTGTTCATAGTAGTCTTTTATGACCCTTTGTATTTCTGTGGTATCAGTCGTAAGGTCTCTTCTTTCATTTATAATTTTATTTGTCATCTCTTTTTTCTTAGTTAGCCAACCTAAAAATTTGTCAATTTTGTTTCTCTTTTCGAAAAACGAACTTTTAGTTCTACTGATCTTTTCTATTGTCTTTCTAGTCTCTATTTCACTTATTTCTCCTCTAATCTTTATTATTTTCTTCCTTATGCTAACTTTGGGTTTAGTTTGTTCTTCTTTTTCTAGTTCCTTGAGGTGTAAGTTAGGTTGTTTCAGATCTTTTTCTTATGTAGGCATTTATTGCTATAACTTCCCTCTTAGTACTACTTTTGCCGCATCCCACAAGTTATAATATGTTGTGTTTCAGTTTTTGTTTGTCTCAAGATATTTTTTGATTTCTCTTTTGGTTTCTTTTTTAACTCATTAGTTGTTCAGAAGCATGTTGTTTAATTTCCACATATTTATTAATTTTCCAGCTTTCCTCCTGTTATTGATGTCTAATTTCATACCATTGTGGTTGAAAAAGATGTTTGATATGATTTCAATCTTCCTAAATTTAAGACTTGTTTTGTGACCTCACGTATGATCTTTCCTGGAGAACGTTCTAGTGCACTTGAGAAGAATGTGCATTCTGCTGCTGTTGGATGAAATTCGTATATATCTGTTAGGTCAATTTGGTCTCATATTTAGTTCAACTCCATTATTTCTTTGCTGATTTTCTGTCTGGATGATCTATCTATTGTTGAAAGTGGGCTACTAAAATCCCCTACTATCATTGCATTGCTGTCTACTTCTGCCTTCAGATCTGTTAATAATTATTTTAAATGTTTAGGTGCTCCAATATTGGGTTTATATATATTTACAATTGTTATATCCTCTTAGTGAATTGACCCTTTATCATCATATAGTGACTTTCTTCATCTCTTATCGCAACTTTTGACTGAAAGTCTATTTTGTCTAATATAAGTACAGCTACCCCTGCTCTCTTTTGGTTTCCACTTGCATGGAATATTTTTTCCATCCCTTAACTTTCAACTTTTGGGTGTCCTTAAAGCTTAAAATGAATCTCTCGTAGGCAGCATACAATTGAGTTTTGTTTTCTAAAATCCATGCAGCTACACTTTGTCTTTTAATTGGAGAATTTAAACTATTTGCATTTAGAGTAATTATTGATAAGTAAAGACGCACCATCACCATTGTGTTCATTGTTTTCTGATTGTTTTATAGTTCCTTTCTTCTTCTTTTGCTATCTTTCTTTGTGAGTGGAAGATTTTTTGTAGTGTTAGCTTTGATTCTTTTTCTTTATCGTTTTTTGTGATTATTATTTTTTGTTTTTGCTTTGTGATCACCATGAGGCTTTCGTGGAACATCTTCCAGTTATAGCAGTCTGTATTAAGCTGATAACAATTTAACTTCAGTTGTATAACAAAGTTCCACCCATGTGCTTGCTGAGGAGAGAGACAGATGAGTTGATGGGAGGGCAGGGGGCCCCTTACCTACCTCCTGTGGGTTAGACGTGCCTCCTGTATTTTTCTCAGCTACAACGCTCATCTTACCTTTTACCCAGAAACACAAACACAAATGCAAATCCCGCTATTAAAATCCTGAAGAGTAATTTTGAAAACAACAACTTTTATTTGCTTTACTTTAAAGCCCAGGGGTTTTCTATAGTGCTTCCTGCAGACAGCTTTCCAAAAAGACACTTTGGATATTTGTCTGTCTCCTTAAAATTTCTCACTTCAGGCAGCTACAAAAGTTCTCTCTCCTTTCCCCAGGTCTCTTGACTGCCCTTGTGCTTCCTCTTCCATGCTGCCCTCCGTGTCACTTCTCTGCTTGGGACCCTCCCTCCTACACTCAGCCCTGGATGTGGAAGCCAGTCTACCTTGCTGAGGCTCTTCCCTGACAGGAAACAGCTCTCTGGAATTCTGGTAAAGAACTCTTCCACCTTGTGAAACATAGAGGTATTAGTTCAGGATCTAACTGCTCTGCTGGCCTAGAAGCTCCATGTGAGCCAGCATCTTGTCTCTTCACTACTCTATAGCCACCATCTAACACAGTGCAGAGGACATGGTTAAACCCAATAGATGTTTGTTGAATGACTGAATGTCTAGACTGTCCTAGTGTGCAGTGGACAAGGAGCTGTAGAAGGGGTACAGCCAGGATCAAACAGGAGAAGGACAGGGAGCAAGAAGGGAAGGCAGGGCAGAGAGTGGAGCGTTTGAAAGCATCAACAGCATCCTCAGTCCAGCCGGAGAATCTCGATCTTCTGACCCCTCGCTTTCTCATCATCTGGACATCCTTTCATCAGCCATGCTGTGCAAAGTGGCAGCAGGAAGAAGCCTCAGCTTCTGAGATGTAAGTAGCTGCTGCTGATACGCTGCCAGGTCCCCCCAGGCTCTCACCACCTCCTATTGCTGTTGTCTGCCGACATCTTCCTGTAGAAAAAGATATTTGCAGATGTTAGAGAACATTGTGCTTGAGACTTCCCAGCTGAAGTCACAGGAATCAAAGGGCTTTGAAATGGAGAGCCCTTTAGAGAGAAAAAGAGCAGATGTCCAAGGCATTTGTGTGTCAAGAATAAATACTTATGGCTTTGCCCCATATTGAGGTCTTTCGTATCTATGTGTATGAAGAGGGGATTCTGAGTTTTTCTTGTTAGAAAACATATATAGGAAGAATTGATAATATCCAACATCATCTAAACTCAAAAAGAAAAAAACGTTGGGAATATTCTATGTAGGGAATTCCATTTTCCAAAAGGCTGGGTTTAATTTTTGTTTTTATTTTTAGCTACTGCAAGATGAGAAGATAAAACTTGTTGTGTTTTGACATTTAGTTTGTAAATATAATCATTTGAAGTTAGTTCAATAAATTCAACTTAATTTGTATCTTAAAAGCCCTAAAATTGGCTTTGAAAAAGTCATTACCCCAGACATATCCCAAAAGAATAAAGGCAAACATATGTAGGAGGGAAGATAGTCACGAACAAGCTCTTTAAAAATCATATCCCTTCATTACCACCAGTACCAGTATGAAATGGAAGAAAATGAGCTCTCAGAGGCACAGCTTTATGGAGCTGTATGCAGTCTGGGAGGTGGGAAAGGAGCTTCCCTGCATTGCCAGCTGCCCACATTCCAGAGTTCATTCACAGAGAACACACAGGTGTCCTCCTGAATCTAGTGCGCATCTTCCAACCAGCTTTCCTAAGTGAGAAACATGCCTTTCTTCTTCTTTCACAACCACAGCACGTAACCCTACCACGCCAACAGTGCCTGTTATCATGCTCAGAATAAACCTCATTTAATTTAATAAATATTAAAAAAGACTTCTACCTAAATGGTATTAATACAAGGTGATAAAAGAGGAAGAAAAGGGGGAAAAGCTATGGAACATTGGAGGAAATGTTCTGCAGCGTGTCGGTTTAACATACACAGAAACAACGGGCTGTGTTTGAACCTCTGAAGGAGCTTTGTGGCTACAGCTCTGTAGAATGTACCCAACAGCCTAGTCCATGTGGTCACTGGCCCGAGATTCTTCCCAGACCTCCCAATGCCTCCTGCAAGCTCTCAGAGTCGGGTAGATTTGCTAAAGCTTGACCAGCCCACATATTCCTGGAATGAAGCACCTGCCTGACCCCGTGGGGAAAATACTACAGCAGGGTATGTCCTTGGCAACTCCCCTCGGACATGAGTTTGCATTAGGATCAGCCTGTCCTGACATGAAACACTTGGTTATGATGCATAATTGTGAAAAGACTAAGCGTTCCCCAAGCAAAGTTCACATAGCAAAAATGTTATTACAAAACATCAGCAAATCACTTTCATGAGTAAAGTGGCCATGGAAAAAATAACATCGGAAAAACACGTCTGCACTTATTAACTGAGCTAATGAAGTAATATATCATGGCACTTTAGGAATCTAAATTTATAAAAACAAAATAAAACATTGGGGTCGGCCTGGTGGTGCAGCAGTTAAGTTCACACGTTCCGTTTTGGTGGACCAGGATTCATCGGTTCGGATCCCGGGTGCGGACATGGCACCGCTTGGCAAGCCATGCTGTGGCAGGCGTCCTACATATAAAGTAGAGGAAGATGGGCACCGATGTTAGCTCAGGGTCAGTCTTCTTCAGCAAAAAGAGGAAGATTGGTGGCAGATGTTAGTTCAGGGCTAATCTTCCTCAAAAAATGTAAATAAATAAAATGAAAAATTAAAACCAAAGAAAACCACCATTGTAGTGGGCTGAATGGTAGCCACGAAAAAGATATGTCAGTGCCCTGATCCCCGAAAGCTGTGAATATTACCTTATTTGGAAAAAGAGTCTTTGCAGATGTGATTAAGTAAAGGATCCATCTGAGATGAGAGATAATTTTGGATTATCCAGGTGAGCCTTAAATCCAGTGATGTGTCCTTGTAAGAGACACAAAGAGGAGGAACCGACACACAGAGGAAGGAAACATGAAGACAGAGCCGGTGATGCAGCCACAAGCCCAGGAGTGCAGACGGCCCCCGGAACCTGGGGAAGGCAAAAACGACTCTCCTAGGGCCCCCAGAGAAGCACAGCCCTGCCAGATTTTGCACTTCTGGTTTCCAGAACCGTGAGGAAATAAATTTCTGTCGTTTTAAGTCACCCAGCTTGTGGTGATTTGTTATGGTGGCCCTGGGAAACCAACGCAGCCAGATTATTCTGTATTTCAGACTCACATAGAGGAAGAATTCCAGCGGTGGAGAAAGCCCTGGACTCATCCTCAGGATAGATGGCTTCTCCCAAGGGTTCCATCCAGAATTACCTCTGTGACCTTGAGCAAGAATCTTAGCCGTGCTGTTTATCAGTTTCTTATGTACAGTTGAACTAGGTTATCTTACAGCTTTCTTCCAGCTCTAAAATCTGCATCTCAGGTAACAAGTGACAGTGTAGAAAAGTGAATGAGGAGCACAGCCAGCATTGTGTAGACAGAGTCTCAGACACTCAGCTCTCAAATCACACACACACACACACATTCTTATCAGAGAACTTTATGGTTTAAGGAAGAAGGAACAAGATTAGCTACAACTGCTATCACTTATGCCAAATGTTGTTTCATGTAACCCTTATGATGTGGCAGCCTGGGTCCAGGCAGGAGATGGAGACGACACAGTGGTTAAAACGGGGAAAGTTCATTAAACAAGAATTGAACTAAGCTAAAAGAGTAACTGTAAGATAAGAGAAGGGCTGTGTAGCATGCCAGGGCTGGGGGAGAGGACGTAGGAAGACACACTTGCAGGGGGAACCTCTGGGTGCCATGTGGAGAGGGCTGCAGACAGGGTATTGTCAGGCAGAGCTGCAAAGTCACAGAAGAACCACATTCCAAGCCTGCGACTGGGCCGGCCCCACCAGATGTGCACACAGACACACTGCTGAGCTCCTCGCTCACACCAGAAACTGCAGGAAACCTCTCCCTCCCCAGGGTCCTTTCAGCACCCTCTATTAAGAAGACTTAACATCGTGCTTGACTTGAAAGAGGAATTCCATTATCACAGAGCATATGTTGGAGAGTGCATTTGGAACTGAGAGGCAATAAACTGATAACAGACATACTTGTGGAGTAACTATTATCTATAATCACAAGCGGGGAGACCAAGGCTCAGAGAGGTGAAGACAGCCCCTAAATGGCAGACCTGGAAATCACATCCAGAGACATCGATGGTAGATAATTCCTGAATGGAGGCTCTGTCCACAGCCCAAGAGCAGTAAGATGGAAATTGCCCACTTACAGAACTTTGTGGATGGCTCTATATTTTGAGTCCATTATTATACTTATTATGATCTTATGGTAAAACTTCATCTAATGAGAATTTTCCTGCCCCCTTTGTGTTAAGAAAAAGAAACAAATGACAAGATCCCTTCACCCTGTGCTTTCTAACCTCCTTTGCCCCCAGGCAGGGTCAGACATCTCTTCTTCATTAAATGGCCCTCCTCCCAGCAAAGGCACGTGCACCGCTCAGTGTTCATCAGTCTCTGCTGTCATTATCCGCCACCTGTGGTCCTCACTCTAAAGCTCCAACCTTCTCAACTGTGGACCCGGAGCTTTGCTCACTCTTCTTTGCACTGAGGCCAGTGCCCTGGCTCATGAGACGTGTTTAATATGAGAGTCTTGGACTGAACCAAAGAGAACAGATTCATCTCAGGGGTTTATTCAGACAAGTCATTTCTAGGATATAGCTCAGGGGCAAGACAATCTGCAGATCCAGGGGTTAAGGACACAAACCAGTCAGTCCCACGAGACCTTGATGGCATGCAAGGTCCACCATGGGCAAAGGGTCAGAGAGCGATTTTCCAAACCACGCCCTGGAGGAAGGCCCAACATATTTGGCAAGAGCAGTGCAAACAAGAAGAGTCAGCAAAGACAAGGGGGCAAGTGTCAAAAGAAGAAAACCGGAGTATGTGGTTGAAGGATTTCAAGTCTAGAACATGAGGAGAGCTAATACGGAAAAATCCCGTGAGCGGGTTAGTGGGATTAATTCCCAGTGCTGTATACCTCCAGCATCTTTTAATGCCCTCTCAGTGTATGTTTGTGGGGTTATAGTGGGTTGATTTAAAGGGTCAGGAACGGCCCCTCCAGCACAGTCTCCAACGTTACAGCATCTGCCTGGCTCACTGCCCTTGCAGACTCACACTGGTGTCCAAGTCATTGACGTGCTTAGGTTTGAGCCCACCTGAAACTAAGTGGGTCAGCTTCACGGCCTCGGGCAAGATGCTGGGGAAACCACACGTCAGCCCGTAACAAGCACGTCTTTAGCCAAGTGACTCCTGATACCACGAGCTATTTTCTCTCCTGATTGTGTCTAGCTTCTCACTCCCGCAGCTCCTTGAAGGCTAGGACTTTGCCTGACCCTCCCTCCTCACCTTCCTCAGGGACTAAAGTTCTAGTGTCCGTGTTTCTACCCACGTTGCTTACACCCAGATCTCCCAAAGATCAATTCTTCCTGGATCTGGAACATTCCTCCATCTACTGCCAAGGCTCCTGTTGAATTCTGTAGCATTCTTGGTTGTCAAATCCCCACCCACCAGGACCTTTCCTGGAAGCTTCCTTTGACTCTGCATCACGCTTCACTCTGAAACCTGCTGTATTCAGTTTCTTACATGTCGAGTATCTTTTATCCGATCAACATATTGACAAGTGAGCCTGTAAGATGACACAAGCCACATCTGCAGTGGGACGAAGTGATTATTGATGTTCAACATTTTGACCTGGAAATACTACTAGAAGAACAGATATGAGAAATGCTAAATTACATTGAATTTTCTCTCTTTACCAAGAAAATAAATAAAATGTTAGAAAGATTCTCAACACAAGGCATGAAACAAGATGTATCAAGTTAATGTTAGTTTTATCAAGAATCCAATTAATTCTGTAGGGGAGGAAGACATTTTCTCTACCCACTCTGGGTCCTTCTGGCTGGGCTATGAATTAAATTCACATGAGACAGAATAACAGGAGAAAATTAAACAAAGCTTTATAACATGTCTACGTGGGAGAGACTCAGGAAAACTGAGCAACTCACCAAAATGGCAGAAGCTCTCCCCTTAAATACCTTCCTCAGCTAAAGGCAAAGGAGGATGTTGGGGGTGGGGGAGTCAGACAAGTACACTAAACAAGAGTCAGGTTATTATGCAGATTTAAGTCCTTGCCTTCCACATTGAGGAGAGTTTCTAGAGATAAGGTCCTCCGGCCTTCTTCCTGGTACAGAGAGGGAGACACCTTTACAGATGGAGATTCCCTTTACAAATGGAAATGTCTCTTACAAAGGGTGACTTCTGCTTTTCAGAGTTTCTGTCATGTCTACAGTTTTTAAAAGTAACCAGCCCAAAATAATCTTCATGCCAAAGAGACATATCTTGGGGTGGTCAATTCTAGTCCCCCACAGTTGTAACATCCATTACACCCAAACATTTTATTGTTAGCTATTAGTACCACCACCATTCAAAACAAGATGGGTGCACGTTCATACGTATATAAACATATATGTTGCCACTTCTCGCTTCCAACCGTAGTTAATAGTCTTCCATAACTGCTGGTATTAAAATTCTTTCTTTGGCTCATTCCTCCTCACAAAAATTTGATGAGTAGGACAAGAGAATTCTGGAACATCAATGCTTGCAGTGAAGAGACATAATGAGCATCTGGGAGAGACCCACGTTCTGTCCACAGGGCGTAGAGAACATCTAAATGATTCCAGATTCAGTTTTGAGCACAAGGAAGGCTCTCGTAATTTATAATTAGTACCAAAAGTTTTCAGATTTTTATCTCTTTTTGGCACACTTTTTGGCATATCTAAATTCTGAATAACTGGACTTTCTCTTCCAACCAAGGACCAGACTTACTCTTCATTCTTAGACAACTAAAACAAGTCTAAATATACGGAATAATGGCTTTTAGACAACGAACAACAGACAGCAGAAGAAGGTGACCTCTGGGAGATGGGAACAAACAGGGCGAGCCCCAGGATTCCTGCTGCTGGTCGCAGTGTTTCCAGGCCAGAGTGCAGGGAGTCGGGGGACTTCCTGAGCTAGGAGACAGAGCTGAGCACTCGAGGGGGCGGAGGCGGGTAGAATTTGCAGAGCGAAATACTGGGGAGGAGAGAGGTGCAGAAGGAGAGGAAAACTGCAGAGAGAGACAGAGAAACAGGGAGAGCGAGGGCAGCTGACAGGTCCCCTCGAGTTCTCCGCAGGGTGCTGCTGAGCCTACCTGTGCGTGAGGGAGAGAGCCACCAGGAAGGAGCAGACAGCACCGTCTCCTGAGCGCACACAGAGTGGAAGATGGTGCATATTCCCACCAGCCAGAATAGAAACAGACTCCTAATACAAAAGGCACCTGGCAGAGGATTTAGAAGAGGACATGTTGTGGCAGCAGTGGGGGACGTTCAGCCCTACATTTAGAGGCTACTCTGATGTCACTTAACTAAGCTTAAAAGGACAAAACGCTTTCCAAGTAACTTGACTGCAACCCAGAGTAAAGCTCAAGAATATTTAAAGGAAAACAAAAATATCTGCACTCAACACATGAAATTCATATCTGGCATCCAATAAAAGATTAAAGATATGCAAAGAAGTAGGAAAATATGACCCACAATGAAGGGAAAAAATCAATCAATAGAAACAGCCTCCAAAATGGCACAGATGAAAGAATTTATAGGAAAAGAACATTAAAGCAGTTATTATAACTATATTCCATCTGGTCAAAATCCGAATAACTTAATTACTCTTAGCAACAATACTGCCCATTGAGCTTTAAGGCTCGGCTATATATACACCAAAAGCATTGTTGTTGTTCTTGTTACAGAAAATGTCAGAGACTGCAGCACCTAAATAAAAGGACTACACACATCAGTTATACTTTTTCCTACTTTATCAAGAATATGCTTTTCTGTATTGGGTTGATGGGAAGTTAGTAAACCATTTCTGTCTGCTGTAGTCAAAAGACAAATTTTATTGCTGCTTGGACTAATTTCTCCACTTATTTCACTGATTTATGGAACTGCTGCTGTCAAAGCACGTTGGACTCTGAGAAAAATTAAAAGCATGAATCGTTCAAAAGGACCATCCCTGAGGTGGGGTTTCATTAAGAGCCAGGTGTGAGTGGAAGAAGAAAATGGAAAGTCAGACGTCAGATCACACTGCCACACTCAGCAGACAGGAAACACGCTCTTGGGCATGGTGTGTGTTCGTAGGAACAACGGCGCATCCTGACTTACAGCAGGCCAGGTGAGTCTCAAGGGGTTTGATGCACATTTCAGCAACAAATCACACCCACTCCAGACACCAAAGGTCTTATTCACCTGCTTTCCTGGCTCACAGAATAATCTCCTCCCAGCTGGCCAAATTACCCAAACCTCTTAAAGTGCCTACAGTCGAGGCCTAGTCTAGTTCCTTCAGCTCAATCAGCAAGAGCTCGAGGGGAAACGGGTAGTGTTGACAGCGAGGGCAGTCTATACCACTCAACTTTGTACCAAATCCAAAACACGTGTCAGCAGTAGAGGCAAAGAATGCAGAGAGAGAGGGGAAGAGTGGTATATATGATTTTTGCTGAGGAAGATTCATCCGGAGCCAACATCTGTGCCAGTCTTCCTCTACTGTGTGCGGGTCACTGCCACAGCATGGCCACTGATGAGTGGTGTAGGTCTGCACCTGGGAACTGAACCCAAGCCACCGAAGTGGAGTGCACTGGACCTAACCACTAGGCCATGGGAACAGCCCCAAAGTGGGTGATATTTTTTATTGCTGGCTTGTCCTCACTCTCGACCCTTCTCCCCAGTGACTTCATGAGCTCCTCCCACACAGCCATGTGCACCTGATACACTGCTCCTCATAGACAGCACTCTCATCATGTCACTCAGACACCTAGAATGGCTTTCTGTCACCTTAAGGCAGCAAGTCAGGACTCGTGCTTCTTATCATTAAGACCCTGAAACATGTGGCCTGATCTCCTGGTAGAAGTAGCCTGGGCTCAGTGGTCAAGCTTTGTAGGTACCAGTCCTGACTCCACCATTCACTGGCCATGCGACCTCAGGTATGAGGCCTCAGCTTCCTCATCTGTAAGGCAGGGGTGAAAATAGTGGTACATACTTCATGGGTTTTTGCTTAAGAATGAAATGAGACACTTAGCATTGTAAGCACTTCATAAATGGTAGCTATTTTTACCTATTCAAATATATTTGCATGTATTTCATAACGGGAACACTCCCCTCACAACAGGATGACTTCTTATCATAGCCCACTCTTCAATAACACACACACACTCCTCTCTTCCCGTCTCTGCTTTTTCTCATGATTTTCTTTTTCTAAAATGTCTCTGTGTCACCACTTGATTCATCAATCCATTCTTTAAGATTCATCACATCTCACCTGAACCATTAAAACTTAACTGCTCTAAATTCTTGTTATAATTATTTTTAAAAACTCAAGAGTGATTTTACTCTCTAATTGAACAAATTTTATATGTTCATTGTTAGTAAAAAATATATATTTGATTTTTTTTCATGCATTGTATAGTGTCTCCCCAACTATGCTTTTTACAGATAATTGTTAGTCCCATATGATAGAGATTACACTGCTGGACTCAAGAAATTATTGTGATTTATTGACCAAAGTAAGACAAAACTCACAAAACATGGAAAATGTTCAATGAGCTTATATCCAAAGGACTGACTTGAAGGTGCTGAGGGAGCCCAGGCATTCGCTGGCCTGGGCAACTGACCAAAGGAGGAAGGCTCAAGGCATGAAAATACGGGACATTTGGGTTTTCTTTTCTGCTTTTGAAGTTTGCAAATGGAGTACAGTAACTTTCTAATAGCATTCTGGTTTTTATTGTTCAGCTTTAATCCTAATACACTCTGCTCACCGGAGTTGCGTGTTTAATCAGTTCCTTCATTGTCTGGCCCCAGAAGTACATCTAAAGGCTGTAGTTAGTAAGCAGTCAGCTACCCAAAAAAACCCCCACAAAAAACAAAAAACTCTCTGAATTGAGAGATAGAATGAAGAAAAAAATTATCCTTTGAAATCTAACAAAAATCAACGAATGATGGATGATATCAACACGGCGGGAGTCACTGACTCCTGTAACTTAGTACAGGAGTGACTTAGTGGGGAAGGTTTTATAGCATTTTTCGGTGAATAAAGCAAGAAGCCACCACATGCAGCCAAGAAGAGCACAGTGTTTAACACAACATATGTCATTATGGACCTGGTGTCAGAGAACTCTGCTGCCAAATCAATAATAATGTAATACAGTCTGAGATAAGGATATGTTAGAATAAATCCATAATCGTGCACTGATTCTAAAACTAGGAAGCAGTTAAATTATCAGATTTTGTTCAGTTTTTTCCAGAAGAGGATGCTTCTTCTCACCCTTCAGGAACAATACGTCATTGAGATAGAGATATTTGCAGATGGAAAAGAGAGTAGGGATCCACATCCCCCAAGAGAGTGAACAACCTTTGTTGAGTTGTGATGCTGACCCATCAACATTCTGATCTCTAATGATTTCCTAAATGGATTTGACCAACAAGGTGGGGATTGGAGGCACTGTGAGTATGTGGTTGGTTGGCTACTATG
Organism: Equus caballus; assembly: GCF_041296265.1. Lineage (NCBI taxonomy): Eukaryota > Metazoa > Chordata > Mammalia > Perissodactyla > Equidae > Equus > Equus caballus. Next base: position 66,370,655 of record NC_091703.1, on the reverse strand, counting down.
CAAGATTTAGAGGTCTGTGCATACTTAGAGTACAATATCTGGTTGAAATCAGCTTCTTATGAGTCTGGTCATTATGTGTCAACCCTGAGACTCTGCTCCCCTGTAGGAGAAGCAATGAAGTTGTGTCCCAGGCTTCAGAGGTTGAGTCCAGGCCCAGAACCGAGAGGGACCCATGGGGTTATGGCCCGTCCGCAGGACCCAGCCTCCTCAGCAGCAGCCACTGTCCCTTTCTTGCTTACTAGCTCTTTAAATATGACATCGCCCTATCCAAAGATATCACTTGTAAAAAGTGTTAGCAAGGAAGGGTAGTGTTCCCAGGGTCACAGAAGCCTGCCTCCTTCTTAGGCTCCAGCAATGCTATCATGTGACTGGCTTGTTCCCTGAGTCACAGTGCTGTTTCTCTCCCTCCACCAGGAGTCCCTTCTTTTTCCTCCTCAGCTTGACTGACTGACACCAACTCCAGCAGGTTTTCTTTGACCTAATTTCCCAGCCCCTCACACACTCCTGGATTGGGAACTTTTATCGCTGCGCATTAGAAATATTCTTGCTACTGCATCTGCACATTGTTTTAAAATGATCCATTTATGGGTCTGCTAATTGCAATGATCCTTGAGTGACACTCAGGCCTTACTCATCTTTAAATTCCTAGCACCTTGCATTGTGCCTAATATCCAGGAAGCTCTCAATAGATTTTTTGCAGAAAAAAATGCTTTGTTAATTCCTTATGGCAGGAGACAAGAGGCTCTCCTATGCAGGTCCTTTTACAGAAACTCGAGACACACTGCCCACTAGAGCTCAGCCTTCATAACATCTGCATAAAATGGCAATTCCGAATACGGGGCCATTCTTGGGTCAGCAAATAGCTACATTTCCCAGTAAATATATTTTAGAACGTGTATTTTATACCACACTTATAGTACTTCCTACACCAGGAACTACTCTGAATGCTTTATAAATATTAACTTGAATTATCCTCAAATGAACCTGTGAGAGTGGTGTTCTTGCTACCCCCCCCCCCCTTACAGTGGGGGGAATAGAGATACAGAGAAGTGATGTAACTTGGCCAAGATTGCTCAGCCAGTAAGGGGAAGAACCAGGATTTGAACCCAGGCAGCCTGGCCCAGAGTCCAAAGCCACCTCTGCAGCCTGATGGACTTGCCAGTAAGTCTTCACCACAAACGAGTGGGCATGCTTGTCCACAGGAGCCTGGGTGTGTGAGCCCCTCTCTCCTGTCTAGCCATCTCAGACAGATGTCTGCTAAACCTCACACTTCAGACAAGAATTTTATTTAATTACTTTCCTCTAAGGAACCTGGCCTGTGTTACCAAAAGGGAAAGAAAAAAAAAAACGAAAACAGGAGCTCAGTAATCCTCACAAAATCCACTGAGGATTGTACATGTTAAGAAAAGGAAGTATCTTTAAATGCGTATTTAGCTAGATTCCTGCCCCCCCAGGATAAGACTGAATAATGATTTCAGTCTGCCCTGAGATTGGAAACAAAAGCTCTTGTCAGCGTTGGAAAGGAAGCAAAGGACCTAAGGCCTCTCCCGAAAACCTCCTTTTTCCATTTTTTTGAAGTTGAAGCCCTGCAGCTGACCTTGACTTCCCGCTCTGCTGAGGGAGGCCGTGCTGTCCTAGAGACCAGAGCACAAATGAGCCAGGCTCTTCCTTCAGCTCAACAGTAAACTGAGGCAGGAAAAAACCATCTTTAGGCTGGTCAGCCCCAAACACCTCCCTCAGAGGTGTCTTTGCCAGGAGGAGCGGGGCTTCTTTGCTGGCCCTGCAATCGAGTCATAAAGGAGAAAAGCCACAGAAAGAGAGCTGCCGGGACTAACTGAAAACCAGGTAGCAAATGAGTGCCATCAATTACATGTTATGTTCTTAAAAGGATCAATAGGCGTTAAAGAAAAGACATTTGCCACTGTTTAGAAAATTGATCAAGAAGACTCCTCAAGAGATTAACTCGGAAAATTGCCTTTGCAAGGAAATGTGAACAGAGCAAACTGTAAACCCAAATAAGCCCTAATCCTGTCTATTGGAAAATAAGGAGATTTTTATTACAAAGGAAGATTGAGAGAGACTTATGCTTTGCAAATTTGGGGTATTAGGGACCAGATTTACCCTCCAGTCATAAAAATAAGGCAAAATATACAAAATGTTTTTCAAAAGACTAGACCTCGGGCACCAAAATGCACATTGACAGACAGGAAATAAAGGAGGCGAACCTATGCCTGCCCCAGTTTACTGCCTTGAAATAGACCCCAGGTCAGGGGCAGAGAGGGGAAACCAAATGGAGACCAGTGACTTGCTAAACTGGGGAGAACAAAGCACTTAGTTCTCAGGAGAGAGTACTGGAGAGCACAGAGAGTCACGGAGAGAATTCTAGATGTTTGCAAAGAGTTCCCTGGAAGATTCGGTTGAGGACTGTTCAGTGCATGAATGCGAGGAAATTATTCTAGGCTGGAGAAAGAATTACTCAAAAGGATTAATGGGAACAGTACACATGGTCACATCAGAACAAAAACTCTGTGTTTTCTCACAGCAGCCAGACAGGAACTTCTCATAATTCACAGGGCATCCTGGATCTAACCTCCACAGTGTGAACACATGGCCTTGGACTAAACATGCTCTTATTCCACACAACAAAGCCAAAAATCAAGGCCTGAGAGGGTCAAACTGTCTGCAGGTTACTTAACTGTGTCACATAATAAACCTAAACAATATTTACAAGAACATAAAAATATCCAGCGATTAATAAGATGAAATTCACAATGCTTGAGAACCCATAAAAAATTACTAGCCATGGAAGGAAGCAAGAAAATAGTACCCCAATGAGAAAAAAAAATCAGTGCATCAAAACTGATCCAGAACTGATGTAGACGTTAAAATTGTCAGACAGGAGCATCAAAACAGTCATTACAACTGTATTCCATATATTTAAAAGTTAAGAAGAAATATGGAAGCTATCTTTTCAAAGACCCAAATCAAACTTCTAGAGAAGCACATTATAATGTGTGAGATGAATAATGCACTGATGGGATGAGTGGCATATTAAACATTGTAGAAGAAACGATTAGTGAACTTGAAGATATAGCCCTAGAAACTAACCAACACGAAACACAAAAATTTTTTTTAAATGATCAGAGTATCAGTGAGTGTGGGGTAATTTCAATCAAAATCCCTGAATGAGAGTAAAGCAGAGGGAAAAGAAAAAGCAGTTGAAGAAACAATGTCTAAAGTGTTTCCAAATTTGTTGAAAGCAATAAACCCACATATCCAAGAAGTTTGATCAACTCCAAGCACAAGAAACAGGGAGAAAACTACACCAAGGGTCACATCATAATCAAACTGCTCAAAGCCAGTGATAAAGAGAAAATCTTAAAAGTAGCCAGAGAAGAGACACATTACCTACAGAGAAACAATTGTAATGATGACATCAATTTCTCAACAGAGACAATGCAAGTGAGACGAGAGTCAAGCAGCATCTTTAAAATACTAAAAGACAATAAAAAGTACCTGATATAACCTAGAATTCTACACCCAGAATCCAACAGGATGACAAAACAAAGTCCTCTTCAGACCTAAAAAAGGTAAAAGGATCCATCATCAGCTTCCATATTAAGAAACTAGAGAGGCAGGCCCAGTGGCAAAGTAGTTAAGTTTGCACATTCCTCTTCTGCGGCCTGAGATTCACCGGTTCAGATCCCAGGTGTGGACATGGCACTGCTTGGCACGCCATGCTGTGGTAGGCGTCCCACATATAAAGTAGAGGAAGATGGGCATGGATGTTAGCTCAGGGCCAGTCTTCCTCAGCAAAAAGAGGAGGCTTGGCAGCAGATGTTAACTCAGGGCTAATCTTCCTCAAAAAATAAAAAAAGAAAGAAAGAAACTAGAAAGAGAAGATCAAATTAAGCCCAACATAGGTGGAATAAAGGATATAACAAAGTTTAGAGTGAAAAACAATGAAATAGAAAACAGAAAAGCAATAAGGAAGATGAATGAAATCAAAAGCTGGATCTTTGAGAAAATCAGTAAAATTCATAAACCTCTAGCCAGACTGATGAGGAAGAAAAGACAGTAGAGACAATTACCAATATCAAGATCAATAAAGGGTATTAACCATAGACTCTACAGATATTAAAAGGGTAATATAGGAACATTAATATACAAATAACATAAACAACTTTACGCCAATAAAATCGACAACCTAGATGAAACTGACAAATTGCTTGAATGATAGAAACTATCAATGCTCAACAAAGAAGAGAAAATAACACAAATAACCAGACATATTTTAAAGTAATTGAATTTGAGGTTTAAAACCCTCCCACAGTGAAAACTCCAGTCCCAGTGGGTCACCAATTACTACTGATTATTAAGAAGAGAGCAAGTCTTGAAGATGGCGGCGTAGGTGGACTCTGAACTGACCTCCTCCCATGGACACACAAATTTACAACTAATCTGGGAACAATTACCACTGAGAGAGAACTGAAAACTGGGTAAGAAGAACCCCCACATCAAGGGACAGTGCTGACTGAGGTGGAAGAGGCAGAAATTCCTTCTGGAGAGAAAAGAAGCCACCTTCACAAGCCATGGAGCTTCATGGCTGGCCAGGAGCAACCCTAAGGTTCGCAGCCTTCCCTGGAGGAGTGGGGACCTGAGCAGGGAGCGTTAACTCTACAAGCATCCTTTGGACTCAGCACAGTTGAGACGAGTGTCATAATACCTGGCTTTGCTGGCTACTAACATCAATGTGGATACCCCCAGAAAAGCCATCAGACATAAGAGAAAGAAAAGCCTGCTCTTAAAGGGCCCATGCACAAATTTACCTGATTCGGAAAGCAACCTAAAATCCCCAGAAGGAAAGGTGCACAGTCGTTTGGTGAAAAGAGACTCACTTGATAGTCTCTGGGTGCATCTCAGTGAGAGGTGAGGCCTCCTCAGGGACTGAGACATTGGCAACAGCCATTGTTGTGACTGAGTACAGCTGTGCTGCCACAGATGCTGGCAGACACCATTGGAGTTCTTCCCCTGCCTGTTAGCCCAGGGGTGTGCCCCACCCATCAGAGCACCGATTTAATCCAGCTCAGCCAGGGCAGGCAGCACACCCTAGGGACTGGCCCCACCCAAGAGCAAGCCCTCTTGAAACTGGTGGGCCTACATAGGTGGGGTGCCTGGATCCTCTGCAGCCGGGTAAGTGGGTCCCCATCTGCAGGGGCAAGCTGTGCATAAGGAGCAGGTAGAGTGTGTGCAGCATTGGTGGAGTGTGTGGGGCCTCTGCAGCTGGGCAAATGAGTCCACTTCAGGGGCTTGGGGCATGTGCAAGGGGCAGAACTGCATTGATGGGGTGTGTGGCCCTGTGGGCTGTGGGGTCAGTCAGCTGCAGCAGACTTGTGCTTCTCAAACAGCCACATAAGGGATGGGCCTCTGCTTCCAAAGCCTGAGACAATTGGGTGCTCCCATGCCTAGGTCCAGCCCCACTCAGCTACACTCCTGAGAGAGCTGACAATAGCTTTCCGGGCTGTGGAGACCTGCAGCAACTGTAAGCCCCTGAGCCTAGCAAACAGCCACGCTGGAGGCTTACTCACTTAACAGAAAAACTGCAACAGGAATGTGCTATTAGACCTTGCAGCCAACTGTGCTGGGGCTCCCCACACCTGATAAAGTGGCTGAAGGGTCCACAGTAGTTACAAGCAGCTGAGCATTACAACCAGCTGGCCAGGGGGACAGCCTAGCCTCCCTCCATACCTGCAGCAAGAGCAACCTTCCCACAACAGAAGGACACACGTAGCCCACACAGGGGCCACCCTGGAACATTTGGAACTAGTGATGAGAGGGCAGCACACTGCTGGGTCTCATAAGACATCTCTTACATAAGGCCACCTCTCCAACATCAGGAGATGTGGCTGACCTACATAATACATAGATAAACACAGAGAAAGAGACAAAATGAGGAGGCAAAGGAATACATTCCAATTAAGGGAAAAGGACAAAACCTCAGAAAAAGAACTAACTGAAACAGAGATAAACAATCTACCCGACAAAGAGTTCAAACAAAGAGTCATAAGGATGTTCACTGATCTTGGGAGAAGAATGGATGAACACAGGGAGAACATCAACAAAGAACTCGAAAATATAAAAAGGAACCAATCAGAAATGAAAAATATAATACTGGAAGTGAAAAATCCCCTAGAGGGATTCAATAGCAGAGTAGATGATACAATTATTAAGAATAATAATACCAATTCTCTACAAACTCTTTCGGGAAAATTGAAAAGGAGGGAATACTTCCCAACTCATACTATATCCTGCTACCAAAACCAAACAATTATGAGAACAGATAACTATAGACCCATACCCCTCAGGAACATAGAGAAAAATTTTCTATCAAAATTTTAGCAAATTGAATCTGACAATATTTAAAAAGCATAATGTGTCATGACCAAGTGGTTTATCCTAAGAGTGCAAAGTTGGTTTAACATCCAAATATCAATCAATATAATTCACCATATTAACAAACTAAAAGATAAAGAAAAGCCACAATGATCATCTCCACAGACACAGAAAAGGCATTTAACAAAATTCCACAGTCATTCCTAATAAAAGTCTCAGCAAACCAGGAATAGAAAGGAGTCCCCTCTGTCTGATAAAGACATCAGCCAGAAGCCTTGGCTAACATCGCATTTAACGTGAAAGACCAAGGGTTTTCCTTTTAGATTAAAAACAAGACAAGGACATCTGCTCTCATTACTTTTATTCAATATTTTACTGGAGGTTCTAGCCAGTGCAATAAGGAAATACAAAGAAATCTGAGGCATTACCTCTGGAGAGGAAGAATTAAAATTTCTTTACTCATAGACATGATCATCTATGTGGAAAATCTGATGAAATCTCAAAAGAAACACTATGAAAACTAATAAGTAAGTTTACCTGAATTGCAGGATTCAACATGCATATATCAAAACCAATTATATTTAGATATGTTAGCAACAAACTATCATATTGGCATTTTCAAAATAATGTCATTTATAATAGTATCTAAAAATATGAAATTGTTAGGGATAAATTTGACAAAAGATGTGAAAGACTGGTACACTGAGAACTACAAAGCATTGAGGAGAGAAATTCAATAATAAATTAAATAGGGGCTGGCCTGGTGGCCTAGTGGTTAAGTTTGTGTGCTCTGCTTCAGTGGCCCAGGATTTGCAGGTTCAGACCTCAGGCGTGGACCTAGCACTGCTCACCAAGCCATGCTGTGGTGGCGTCCTACATAAAATAGAGGAAGACTGACACAGGTGTTAGCTCAGGGCCAATCTTCCTCACAAAAAAATAATAAACTAAATAATTAATTAAATGTAGAATATTCCATGTGCATTAATCAGAAGACTCAATATTAAGGAGTCCATTATCCCAAATTAATTTATAGATTCAACACAATCCTCATCAAAAATCCCAGAAAACTTGTTAGAAATTGACAAGTTGATACTAAAATCTTTTATGGAAAGGATATAGCATAGCCAAAGGAAATTTGACAATGAAGAATAGCATGGGAGGACTTCCACTGCCTGATGCCAAAACTTTCTATAAAGTTACAGAAATCGAGCAGGGTGGTGGCAGCGTAAAGACAGACAAACAGATCAATGGAACGTGGTAGACTTCCCAGAAATAGATTCAAACACTTACAAACAATTGATTTTTAACAAAAGTGAAAAAGCCATTGAGTGGAGAAAGCATAGATTTTTTTTTTCCAACAAATGGTACTGGAACAATTGGATTTCCACATGTTAAAAAAATATGAGAAATGAAAAAACACTTAAATATCACCTTATATTATATGCAAAAATTAAGTCAAAATGGATCACAGACATGAAAAGCTAAAACTATAAAATGTCTAAAAGAAAACACAAGAAATCATTGATGACTAAGGTTAGGCGAAGATTGATTTGTGACAGTAATAAACACACAATCCCTGAAACTAAAAGTAACACATCAGACTTCATCAAAATTAAGAACTTCTGCTTGTCAAAGGCCCTGCCACCAACATTAAAGAAAGGCCACAGCTGGGAGAAAACATTATCAAATCAGAGTCAGACAAGGAATTTGTCTCCAGAACAAGTCCTTCGACTCAACAATAGGAATATAAACCACCCAATCAAAAAGATGTGAAATATTTGAATATTTCACCAAAGAAAATATACAAATGGTTACAAAATATTGAAAATATGTTCAATATCATTAGCCATTGGGCAAATGAAAAATAAAACTACAATGAGATATAACCACACATCAACTAGAATTTCTAGAATCAGAGACTGACAAGGCCAGTGTTGGGGAGGATGTGGAGAAACCAGGACCCTCAAGCACAGCTGGTGGGACCGAGAGAGGTACAGACACTTTGGAAAACAGCGAAGGCAGTTTCTTAACATACTATGCATAAATTTACTATGCATTCAAGTAATTATATTCTTAGATATCTTCCTACTGGAGAGAAATGTCCACAAAAAGACTTGCACATGAATGTTCATAGCACCACTATTCTTAATAGTCAAAAACTGGAAATAATCCAGATGTCCATCAAGTAATGTGCATCTCCATACTGTGGAATATTACTCAGCAATAAAAAGGAATGCAATACTAATAAATGCAGTAACATAGCTGCCCCTCTAGCCATACTCTCAAGACTGGATTGTATGACTGTATCTTAAATTTCCAATGAGAATAAATCTATAAAAACAGTAAGCAAATCAGTGATACCTCAGCCTGGGGTCTGGAAGAAAGAGTCATGGCAAATGGATCTGACAGATCTTTGTGCATGGTGAAAAGTTATCAAACTAGATTTGGACAGTGGATACAAAATTCTATAAATTTACTACAAATCATTTCATTGCCATGAAGGGAGATTTTATTGTGTAAATTATAATAAGGCTTAAAAATCTATTTTAAAAAAGACCATATGAATACCTATTCTTATTTTCCTTCCAGATTACCTTAAATAAATTAATAACAAAAGTAAATTTAATGTTTATATTAATGATTTTTTTCAGCAGTAACAAGAAATTTTGTCAAGAAACTGCCAATCTGGGCTTTTTTTAGTTTGGAGAGGTATATAAACTACTCATTTATTTTTCTAGAAAGTAAAACTGTAAGTAAGCAAAAAGTTTGCAAGACAAATTCCTCCTCTTCGGCAATTTTATACCACTATATATTTCTCAAACTATTTAGCAGGGCTATCACAATCTTATATTGTAGATAGATTAAATATTTTAGTTCACTTCAAAACGTGAAGAAACTGAAGGCAGCACTGAGTTAAAGGATTTGTCAAAAGTCACAAGATCTCAGAATTGGAAGAAAACTTCAGCCTTCCTTAAAATGGCCATTCACTGATGTTTAAGCATCCCTTTAGAACCCTCCCAGAAGCTGGTCAAATGTCTGCGTGAATGAAGATCGTTCATAGCAGAGAACTTCCTGTCCCCAGGGGGAAAGTTTCCATCTGTGCAAAGCACTGAGGACAGGAAACACCACACACTGACTTTCCGTAGCTTCCCCCACAGCATGAAGCTGGCCAGTGGCCAGCGGAAGCAATCACTGTGTTGGGTGATTTAGGTACTCAATCAATAATTCTGAACCAAACAAAATTTTATAACACAAAACAAGCATATGTAAATTATCTGAATAATTTTCCCACTTCTATTCCATAAACATGCATTTTATGCTGCTGTTTTCCAGAAATTAATATCCTTTCTTGTTTTATGTGACGTATAAACAAAACGTGGGAAAGTGTTAGTGTAGATAAGTTAGGAATTAGGTGATGAAGTTAGCGATTTCGTTGACGTGACTAAAAATGTCTCTGAAATTTGCCACATGCTGTACAGTGAGCTTTATTTTACAACTGCTTTAACCTTGTTTAGAATTCAAGTTACCAGAAGGCTTAAATCCTGAGAAGTTTCATTTTGAACTGTACAGTGATAACAGTGGTCACAGGAATAACCGACGTGTTCCTACAGCGCTCTCTGAATTATTAAGGTAAGAATAATATCTGCTACTGGTCCATATAAAGAAGCAACATGTTGCAATTAAAAAAAACAACACACAATTGTAGAAGTCAAGAGACCTACCTTCAAGTCTGGCTCACACTAGCTGTGGTCAACTCAGGCAATAACTCTGCTTTGCGTCTCTATGACAACAGCATGATATCCGTGCCACATGTGCCTCAAAAGATAATCTGAAGATCAGAGAAGACAGTGGATCTGAAAGCGACTGGGCAACTCTGATGTGCTAAGCAAAAGTGAAGGAGAAACATTATATCAAATTAGTGGAATTTACTGCTTCACGTTTATTAAATTACATCAGACAATTTTTTATACCAAATATTCAATTCCCTGTGAAATAGGAAGTTTGTTCCACTTCTTCATGCCATCAGTTTTACAAATGGCTATCATTATTCAATGAAGCAAAGCCCATGCCTTAAATACTAGAATGAGTACTTTATGCCAATGAAGTGCAGAGTATTCTTTGCTTGTAATAAACACTTAAGTAAACATATTTATTTGAAGAGATGCTCTCTAACAACTTTATCGTTTGAGACAAAATTAATTATATGGAAACTTGTTAATTATCTCTACCTTTATTTTTATTTACAATTTAACATGCATAATTCTTAAATCATTCTTTGAATCTTGAATACTGTTGGGAATCTGACAGAGGTGGGAGAATCTGTACCTAGTGAAAAGCACAGACGCACACATTTGAAATTCTGCTTACAAAAGCAGTGGAGTCACAGATTCTATTGCAGCTTAAGAATTGACTGTAGACCCCAGGTTAAGAACCTCTGTTTTAAATTTTTATGAAAATTCTTAATTAACACAATTAAAGGCCATAGAATAAACTGAGCCCTTCCACTTTTTTTTTTTTTTTTTTTTGGTTATTCAAACAACACTTCTCTGTATTTGCAAAATTGCAGCTTGTATTCTGACTGCAATGGTATATCCCACAAACAAACAAACACGAAGTCATTATTCAACAGTAGACAGCATTCGTAAACAGTAATGAGGTGGAAAATTAATTAAATGCTGCTGAAAATCATAAATTATTTAACGTCACCTCAAAATTCCACAAGTGAATAGATGCCATAGGGTGGAGCTGGCGAGTCTTTCTGAAAGGCCTTGCCTTTTGTTAGAGTCTCCCTGGAGCTCAAAACAGCAGCCACACAAATGGTCCAGGAGCCTGGGTCAAAGCCTTCCTCCCCTTTCTTTGTAAATTAGCAGCCGTGCTGCACGAGTCCTGCACCTCTGTGATGTGTTACACATGAGAGCTAAGGGGTCCGTGCAGGTGTCTGAGGACCCCAGCCCTCCTTGCCAGGCCCTGCCAGGAATCTGACTCTTTCCTACAATACTGCTAACTGAATTTTGCTTACAGACAACCAAATTCAGTGTGCATTGGGTTTTTTCCCCATGAAAGTAAAACAATAACTTTAATAGAAAAAGTGTTTTAACTCTCAACCCTTTCTACACAAATATCATCACCAGCATAACCGAGGCCTTCCCCGGGATCACCAGGGTCACTAAGCCTGTTAAGCTTTTTGTTTTTGCTTTTTGTTTCAGAAAAAAACACCATATGGAAAACAGGTTAAGTTCTTTCCCAGAATCAGTCTCTTCATAGATCTATTCAGCTAAAATATTTCAGTTAACTACAATCAGGTTTTTTTTTTCATTTGGAAAAAGCTTTTATACATGACCCATTAGGAAAATCCATTTGAGCTTAAAATTGATATCTGCTTATATGATAACAGATTGTGTAATCGCTGGATCTACAACACTCAGCAGCCGGCCTGTGTTCAGGAAGCAAGTATTCATATCCCACAGGCAGCCTTCTTGTCAGATTTTTCTAGGGAATTACTGCTCATTTCCATCTTTCCTCGTCCCTAAAAAAAAAAGTTTCCCTAGAAACTGAACTTGTCAGATTTTTTGCTCACTCGCATGACCAAAATACGTTCTATTTTAACCCCAAAACATTGACCAATAATGCAGAAATCTAGTACTAGACGTTAGAAAGTACTGTGCTTTCTGTCTTTAGAAAAACCTTCCATTTTAGTGAAAATAAAGAGAAAGTTGAACCAAGAATTCATCAGCCAAGGAGATTTGACATCTAACTATATTTTAAACATTTTAAAATTTATGGTAGAAAATATTCTCTCTCATCTTCCCCATCACCCCCCCCCCCCCCCCCCCCCCCCACTCCATGATGCCAAATACTCAAACCTGGTACTACTTCAAAACCACTTCAGAGAGAACCATTTAGTTGTAAGAGCGAGAAGCAGCCTTCTCCAAGGGGAGCAGTGCATCTTTTCCTCCTCAACCTCACAGACAAGACTCTGAGCTGTGCCCCCTCGGAAGCCTATGAGTCCCGTTTCGGGACAATAAGGAAACTTTAGGAAAGTGGCAGGAGAGAATCCTTCCTCTCGTGCCCCACCTGCAGTTTAAGCAGCCAGTTGTGAAAACCCAGCTCGCCTGGAAAGATGTCCAGGAAGGCCTTTGTGGTATCCTCCTTCACTTCTCTCCTCCCGTTGGCTTTGCCTTCCCTCCTGCAGGGAAAATTCAGCCCATTTTCTTTTCTGTGCCCACACCGAATCTGCACAATAAATGCTGATAAATGACTGGAACTACACATTTGACATCTAAAGGGGGGTGACCAGGACTGCTCTGTTCATCTCCTCCGCATCCCTGGACTCCAGCTCCCCACCTTCCTCACGACGGATGCTCAGCCAACACTGGTGAAGAAATGGATGAATGTCAACTGAAGACAACTTGAAAGTGTTCATCCTCCCCAAGGCTTGTGTGATTTGAAAGTGTCCTAGCCTCAGGCTGAAGTGACAAAGACTAGAAGGTGGATTTCAGGGACGAGTCATCCTGATGGCGGAAGCACAGGCGTCCCAGGAGACCCAAGGCTCAGGGATCACTCCGTGGCACTTACATGGAGGGATGGTTCTGCCTCTTCAGGGTAGGAGTCCCCTGAATGTCTTGTAGTCTTCAGTTAAGGGCCCTCCAATCACTCTCTCCCTCAGGTCAGAGTGCGAGCTAGCGTGGCGCCGTAGACTGAGCGTCCAGGTGCCCCCAAGAGCAAATGTTGAAGCCTCCTTCCCAGCGTGATGATATTTGGAGGTGGGGCCTTTTGGGGTGATTAGGCCATGAGGGTGGAGCGCTCCGAATGGGATTAGTGCCTTATAGAAAGGACCCCCGAGAGCCCCGTTCCCCTCACCACGTGAGGCTATAGTGAGCAGTGAGATGATAATCCTCTATGAACCAGGAAGTGGGACCTCACCAGACTCCAAATCTGGACTTCCAGCCTCCAGATGGGGAGAAATAAACATGCTTGAAGCCCCCCGTCTATAGTATTTTTGTTATAGCAGCCCAAACGGACTAAGACAGATGGCAAAGCCTGGAAGTGAAGAGTGGACACGGAGGAGGAGCGAGCGTCCCAGCCACGTGAAGGGAGTCTGAGCCCTCCTCCCTCACCACTGGGTCCTGGGAGACTGGCCTCTGCCTCCTGCGGCATCCTCTAACCCCGGCGCGACTTCTACTTTTCTGGGTAACAACATAACATTTTTGAGCGTTTACCACGAGCCCAGCCTTGTTCCAAGTCCCTCTATTCTTTAACTTAGTCTTCACAGCAACTCCCAAAGCAGGAGTCGCTATTCCTCCACTCCCCACTCCTGCATGAACTGTGCCCAAAGCAAGGCAGCTCAGAAGAGGCGCCGGAGAAGTAAGAGTCACTGCGGCCCCTTAGTGCCCTGCAGGGCTCGATACGCGTTATTTCCACCACAATCCTGTGAAATAGGGGCCACAATTACTGCCATTTTACAAGTGGAGAAAACTGGCCTGAAACGGTTTTGTGACGCAGCCCTGCCTACCGTACAGCTGTAATGGGCGCCAGGGCCCGAGCTGGAACCCAGGGACCCGGATTCCACTCCTATGCACGTGCCTCCCGGCCTCGCCTCCTCACACACGAGCTGCAGATCCGAGTCTCTCGTCTCTCTGTGTGTCAGGGACGCCTTCAAATACTTCGCCGGTACTAATTCATTGGATCTTTTGAGTTGGCGATAATCACTATTATTGTTACTATTGTAATTCTGCATTGGAAGAAACTGAGGCAAAGAAAGGCTAATCAATTTTCTCAAAGACACACCATTAAAAGACGGCAGCACTTGGGCGAGGACCCCACAGCCCAGCTCCAGACTCCGGGCTCCTGACTGCCGCCATTATGCTGCTTCCCATCTTTGTGTGACTGCAGCCGGATGGTATCAGTTTAGAAGTCATCCGTGCTTCTATGAGATCGGATTAATCTTCACCACAAGCCTGAGAGGTGAGTGGGATAAAACAGCATCAGCTCCATCGTGGGCTTACAGAGCTAAATCACTCCCCAGCTAGGTGTCTACAAGCTCCAAACCAGGCAAGTTCCCACTACAAGTTGCCTCCAAATTCAACGCACTTGATCAGATTCCAGGCAAATTTTACAAAAATTTACAAATTTTACAAAAATAGCATCTCACTTTGTGACTTCCCCATTTCCTATATTTGCATGGCTGGGGTGGGGGGTGTGGGAGGACTTCAGGAGCTTTAAAAGGTCAGACACTTGTTTGGAGACAAGACAGGAGAAGGAGGCATAGTCCCACCTCTCTGCTCCCGAAGCCTGGGAAGACTTTCCTGCTGGAGCACACATCCCGGTAGACCAGGGAGGGCTGGGCCCCAGGCCTGCTGGAGAGGTAAGAGCACCCAGCCGTGAAGAAAGTGCCAGGTGGGGATAATGGCAGCAGCAAGTTCCCACTGCCCACCCCTCCCTGGTCCACACTGGGCAGCAGGGGCCACCTTCAGCCAACTTCTCTTCCAGGGGGAGGGAGAAGCTGGAGATCCAGCCCTTCCTTCAGCATCGCATGCTGGCCGGTCGTCTCATCCTTGTTCTGTCATCTCTGGTCCCGCCCCACTCAGGCCTTGCTCCCTGGCAGCAAAAGGAACTGGTCACCATATTTCAGCATTTCACATCATTATTATTATCATTATTATTATTGTTGTTATTTTGCTAATTAGCTGAATTAATAAAACCAAATCAAATTAGCAACTTTTTCGCTGGTATGACCCCGTCTCTAGTAGTTACACAGTTTTAAAGTATGACTCACAATGCCCAGAGAAATCGGGATGGGGGTGGAGCGGAAGCATCTCCATTTAGAAAAGGCGTGTGCCCCGAATTTTATTTCTAACTCTCAGCAGTTGTCACATGATCCTGACTCACAGAAGTGAGGAGGGAAGTATGTTAATTAACAAGATTACAGTATAATCCCCCAGCGTGCTCCTAGGGGATTCATGCTGTGTGCTGCCGGGGCAAAGGCTCCATGATCAAGAGGAATTCCCGCTGCACGGTCACTGTCACATTTTTGACACTGAGTCAAACACACCAGCCCTAGGAAGGGGGATGCCCCAAGTGTACTCAAAGAGCCAACAGTGTTTCTGAGGATTTTTCAGCACCTGGATTATAGGACACTACAAATAAGGTAGGTTGTGGAAGTTCGGACCCAAAATCTAGTGAGACATTCCATCAAAAGGCTATTTATCAGGAATGCGGACAGTGGGAAAAGGACTGCTGCAAATCTGAAAGAGAAAATTAGCGAATCGTGCAGAGGGCCCATGGTGGGCTCTCGGCAGTGGGGTTAGAATTCTGCGGCCCTGAACTCTGGTGGCCAGGCCTGGAGGCTCAGGCCTGTGTGGCCCCCCGACCCCTGCGACCCCGCGGCTGGCCCCAGCGCTCTGGGGAGGGGCAGCCACGAACTGTCCTGGGAGCTTCGCCGGGACACTGGGCCTGTGGTTTGCAGGTGGGACTGGAATTCCCTCTGGGGGTGCGCGGGCCGACACTCCACGTGCACTGGGGGCCTCGGCCCTGGTCCTCCCCTCTCCTCGGGCTGCAGTGGACCCGACTGGCCTGAGAAGCTCCCATTGGCTTCCCCGCGCAGGTCCCCGACGACACCGGGAGGAAGAAGGGACGCGGCCAGGGCGGGACCCCACCTGCTGCACTCAGGTGCGAGAGCCCAGCTCTCACCCAGAGCTCGGGGAGGGCACAGGCTGTCCAGCTGGCGGCGGTGGGTGCTGGGGGCGCTGTCACCGCGGTGTCCCCATGGCTATTCGCTGCTGAAAGAGCCCTTCAGAAAGATGTTGCTGCATTTTCCGTTTCCTGTTTTTTTCTTTGTGTTTTTAAAGTTCCGCTTACATGTGAAAATAATTCTGGTTAGCTCAAGGGTTGGGAGGAAATAATTGGAAAGGTACGGTGTGTTTGAGGATGTGTGCATCCCCTTCCTTTATTGTTTCCTGACCTCGAATATAGTACTAAAAATCTACACTTATGTGAAACTGCACCATGTTGTGAGATGAAAACGACACACAAGTTGTGTCTTAGAAGCATGATTGTTGTCCAAAAGCAGGCAATGACTCTTTGGAAGCGGGCAGTTCTGTGACTGAGGCAGTCCGCTGTGCAGGAGTGTTTCTAAACTCTCCTCGAACTCCTGCCAGTTGTTAGGAGCCAGACTCCCTGGTGGTGTTTCCACACAGGGCTGGAGTATCCTGTGGTCAAGGTCACCAGCTGCCCCTCTCTTCACAACAGACAACCGACAGCCAAGGAGGCAAGAGAACAGACTCGCCTGCCTTTCTGTGCTGAATCTCAGGAACCGAAAACTTATCTATCATTAATTTTATAGGGAAAGCTTTTTGTGGAGCTGAGCACCAAAATAATCCTGATTTTTGCCAAAACTATACCCATCCCATTAAAATGGACACAATAGATTCAGAGCTAGGGAATAAGGCAGTCCCCTGCAAGAGCTGCTTTCTAACAGGGCTGCCGCTGGGCTCCTTCAGCTTTCCTGCCATTGCTGCTATTGAAGACCATGCTCACACAACAGAGCGTAGATGATCCTCGTCGCTTAGGTAATAGAACATTTCATTTTTTTTTAAAGTTGACATTGAAAGAAGGCAAAGGGAGCAAGCAGAGTGTGCAGAGGGAAACTTAAGTCAGCAGAGGCCAACGTGCAGCTGTGAAGATGAGCCCTGGGCTCTTCCTGGCAGTGTCAGTGCAGGGGGACCTCCAAAATTCGTATCATGCCCTGTATAAGCAGAAAAAGGCCTCGTAAGTGAAGTGGGGGTGTAAATGAAACACCTCCGCCAGTTAAATTCCCTGCAGGTGGACAGGAGTGTCTCGGGATGGGCTGTGTAAACAAGTGCTAAATGTTGCGTTCTGATGTAGGGGCTGCAGGACTTTCAAAGCGACTGAGGAGTCCACAGAGCCATCCCTGTGACTGACCCAGCACCTTCCGGATGTCTTGGATTCCTCTCTTGGAAACTGAAGGAGAAGAGCAGATTCCCCGGGCCTGTGAGTATCTAAAACTCTCATTCTACGTGTGCACCCTGGGGCATGGAAGGCTGTAACAGAAACCTCACTACATGGCTGGGGGACCAGGTGGTAAACAGTGGCCAGGCTCTGAAAAAAGTGAAGGGTAGAAAATGTGAGAAGGCCTGTTTTTAGGGCATGGAATCGATTCAGCATAAGTCGCAAATAAGAGGAGTTTGGGGATGATACTAAGGAAACCATGCTTTCATCTTACCCATTCAACAAGTGTATCAAGTGCTGGGAACACATGGCAGGACAAAAGCAGGTGGACTCCCCGCTCTCACCTCTCTCACAGTGCAACAGAGCTGCAGCAGGCAGGCAAGAAGCAGATTCAACACAGTGCATGCAGTGTGGATGCTGAAGGTGGTAAGGTCATGGGTGATGCTCATCATCCTTTGGGCAGTTCTCTGCCTTCTAAGTCACCCACAGTGGATATGCATTGTTTTCATAATAATCATATATTTTAAAAAACTGTACCCTATAAATATCACATTTTATGTTTATCAGGGTGGGTTTACATATTTACTTAATGAGAAAGGTGACTGCTTAAGGGATGAGCAGCCTGAGGCTCAGGTTAGGTGGCTTATTAAGACCACAGGACTGCAGTGAATAAACCAGAAGAAGACAGTGGTGTGCACAGGACTGTGGCTCACCAAAGTCTGGGTTTTTTTAAGCAGGAAAGGTAGGATTAAAGCCTAAATCCTCTAAATCTGCCAACCTAGGCCCTTTCCACACCCGACAGTGTCTCTGAGTAACTATGCCATGGATCTTGAGGGTCAAGGTAAGAACAGCAATATACGCAGTCATGAAAACTGAAATGAAAGAAACCTTCACAGGAAAATCTTCAAAGATTTGGGTCTCACTCTCTTGCTTCTCCTGCAACACTCTTCTTTTTAATTTTTTAATTGCTTCTTTTTAATGTTTTTTCTATTTCTATTAAAGACGTATCCTTACATAGTATTTGGGAAAGAAATAAAGAAAACAATTACATATTCACATTATACTAAAAGGACTGCTGTTGATAATGTGGAATAATTCTTACTTTTTCCCCTAGAGATGGATTTTTTTTAACATTATTATAATTTGCCTGTATACCCAATTCTAAGTTTGTGGTGGATTTCTGCTGTAATCACCCAAAGTTGTTATTAAAAATTGAGTCAAGAAAGAGAGGGCCTGGGGGGCCACTTGGGACAGCTGTAAAGGGCCTCATCCCCCACAAAGCAGGTCAGGCTTGACCCTGTACATAGTGGGGCCCTTGATGGTTTCTGAGCAGTGAAAGGAGAAGATTAGATTTTTGGTTTAAACATGCATTTAGCGACTCTGACAAATGGGTGAGGAGGAGAGAAGGAGGATTAAAAGTCTCACAGAAGATTCAGAGGTTTCCCAATCTCTGCTTTGTGTGTGAAGATGGATTCCAGAGGAGAATGACATCAGCACCATGGCAGAGTGAGCTTTTCCCTTAGACTCTCCCTACTAAGATACAATGAAAAGGACATTCATAAACCAACAGAGGACATTCACACAACACAATAGACATCTGAGAGACCCACACAGCTATACTTCTGAAGGTGGAGATGCTGGACCCTCCCGAGGAAGTGGAAGGAGTGGTGGCAGGTGGAATCTGTGACCAAATGCCACCAATATGTGAAGGCACAAATCCACTGCATCAAATAATATGAGGAGGTACATTAATACTCTGGATAAGAAGGGAAATGAGAAGCACCCAGCAATCAATACTGAAGGCACAGAAATTTACAATCTGAATGAGAGAGAATTCAAAATAGCTATCATAAAAAAAAAAACTGAATGAGTTAAAAGAAAATTCAGAAAGAGAGTTCAATGAAATCAAGAATAAAATTAATGAACAGAGGAAATTCTTCACAAAAAAAGTTGAAACTATAAAGAAAAACCAATCAGAAATGTTGGAGATGAAAAACACAATGGATGAGATGAAGAAAACTCTGGACTGAACAACAGAGCTGATGTTGTGGAGGAGGGAATCAGCAGTCTTGAGGATAGAAATAGAGACATACTTCAGATGGAGGAGGAGAGAGAACTAAGACTAAAAAGAAATGAAGAAATTCTCTGAGAAATATCTGACTCAATTAGGAAATGCAGCATAAGGATTAGAGGTATTCAAGAGGGAGAAGAATGGGAGAAACGGGTAGAAAGCATGTTCAAAGAAATAATAGCTGAGAACTTCCCATACCTGGGAAAAGAGCTAGAATTACAAGTAAAAGAAGCAAATATAACTCCTAATTAGATCAATGTAAAAAGACCTTTTCCAAGGCATATAATAGCAAAACTAGCAAAAGCCAATGACAAAGAAAAAATATTAAGGGCAGCAAGGCAAAGGAAAATAACTTAGAAAGGAACCCCCAGCAGGCTTTAAGTGGATTTCTTAGCAGAAACCTTACAGGCTAAGAGAGAGTGGAATGATGTACTCAAAATTCTGAAAGA
Source organism: Equus caballus (assembly GCF_041296265.1). NCBI lineage: Eukaryota > Metazoa > Chordata > Mammalia > Perissodactyla > Equidae > Equus > Equus caballus. The sequence continues at coordinate 66,350,774 of NC_091703.1, read as the reverse complement.
GAAAAACTTTCAGCCAAAATACTGTAGCCAGCAAAAATATCTTTCAGATGTGATGGAGAAATAAAAATTTTCCCAGATAAACAAAAGCTGAGGGTGTTCATTGCCACAAGAACCTCCTGCAAGAAATGATCAAGATGGCCCTCATACCTGGAAAAAAAAAAGGGGATTTATAAATCCTTGAGCAAGGAGATAAATAGGCAGAGAAAATTAAAAAATGGCAGCTCTATATCAGAACAGTTAGCAAACAGTTATAACATTAAAGATAAAGTGAAGGAAAACATCAAAAATAACAATAATCTTATCATTTTAACCACAAACTCATAACCCAAAATGGAATAAGTTGCAACAACAATAACTTAGAAGAGGAAGAGGTAAGGGATGGAGTTGGCTTAGACTAAGGAAATAAGAGGCTATCAGAAAATGGACTATCTCATCTATGAGATTTTTAATACAAACCTCACAGTAACCACTAAACAAATAATCAGAACAGAGACACAAATGAAAAGTAAATATAAAACTGAAAAAAAATCATAGAAAATCACCACACTGAAATGGCAATCCAAAATACATAGAATGAGAAGTAAGTGAATTACAGAACAACTGGAAAACAAGTGATAAAATGGCAACATGAAGCCCTCAAATATGAATAATCACTGTAAATGTAAGTGGATTGAACTCTCTAATCGAAAGACACAGAGTTGGGGCTGGCCTGGGGGCTCAGCGGTTAAGTTTGCGCATTCTGCTTCAGTGGCCTGAGGTTCACCGGTTCAGATCCTGGGTGTGGACATAGCATCACTTGGCAAGCCATGCTGTGTCAGGCATCCCACATATAAAGTGGAGGAAGATGGGCACAAATGTTAGCTCAGGGCCAGTATTCCTCAGAAAAAAGAGGAGGATTGGTGCCAGATGACAGCTCAGGGCTAATCTTCCTCAAAAAAAAAAAAAAAAAAAAAGAAGAAGACACAGAGTGGCTGGATGGATTAAAAAACAAGACCCAACAATATGCTGCCTCCAGGAAACACAGCTCTAAAGACAAACATAGGCTCAGAGTGAAGAGATGGAAGATGATACTCCAAGTTAATGGCAAACAAAAGAAAGCACATGTTGCCATACTTATATCAGACAAAGTAGACTTCAAGATAAAAAAAAACGAGAGACAAAGAGGGGCAGTATATAATGATAAAAGGAACACTCAACTGAGAAGAAATGACACTTATAAATGTTTATGTGCCTAACATAGGAGCACCAAAGTACATAAAGCAACTATTAACAGACCTAAAATGAGATATTAACAACACAATAATAGTAGGGGATCTTAATGCCCCACTCACATTGATGGATAGATCATCCAGACAGAAAGTCAACAAGGAAATAGTGCAATTAAATGAAAAGCTAGAAATGATGGACTTAATAGATATATATAGAACACTTTATCCAAAAACAGCAGAGCATACATTCTTCTCAAGTGAACATGGAACATTCTCGAAGATAGCTGTTATGTTGGGAAACAAGGCAAGTGTCAGTAAATTTAAGAAGATTGAAATAATATCAAGCATCATTTCTGACCATAATGCTCTGAAACTAGAAATCAACCATAAGAATAATGTTGGGAAAGTGACAAATATGTGGAGACTAAACAACATGCTACTGAACAACCAATGGATCACTGAAGGAATTAAAGGAGATATCAAAAAATATCTGGAGATAAATGAAAATACACCGTACCAACTCATATGGGATGCAGCAAAAGCAGTCCTAGGAGGGAAATTCACAGCGACACAGGCCACCTCAACAAACAAGAAAAATCTGAAATGAGCAATCTTAAACTATACCTAACAGAATTAAGAAGAACAAAAAAGCCAAAAGTCAGCAGAAGGAGAGAAATAATAGAAATGAGAGCAGAAATAAATGCATTTGACCTCCCCCCCCCAAAAAAAAGCAGTAGAAAGCATGAATGAAACTAATGGCTGGTTCTTTGAGAAGATAAACAAAATTGACAAACCCTTAGCTAGACTCACTAGGAAAAAAAGAGAGAAGGCTCAAATAAATAAAATTAGAAATGAAAGAGGAGAAATTACAATGGATGTCACAGAAACACAAAGGATTATAAGAGAGTACTATGAAAAAATATATGCCAACCAATTGGACAACCTAGAAGAAATGGATAAATTCTTAGACTCATACAATCTTTTAAAACTGAACCAAGAAGAAATAGAGAATCTGAATAGACCAATCAGAAGTAAAGAGATAGAAACAGTAATCAAAGCATGCCAGAACATGAAAGTCCAGGACAAGACGGGCTCTCTGGAGAATTCTACCAAACATTCAAAGAAAATTTAAAACCTATCCTTCTCAAACTATTCCAAAAAGTTGAAGAAGATGGAACATTTCCCAACACATTTTACAAGGTCAATATTATCCTGATCACAAAGCCAGACAAGGACAACATAAAGAAGGAAAATTAAAGGCCAATATTGCTGATGAACATGGGTGCAAAAGTCCTCAACAAGATATTGGCAAACTGAATACAGCAGTGCATTAAAAGGATCATACATCATAATCAAGTGGGATTTAGACTGGGGACACAGGGATAGTTCAACATCCACAAATCAGTCAATGTGATACACCACATTAACAAAATGAGGAATAAAAACAAGATGATTGTCTCAAAAGACACAGAGAAAGCATTTGACAAGATCCAACATCCATTTATGATAAAAAAAAAAAACTCTCAATAAAATAGGTATAAAAGGAAAGTACCTCAACATAATAAAGGCCATGTATGACAAACCCACAGCCAACATCGTACTCAACAGGGAAAAACTGAAAGCCATCCTTCTGAGAACAGGAACAAGACAAGGGTGCCCACTCTCACCACTCTTATTTAACATGGTACTGGGGGTTTGGGCCAGAGCAATTAGGCAAGAAAAAGAAATAAAAGGAATCCAAATTGGCAATGAAAAAGTGAAACTCTCACTGTTTGAAGATGACATGATTTTATATGTAGAAAACCCTAAAGAATCCATCATAAAACTATTAGAAATAATCAACAGCTACAGTAAGGTTACAGGGTACAAAAGCAGCTTATAAAAATCAGTGGCATTTCTATATTCTAATAATGAACTAAGAGAAAGAGAACTCAAGAATACAAACCCATTTACAATCGCAACAAAAGAATAAAATAGCTCAGAATAAAGTTAACCAAGGAGGTGAAAGACCTGTACAATGAAAACTGTAAGACATTGTTAAAAGAAAGTGATGATGACATAAATAAATGGAAGGATATTCCCTGAACATGGATTGGAAGAATAAATATAGTTAACATATTCGTATTACCTAAAGCAATTTACAGATTCAATGCAATCCCAATCAGAATCCCAACAATATTCTTCACAGAAATAGAACAAAGAATCCTAAAATTCATATGGGGCAACAAAAGACCCCGAATAGTTAAAGAAATCCTGAGAAAAAAGAACAAAGCTGGAGGCATCACAATCCCCAACTTCAAAATATACTATAAAGCTATAGTGATCAAAACAGTGTTGTACTGGTACATAAAAAGGCACACAGATCAATGGAACAGAATTGAAAGCCCAGAAATAAAACTACACATCTATGGACAGCTAATCTTTGACAAAGGAGCCAAGAATATACAATAGAGAAAGGAAAGTCTCTTCAATAAATGATGTTGGGAAAACTGGGCACCTACATGCAAAAGAAAGAAAGTAGACCATTATCTTTCGCCATACACAAAAATTAACTCAAAATGGATCAAAGACTTGAAGGTAAGACATGAAACCATAAAACTCCTAGAAGAAAATATAGGCAGTACTCTTTGACATGGCCTTAGAAAGATCTTTTCGAATATCATGTCTACTCGGCAAGGGAAACAAGAAAAAGTAAACAAATGGGATTTCATCAGACTGAAGAGCTTCGGCAAGGCAAAGGAAACCAGGATCAAAACGAAAAGACAAACCACCAACTGAAAGACAATATTTGCAAATCAAATATCTGACAAGGGGTTAATCTCCAAAACATATAAAGAACTCATATATCTCAACAACAAAAAAAACAAACAACCCAATCAAAAACATGGGCAGAGAGCCTGAACAGATATTTTTTCCAAAGAAGATATACTGATGGCCAATAGGTACATGAAAAGATGCTCAATATCACTAATCATCAGGGAAATGCAAATCAAAACTACATTGAGATATCACCTTATACGCTTTAGAAAGCCTATAATCACCAAGACAAAAAATAACAAATGTTGGAGAGGTTGTGGAGAAAAAGGAACCTTCATACATTGCTGGTGGGAATGCAAACTGGTGCAGCCACTATGGAAAACAGTGTGAAGATTCCTCAAAAAACTAAAAATAGAATGACCATATGACCCAGCTATCCCACTACTGGGTATTTACCCAAAGAACTTGACGTCAACAATTCAAAGAGACTTATGCACCTCTGTGTTCACTGCAGCATTATTCACAATAGCCAAGACGTGGAAGCAACCCAAGTGTTCATCAACTGATAATTGGCTAAAGAAGATGTGTCATATATATACATATATATATACATATATACTCACACACACACAATGGAATATTACTTAAATCATCCTGCTTTAAATACTACTTAAAATCATCCTGCTTGCAACCACATGGATGGACCCAGAAGGTATGATGTTAAAGGTAATAAGCCAGACAGAGAAAGACAAACACCGTATGATTTCACTCATTTGTGGAAGATGAACTAACACGTCGATAAAGGAAGCAGATTAGTGGTTACCAGAAGGAAAGGGGGTTGGGGGGTAGGCCTAAGGGGTAAAGGGGCACGTTTATATAGTGACTGACAAAAAATAATGTATAACTAAAATTTCACAGTGTTATAAACTATTATGACCTCAATAAAATAAAAACATGAAGGATTTTATCATATGGAAAAAATAAATTGTGTCGACAGTAAGGCAACAGCCCCAAACTAAAAGGTTAATAAATATATCAGATAAGTGATCTTAGATCAACCTTTCCTTAAGTGTGTGCCAAAAAAAACTAAACTCATGAAGTATTCATTAAGAAGAAAGTTTAGTCGTAAAATAAGGTTAGGGATCCTTTCACATGCATATCCCACTTTGGAGATTCACAATGCACCTGACAGAAATCTGAGAGAAGCAGTGTTTACAAAAAGGAAAAACTTGTTTAAACTTTGTCTGGCTCAACATTTCCGAAATTTAATTGTACATAAAATATTTTAAAAATATTTCACACTTATTACCATCCTCTGGAATAGGAACAAACTTTGAGATACACCGTTCTGGCTTCTTCTCTAGAGCTATTTCCAGTGCTGGATTCTTAAAGGACAGTGTTATTAGACGTGGCCCCCTCTGCCACACAGCGGCCAATAAGGAAACACACCAGTGGACACGGAGCTTCCAGATCAGCGAGGCCAGAGGGAAGTGGGGAGAGGTATACTCAGGGACTCTGTGCACTTGGAAACCACATCTAGGAATGCAGCATTCAGAGTCATGCCTCCAGTGTCTGCGAAGTCTTTCAAGATTCTAACTTTTCCTTGTCAGAGGCATCAGCCAATGGAAAAATCTGGAGGAATCACTAGTGGAAGGCAAAGCATCGGCATTATTTGACGATTCTTCCTTTCTTCTCATACGCTTCCTTCTTAGCTTAAAGGCTTGAAAGCGTTCTTGTTCTGTTTCTCTCTATCCTTCTCTCCACAATCAAGGGCAAAAATCTGTTGATCCTACAATTGGAATATCTCTTGTGTCCTTTCTTTCCTCTCTACTCCCACCCTCTCACTCATTCCCTTAATAACTCTTTTTTGGGCACCTACAGACATTCACCAGAGACGTGGTACCTGCCCTGGAGAAGCCCACACCGCACGGGGGAGACTGATCCATTCAGGCGGTATCATCTCTCACCAAGACCACTCATCAGATTCTGTCTTTTCTGCCTCTGGGCCCTTGTACTCCAGTGCATCTTCTAGACTTCCCAGACTGACCCAGTCAAATCCCAAATCTGACTGTGTCTCTCTTTGGCCAAAAGTCAAAGTATGGCTGCCCAAGGTACTATCTGAAACCATCAATTTTCCTACAGAGATGACAATTTCATGTGGCACAACATAATAAAATGAAGATTCCATTTTTCCGTTTTTTGGCTACCATGTTATGTAAAAATCTTGAGAAGGATCTTTTCCAAATCTGAAAGCTGTGTTAGGATGGTCAGACTTACAAGATAGATTATGAGGCATGCATAAAATCCACTTTGTGAGCCCAAATCAAAAGCCCGAGGGCACACTCTGCAGTTACTGGCACCGATCTAGACTCTAGCTGCTTCTCACATGACAACTCTGTGTGTTTTGCTCCAGTGTGAGTGTCAGCATCAGCTCCTGCCACATACCTGTGACCCAATAAATCCCCTGCATGTTCCAGTGTTTGTTCACACCCCACTTCCTCATTGCATTGTCATGGGAATTAAAAGACATAAAAGAAATAATCTATGTAAAGTAGGTGACAGATTATGTCTGCTATTAGCAATAGGGCTGACAAATTCTCGCTTTTTCCAGGAACGTTTCATTTACAACCCCATGGGAAGTAGTCTTCCCCTCTGGCTGTCCTAGCATTTCTTTTGTACCTCCGATAAAGCACATTCCAGGGTCTGTCTTGAGTTAGAATTATTGATGCATGTGTCTATTTCCCACCCTGGATTATGGACCCTTTCTGAGCAGGCATCATATCTTACTCATGTCTCACCCACATTGGGCAGGGTCTTTGCATTGTGAAAGTAATTTGCCAAACTTGGTGATGATTGGCATCAGGCATATTCTGAATCATCTTGCAGTCTTTGTTGGTGTGGATCAATACCACTCCTCTCCTGGAGCAACGTTCACAAAGTTAGAAGTTGGGAAATTCTTGTTTCAATGAGAAGGCTCCCCTGGGTGGCAGAATTGTGAGCCCAGGTGCCTCTTCTTCTTGTTCTTCCTGGAACTATTCACTTTCCTAAAGATGGAGCTGTCTTTTAATGTAAACAAACACAAGTCAGCTTTCCTAATGAGACATTGCCTCTTTCACGGTTTCTTAGACAAAGGCATGAATGCATAAAACTTCCAATTATCTAAGTAACTGGGGCAGTGAAGAGTTGAGGGAATATCCAAGAAGACACATGCTCTCTAACTTCTTTCTCAGTGTTTTGGGAACTCAAAGCTCCGAAGAAGGGGGAACCCTGGAAGGCTATTCCTGTGAATGGCTTCCACGCTCAGTCCAAGCCTTCTGTTCACACTTATGAACAATAAATCCAGAGAAGTGAAGAAATATGCTCAAAAATCATGCAGCAAGAGGAAACATTTCTGTCCTGAGATGGATTTAGAACCTCCTATAAGGAAAGCAAAGGGTCAGTTGGAGATGGTTCCAGAATCTTCTGATTTTAAGCGTCATGCCTTTCTAATCCCCAGGGTTATAGTGCCGCTGCCATCAAAAAGCCAATGGAAGGAGAAGCCAGGAGAGACAGGAGAGTGAAGTAGCAGCCTTAATTGCTGCTCCGTGAAATGCCGCTCCTGAGGGTGTCCAGGAGTCCAGGAGGCGTTAAAACTGGAGACCGCTGTGGAGAGCGTGACACTGAAACTCAAGCGTTAAGAGCATCATATGTTCTTTTAGGGCTTCAGGAAGATAGTCGTTATTGTCCTATGGAACTTATGGCTGATAGGATCAACAGCGAGATGCCGGGCAGCCTTGTCTCACCTGACACGGAGCCAGGGGAGCCACGGATATCAACACATTCGTTGTATTTCATCTTCTTCACCACACTTGCCGTTTGCTCCCCTCACCAGCTGTGGAGGAATCGACCCCTGTCACCACGCTCCATTCTCCATTTCACTACCTCCCCATCCCTTGTGCCGCTGCTTTCCTGGTTCCCATGATCAGCCTTACTCTCTTTCCCTGCATGGGTCTGGCCATATCCAGATTGATTTCAGCCACACGCTTTACCTGTTCCAAGTGCAGAAAGACAAAGAAAAACTCCTTGACCCTCATCCCTGGATCACAAACGGCAGAAAATCGCATGTGTTAAAATGAGCTAAGTACTAACATATATCACACTCTATCAGGAGCAGCAGAGTGCTGTGCTTGAGAGGGAAGACTCTGGAGCCAGACTCTGGTCCAAATCCTGGTTTTACTACTCTATCACTTATCCTCTATGTACCTCCGTTTACCCAACTTTAAAGTGAGAATGGTGACAATACTAACTGCATTAGTTCAGATAGCGGTTTGACTGTGTCATAATGAGAGCAAAACTAACAGCCACTTAAATGAAGCAGAAGTTTGCTTCTCCCTGATGGAGGAGTGTGGGGCTAATGATGTGGCTCCAGAGCTCGGGGGGGTTAGTCTCCTCTGTCTTATTCTTCTGCTCTCATCTCCGGGACCATGATGGTTATTCCAGCTCCCACCGTGATGTCCACTCTCTAGCCAGCAGGAGAACAGTAAGAGAAAGGAGAGTAAGCCCTCATTTCCATTAAAAGCATGATCTGGACCGTCCCCCACATCACTTACCCCCACATCCCATTGATCAGAAGCTAGTCAATGGCCACATCTAGTGTCAAAGGATGCCATACACCTTGCTAAAACTTCTGTTACTCTATCACACAGGAGACTAAAAATTGGAGGGAAACCCAGTCATCACTGCCACACCAGTGCCGTGCAGCTGTGTAGAGTAAATGGATCATGCATGTGGAGCACTGAAACAGTGCCTAGAACATAGTAAATCTTTGACGATTGTTAGCTACTAAAACAACAACAGTACTAATAGTTATTAGGCCTGCTTCTTCTCCCTGCTTTTGGACTGTATGTTTGTGGACAGTGAGAATGAAGTAAGGTATTTACACTCTTTAATTTAAAAAACAACTATTTATGACATGCACGTTAATTTTTCAAAACTAAAATAAGTGAAAGTAAAAAGCACAAAATTAGAATCACCCCCCCCAAACCTTTCAGTTATAAAAAGCTGCGTAGCGTAATTATAATAGGAACAGTTTTGAGCAATAGAATTTTTCTGTTATTTTCAGAAAATCTATATGTATACATCAAAGTATTAACTGGGGAAATTAGAAAAGTTTTGGAATTCAGAAAAATCAAGGTTTGCTTTGGCATATGTTTGAAAGGAACTAGACTTCTTAACAAAAAGAGTTGACAGTTATGGAGCTGTTTTCTTTACAAAAGATCAAAGGATTTAATTTTTTGGCTGAAGAGTCCACTAACACGGGTGGGTCCTGCTAAGAATATAAAGAGACCCTCCTGATCAAAATGTGGAAACGGGAGAAAATAAATGAAGGCAATCTTTTAAACCAATGAGTGGCAAAACCTTGGCCAGATCAGGTGCATAAAGCAGAGAATTTCTCACACAAGAACTCCACAGCTTCTTAAGGTTGTCACTAGCATTCTGGGACAGGGCAGAACTCTGATTCCTCTACCCAATGGATGAATTTACACGTTTTCTGTTGTCTCTTGCCATGCAGCTTTATTAGAGTCTTGGAGACTTGGGTAAAACAGGTACTGGTTTTGGTACCAGATCACCTGGGTTTACATCTTAGCTTTACTTACTGGCTGTATGACCTCGAGCAAGTTGCATATATTAGATGTGTCATCTGAAAATAGGAACAATAACGGTACATACCCCGTAGAGTAATTTTGATGATTAATTAAAATAATATGCATAAAGATTTTAGAGCAGAAGCATTCAGGAAGTGCTGGCTATTTAATTATTAATGTTACCCAAGTCTTTTAAAAACCTTACAGCATTAACCTTTTGCACAGCTTCACCAATCACAAAACTCTTTCATGTCCACTGTCTTATTGGATTGTCACTACAGTTTTCCTTTAGGGCTGATAGCCTCATTTTAAAGGCGAGAAAACTGAGACTCAGAGACAGGAAATAGTGCCTAAGGTCGCTGATCCTTCAAACCACAGAGCCAGGCTCAAGTCCTGACTTGTGGCTCCTGCTCTGGTCAGAGGAACGCTGGTGGGGATGAGTCATGAGCCTTCGGTAACTCGGTCCAGGCCACTCCTTCTGTGAAGGTGTTCACAAGCCACGCTCTCTGGCCACGCCTTACTGGTCACCCCGCATTAGGCCAGAGAGAGACAACTTGAGGGCAGGCCATGGTCTCCGCCCAAACAGAGATGGCAGCCACTTTCTATTCCAATCAGATTTTCTCTTCTGGAAATGTGAATGTCTCCAGATCTGACAGTTTTTGTAGGAAAGAGGCTTACTCTCACCCCATAAGCTTTCTCTCTGTCCATCTCAGTTTATATATATACAACCACACATGGCTTAACGATGAGAATATGTTCTGAGAAATGCACCAATGCATCATTAGGTGATTTTGTCATTGTGCAAACATCATAGGGCGCACTTATACAAACCTAGATGGTATAGCCTACTACACACCTAGGCTATATGGTACTAATCTTATGGGACCACCATCCTTTATGCAGTCCGTCATTGACGGGAACATCGTTATACAGCACGTGACTGTATACACGTGTGTGAGTGTGTGTCTAGTGACTGCAGCAGACTAACTTGTTAGCTCACAAGAGGGATACTATCTCAAACTCTGCCCAGTTTCAGACTTCGAGTTACATCACAAATTGCCCAAGATAGGCCTAATCTACATCTATGACACAGAATGGCTATTAATATGCATCATTTCATTCTCTAAATTGCCCCCTTTTAGAAGGCAAATTATATGGCTACCCAACATACCACCCACATAATCACAAGAGACATCCTTAAAGAAGAGCCATATTGTCTGACTTCTCACAGGTTTTGAAATTTTGTGATTCACTTCTTTAATTTGCCAACTCAGCTTACTCTGGTTAAATTGCCATTGAAATAGTGAAATTGTCCCTGATGCTTGTCCCTCTCAGTTCCTCTAGAGTGTGGTACCCATTTGAAGCACACATTGCCTTCTGCATTGTTATATAGCATATTTATGAACCTTTCTGTCCCCTATACTTGTCCACGATATTTTTCTTCATATATGTGTCTACTGACGTTCTTAGTCTGGACTTAACAAATAAATGAAGTACTTGTTGGATAAGGCAGACGATTATCCCTGGGTTTAACTGCCTCAAGATTTGGGTTGTGTTCAAGTTTACTAAGAACCTGGTTTACCTACGCCCACGTTGTACAGCAGCACCTCTCGTGATGCCATTTAAATGGGGTTGGTATTGGTTTTCCTCAACAAATGGGAGATCAAGACACAACTTTAAATCATTTACCCCAAGTTAATGGCAAAAGGGAAAACAGACTCACAAAGCACAGCTGCTGGGGTCCTGTTCAGCCTTCTCTCCTTGGTAGGACTGCACATTTCTATTTTGCGTGTTTGCTTTGTGAACATTTCTGTAAGGCTGCCTTTTATTCATTACAAGATGTGCTTCTGACATATTGGTCCTGCCTTCAGTCTAATAACAGAACATTAATAATAATTCCTTCTTGAGGACTGTCTTCTATTTACACAAGATAGGGGAAATAAAACTAAAAGAGGTAAAAACAAAAATATATATAAGGAGGCATGACAGGAGGAGAATTTGGGTAAAACTCAATCACCAGCTGGAAAAAATAAGAATAAAGGTATCACTGTTGATATAGACACATAGATAGGTCAATAGATAGGTAGATAGATAGATCAATCGATCGATCCATAATTAGAAATTTTTGTTCAAACCTAGGGTAGGAATGCATTCAATTAAATTACAAAATTTTCTACCACTGGAAAAGAGCCTAGTTCATTCCCTTAAACTAGAAAGATAATGTTTTTACTTTGCCATTCATTCCCAGACAAAATAATTTAAGTTCCTCTCAGACAGCCATACCGAGCCCAGGGCTCTTTAACTTTTATGAGAGAAGTCACCTGTTGGTGGTGACCACCACTCCCACCATCTACTTCCCTGGGCTCTGACCTCGATCCTTGATGTCTGTCTTCATTCACTGGCAGTCCTCTCCCTTGTCCTTCATTGGTCTTTAATTCTGTAGGCTCTTGCCTGCTGCCATCTGCTGGACTCGGAGTTTCCTCCGAAGATCTTTCCCCCAACTCTTCAGGTCCCAGTGAAGTCCTCCAACCAGCCATATGGGTCTCATCAGAAAATTCAGCATCTTATTACTTTATTCTGCAGAGTAATTTTCTCTCTCTTTTGGTCTTAAACTCTCCCACCCAAATTAGCCATAGGGTCTTTATTATGATGATGATTATTTTATAATTAAAAGGAAGTGTAAGTTGTCTTCCCAAACAAAAAGGGCAGTTATATTCAGGGATAATATTCAAACTTTTAGCAGAAAAAATGACAATGGTACTAAGCTTCCAGAACTGACTCAGTGGAGCTGCCGCTCTGAATGACAACCCAGTGAGAGAAGGACTCTGATTACATCTTAAAGCGGGGATTCTGAAAGCTGGCTGCATATTAGAGTCACCTGGGGAGCTTTGCAAGCCCATCAATGACTGGCCCCAAACTCAGTCCAATTGCACAGGGGCCTCTGGGGGAGGGGTCTAGGTGTCAGCACGTTTTAGAACCTTTGCAGCTGATTTTAATGAGTAGATGGGCTCCCAACCACTGGGTTGGATGAATGAGATGTGTAGCCATCACTGTTACTGCTCAAACTGTAGCCAGTCTTTGAAATGGTTCTTCTGTGCTTCTGAGGCCCAGGAGGGGGATGTGAACTGACTAAATTCAAGACGGGAATCAGCACTAAGGAGAAGCTAAGAATCAGAGCTTGACATTCTGACCCCCAGACCTGTCTTCTTTCCGCTGCACCAGACTCCGACAGTGTACACTTAGCATTGCTGTGTATTATGGCCGCATTGTGTATGAATCTTGTTAGTGCAAATGCTTGTGATTGTTTAGTCACATGATTCCACGTGTATCTGTTGACTTTCTTTCTCGATGCTCATCAAAGACATTGTTGAGGATGAGCGGGCTACAGTCCTGATTGGACTGGCTGTTTACGATCTGCTGTGCCATGTCTTTGAGTAAGTAGGTTTTGGAATTAGTGTCATAATTGTTGTACCAAACTGATAAAGCCAAAAAACAAAGAGAGAAGGCAGGCAAAGCACAGCAGGAAGCACTGTAATTCCAATCTTAGTGCAAGATCCAAACGGTGTTTGTACCAAGGGGATTCTGTGGAAAGCAGCTGAGCGATATTTACAGCATCTATGTAAGGGGACAGCTGAACTGGCAGCACGGGTTCAGAATGAGCAGAGAAAAGCCATGTTCGATGTATCCCCTTATTTTAAAGATGAAGCCAAAATCATGCCGTGGGTTGGGATGCAGAGCTGGAATTAGAAATTGAGCAGCCTGGTCATCACTGGAACGCTACCCTAAGTCCACTGTGACACAGGGTAGAGTGGCCCTTATAGTGTTCCCTATAGAGAAAGGGAGAGGGAGGGACGGAGGAAGGAGAGAGAGGTCATCTATATTCACTGTAATTAATCCATCAAGGTTGTTTGGTCCTGACACTGGAATTCAAACTCAGGCAGTCTGAAAAAAGAACGACTTTTTAATTCTTATGAAAAACTACCTCCCTAAAAGTACTTAATAATATTAATAAATAATCAATACATTGCTTTTCAATCTGTCAATTTCAAGTAATTACATAATAATATTAATTTGATAAAATGTATAACCATTGACCCGTCATGGTTGCAAATACAACTCTTCCATGATGTTATTTAGACCGTTGACACTGGAGGATGGATCAGGATGAGAAGGTTTCTGGCAAGTTTCCTCCCCTGTCCCAGAGGCGTAGGGAGACTTACTCTGTGAATGTGCCTTGGGCCTTGCAAAGGACAGTGGTCATAACAATATAAATTAATAATTGTTTTGGACGTGAATAAGGAACACTAATTCTGGTAGCGCTAGTAATTAATACACTTCTGGATTTTGAGGGTAAAAGCCTGTGCTCTAATTCCTCCTATGTCAGCTTTGGATATTATGAAATACGGCCCAATTATAAGATGTTTCCTTAGAACAATGGCAAGCTCGTTTGCCGTGCACCGAGTGCTGTGCAGAGCTTTCTCTCGCTGTGAAACAGAAATCCAGTAACCAGGAAGCACCGAGGTCAACAGGCCTCTGCTATGGTGTTTCATTTCTAGTCAAAAAAAGAAGGAAAGAATGAAAACCCACATGCAGTCTTAGGCTGACTGACTGTGGCTCAGCCACTCTGCATTTTAACCTGCATAAAATATTAAATATTTAGGCTCAGGGGCTCTGTGATAGCTTAGACCCAGCTGTAATATTGGTGTAACAATCAGGAAAAATAACTTTCCACCTCAGAAGCAAAATCAAAGTAGCAATCATTAAACAGTGTAATTGACTGAGTATGATAACTTGAGCTGCGATTCAAATAGAGGTGTGCTTTTCCCATTGCCCCAAATTGTCAATAATTAAAGTAATCATTTAATGTAGTTTATCTAGCAACCACTAAATAACCCAAGAATGGGAAAGCCTAATAAACTGTATAAATGCATTTTATTGATGCACAGTATTTTACATAACTATGTGTGTATATATAAATATACATCATTAATCCAGACACCACTAATTTAGAGAATGGATTCATACAGACAGTGAATATTTTTGAAACTGTTCAGACACAAAATCTCTATTGGGTTAATGGTGCAGCATTTAAATGAGTTGAGTGCTAAAAGGGAAGGAGGAAGAAGTTCAGCATCTTCGAGACCCTTGGAGGTTAGATTTTTATAACTGCATTACTATTTTGAAGTTAAAGTGTTCATTGTGGGCTGTGTTGAAATTCACTGGATGAAAAGTGTTTGGGAGAAGAAGCACGGCTGTTAGAATGAACCTATGGGGGTTGAATCCTGGCTCTGCCACTACCTGGCTGAGTTATATTTAACAAAATACTGTCTTTAATAGAGCAAAGGGGGAACACACTTGCAACTGAGTCTACTCAAGAAAATCTTGACCACACGATTACCGTGTATACGTCCTTTTCCAGACTCTGAGTCAAGTCGACAATGACTCATTAAATAACAGAATCCAAAAGTGTCCCTAATACTCAGGTCCTGATCCCACAAATAAGCCACATCACTGGCTCAAAGCTATCCTAAGACAAGGCTGCCTGGGTGTAGAAAGGCAGGATTCGGGGCCCACAAAGGCCTGGAGAGCCTGGAGTTTTGGCAAGTCATTGAATATCTCTGAGCTTCATTGTCCTTCATGAGTAAAATGGAGACAATACCAACCCATACGTCTGTTGGAAGGATTTAATTAAATAAAATAATGCTTCAATAAATGGTAGCTTTTATTGATAGGCAAGGTCATGATATTAGCATAATTTTAAAAGCAAACATTTGCTCTAACTAAGAGAAAATGTTTTAATAGTAGTCGTTTGAACATAACTAGGGTATTGAAATTCAGATAATCAATTTTTTTTAAACTGAAAGCAGCATCACCTGTTGATCTATTCTAGGGTCATTTTGTGGTTGCTAAAAAACTGCATTACTCTTAATCTTTGCAGGCCGAATTCAAAAAGTAAATAATTTGCTCAAAATCGCATAGCTAGATAACATCCCATATGTACTAGGGTTCTTCAGAGAAAATGAACCCGTAGGAGATACTTACATATATAAATATATATATATATATATGTGCAAGAGGTTGATTATAAGGTATTGGTTCAAGGGACTATGGAGACTGAGATGTCCCACGATCTGCCCTCTGCAAGCCAGTGACTCAGAAAGGCCGGCGGTGTAGTTCCAAGCCTGACAGCCCAAGAGCCAATGGTATGGACTCTAGTCCAAGTCTGAGAGCTAAGAGCTCCGAGGACAGGAGGAGATCAATGTCCCACTCACGGGGTCAGGCAGAGAGCGAATTCAACCTCCCTCTGCCTTTTTGTTCTATTCTGGCCCTCAGCAGATTGGATGATGCCCACCCACACCGGGGAGTGCCAACTGCTCTTCTCAGTCCACCGATTCAGACGCTCATCTTGTGCAGAAGCACCCTCACACAGTCCCTTAGAGCTATCTGCTTGTCCCCTGGCCCAGTGACACAACACTCGCCATCCCATCAGGTTGGCCATGCGGTTATGATGGTGCTTTTCACTCCTTCTTGTTCTCTTTACTTCTTCCAAAATCAGAATCACTTTTTCAAGCGAAATCTTACTTGGAATCACAGAAAAAGTGAGAAGGGATCTTTTGCCCTCCACTCACCCTCCCAGACCCCACGCCCTTGCCACACCTTTCTGAGGAACCCCAAGGCTCTGTGGCACAGGGGTCGAAAACCATTCTGTTCCACGGGAATGCCCTGTTTTTACAGCCTATTTGGGAAGGGTAATTAAAGAGTTGAATGTTCTTATTCACATTTGGTAGTAATAAATCTATTTGGACATTATACTAAATTTAGCAAGGCTTCTTCTTTATGAATTATTGAAGGAATGTCAGATACATGTATTAAACTTACTAAAAAGACTTTTTTCTCTATGGAGCTTATATGATAAAACATGACAAAAATCTAACTAATTTAGAAATGAGTACATTTTTTATGTGACTTTCCAGCACCTCTAATAGCTTTTATGCCATATTTTATTTCTCCTGATAAAATGCTGATTAGAACACCATACTATGAGAATATGTGTGTATATACGTGTATATCTTGCTCTTACACAAGTCTGAGAGGGCAAGCAGAAACCAAAATACATGCCTTGTGCAGTCAGGTGAAGACCAAGCCTTTCTCATTAATTTTATCCCGTGATACTCTGTGACTTGAATGTGCTTAGGCCCCAAAGGCCCATGAGTAAGAACGAGGTGGTATTAAACCTTAGCACTCACCCTTGTCTGCTCTGTGTCCATCTGCTCAGCACAGGATTCCCAGGCCCACCGATGTCAAGCATCACTTTCCGTGCTTACGTGCTATCCTTATATTTTGTTTGCTGAAATATGTGTTCAAGCATTTTGCTAGTTTTATAATTGTTTGTTTTATTAATATTGAGTTTTGAGAGTTTTTTTATATAATCTGGATACAAATATTTTATCAGATTTGCAAATATTTTCCCCAAATATGTGGCTTTTCTTTTCGACCTCAGCCATGTCTTTGAAAAAGCAGAAGTTTTTAATTTTGGTGAAGTCTAATTTGTCATTATTTTGGTGTGTTATCTAAGAAATCTGTACCTGGCCCAAGGTATCAAAGGTTTTCTCCTGTGCCTTCTTCTGTAAGTTGCATAGTTCGGGTTTTACATTTAGTGGTACAATCTATTTTGAGTAAATTTCTGGATGGAAGCCCATTTTTCAGCGTACAGATGTACTGTTTTTTCCAGTACCATTTGGTGAAGAGTCTTTCTCAACCAGATCCCTTTGCACCCTGTCAAGATTCTTCGTGCAGATTTGTGCAGCTCCACTCCTAGGTTTTTTGTTGGGCTCCGTGTTTCTGTTTGCCCATCTTTATGTCAGCGCCCACTGTCTTCATTACTGCAGCTCTATGAGCAGTCTTGAAATCAGGGAATTTTACTTCTTCAACTTGGATCTTTTTCAAATTGTTTCATCTATTCTTGACCCTTTGCATAGCCCTATAAATTTTAGAACCAGTTTTTCAATTTTTACCCTCCTCTTCCCTGCAAAAAAGAAAAGTGAACAAAGCACCCTTCTGGCATTTTGACTGGGATGGAGCTGACTCTGGGGACCAATCTAGGACAGCTGACATCTTGGCAGTGCTGAGTCTGGACTCTTGTTCTGTCATATCTCTCTGTTTACTTGGGTCTTCTTGAGTTTCTCTCAGCTGCATTTTGGAGTTGTCAGTGTACAGGCCTGAGGCATCTTTTGTCAGATTTATCCCCAAGTATTAAATATTTTTGATGCTATTATAAATGGTATTTTTAATTTCAATTTGAAAATGTTCACTGTTACTATATAGAAATACAACTGATTTTTTAAAAATTAATCCTGTTTCCAGCAACCTTGCCAAAAGTGCTTATCCACCCTAGTAATTTTTTGTAGATTCCACTTATCAGTTTTTGCTTCATATATTTTAAAGCTCTTTTATTAGGGGCATAAACATTTAGGATTAGTGTGTTCTCTTGATCAATTGACTATCATTATAAAATGACGTTATTTATCCCTAGGAGTGTCTGTTGCTCTGAAATCTAGTTTTTCTAACACTGATATACCCAATCTAACTTTCTTTTTTTGGCATTTGCCGGTATGTGCTTTCCATGCTTTTCTTTTTAGGCTATTTGCGTCTTCGTATTTAAAATGTTTTTCATAGGCAGCCTGGCGTTAGGGCTTGGTTTGTTATTCAATCTAGCAATCTCTGGTTTAGTTGAAGCATTTAGATGATAATCTACATTAATTGTGATTATTGTTATGGTTAGATTTAAATCCATCATCTTACTATTTATTTTGTATTTGTTCCATCTGTTCTTTGTGCTGTTTTACTCTTTTTCTGCCTTTTTTGGAATTAATGGGATATTTTACATGGTTCCAATGCATTTTTTGTTGCCTCGTTAGTGTTCTCTCTTCGCTTTGCTGTCTTGCTGGTGGCTGTCAGGCTCATAGGACACGTCTTCAACTTCCTGCTTCTGCTTTCAAGTTACGTTGCATCCTTTCCTATAGTGTGAGCGCCTTGCAATAGTGTGCTTCTGTTTCTCCCGTCACTGCTTTTGTGCTGTTACTGTGATACATTTTACATTTGCTGTAAGTTCCACCTACCTTGCTATTATTTCTGTTTAAACAGTCCATGGGTATTTAGAGAAATTTTTAAAAATAAAAATAAAATTCTCCTATTGTTCGTCATGCAGTTACTGTTATCGATCCTCCTTTTTCTTTGTGTAAATCCATATTTCCATCCGGTGTCCTTCCCCTTTGCCCTGAAGGATTTTCTTTAATGTTTCCTGGACTGCACATCTGCTGCTGATGAATTCTTTCAGCTCGTTTTATATTTCTTAAAAGGTCGCTATTTCACTTTTGTTTTGAAAGATATTTTCACTAGTTGTAGAATTTTGGGCTAATGGGTTTTTTCTTTTAATAATTAAAAATGTTGCTCCGCTAATCTTCTCACTTGTTTCTTTATAAAAAGAAATCTGATATTATCTTTATTCTCCACTATGTATCTTTTTTTCCTCTGCCTTTAAAATTTTCTTTTATCGCTAGTTTTTAGGAATGTGATCATGATGTTCCTTTGTATCATTTTCTTCATGATTTTTGTGCTTGGGACTTTTTGAACTTCTTGGATATGTGGGTTTATAGTTTTTACCAAAGTTGGAAAATTTTGGCCATTAGTTTCTCAAGTATTTTTTCACTTCCCCTCTCTGAAAAAACTCCAATTGCATACCTACGTAGGCCACTTAATATGTCCCTACAAGTCATCAATACTCTTAGATTCCCTTTTCTGTCTGTGGTTCACTTTGGATGATTTCTATTGCTTTGACTTCGGTTTTACTGATCTTTCTTTCTGCATAGTCTGATTGGTCATTAGTCCCACCCAGTGTACCTTTCACCTCACACTGTAGTTTTCACCTCTAGAAATTCAACTTGGGTCTCTTTTATATCTTCCAGGTATTCACTTGACTTTTTAAACATGTGAAATACAACCATAATAATGTTTAATGTCCTCCTCTGCTAATGCTATTGTCTTGTCGGTTCTGGGTCCATTTTAACTGATTTAACTACTCTCCTCATTATGGATCATAATTTCCTGCTTCTCTGCATACACTGTAACCTTTATTGGATTCCAGACGTGGTGAGTTTCACCATGTTGAGTGCTGGATACTTTTGCATTTCTGCAGATGTTCTTGGCTTTTGTTCTAGGATGCACCCAACTTACTTGCAAGCAGTTTGACCATTTCAAAGGCTTTTTAGGCAGGACTGGAGCAGTACTCCATCTCCAGCTAATCATCCCCACAGCTGAAGGAAGAACTTTGTGTCCTTGGCAGGTTCCCTACTAATTATGACATTTTCCAGCCTGGCAGCTGGCTCTGTTCCTGGCCCTAGGTGAGTGTCAGGCACTGTTATCTCAAATCCTTTCAGGAAGTTCTTCTCTGGACATCGAGTAGCTTGTTCACTTGAATACACTGATCAGGACTCTCTTGAATAGCCAAGAGGCACCTTCAGTGGCTCTCCAGAACTCTTTCTCTGTACAGATCTCTCCTGTCTGATACTCTGTCCAGCAAACTCTGGTAACCTTCTTCTCTTGACTCTCAGCATTGTCTCCTCAACCCAGGGAGCTCACGGGGTCACGCCTGGAGACACTCTCAAGGCCCTAATATGGGGCAATTACATGGGTCATCTTGTCCCTTTGCCCCTTCTCAGGGATCACTGTACTCCATTGCCTGATGTCCAAAGTCTTGAAACCATTGTTTCATATACTTTGTACATTTTGTTTGTTTGTTTCAGGCTAGAGAGTAAATCCAGTCCCTGTTACTAAATCTTGGTCAAAAGTATAACTTTGTCCTGATATAGTTAATTGGAAATGTGGTTACTTTAAATATGTTGGATTAAGAAGAAAATTGTCAAATACAAGTACAAACCTTAATGAAGCCCACTTTGGAGAATCCGAGGGCAATATGAAGACACAGGGAGCGGAGGAGAATGGGAGACAGCACTTTGGGAATGGTTCTGAATCAACAGAACTCAAAGGTTTTCCTTCTAAACCTTTCCACTTCACAGTGCTGGCAGCGTCACTGGCCACAGTACATGTTGTATGAGGCCGACCTACCTTAAAATGCGTGAGCCAACCTTTATTTAGAATTAATTTTTGATCCTTTGACCTTTTATGAATTCTTAGCTTCAAAATGTCAAAAAGCTTCAAAGTTTAATCAAAATGATGTCATTCCTTCTCACGGACAAATTCTGCACTGTGCCTTTAGGAGCGATGATGATTCTTACAGCAGACTGCTTTAACTCTCATTAAGTCTCTCCTGTTTCTTATAAGGTATAAAGTGAGGAGACTAAAAAGTGATTATGCATTGATTACATGTACTATAATGTCACAGCTAAACAAGTATTGACCTGACACACCTAAACCATCAATCAACTGATTTCAGAACTGATCTCAGAAGAAACCTACGGACCCAGAAGGAAATCGGTCCAATTGTTTTGCCCATCTTCTCTGCCTACGGTCTTTCCTTCTACTCAGTTTTGTTCTAAACCCTGCCCAGCAAAGCTTCAGCTAACAGCAGAGTCCAAGGAAGGGGTGTCTAGGATTCACTCCTAAAGGCTGCAAGAGGCAGAGGCAACACGGTCTCAGGGAACTGGCGCAATGAAGCCCATCAAGGATTAAGGTGACTCAGAACAATCTATGCTCTGGTCGCCTGAAGCAGTGATGTCAGTGGTGACATGGGAATGCATTCCTGAGCACCCGGAATATGAATCATTGAACTTGGGTGGCAGAAAGTTAAGGAAGCACCATATGCCTTGAGAATAGAGAACCTAGACACAGAAGTATAAATACAGGGGCCTCACTGAGAGCCCTGCAGCTGAGTGGTCACAGCCGGGTTGTAAATGAAGCACACCTAAGACAGCACAGCAGTGAGTGAGGGCTCCTCGAGGATCGGGCACCGTGTCCCCAACGTGACACACGTCTACCTCCCTCAGCCCTCACGGCAGTTACGGAAGAGTCATGCTGCTGTCCACATCTCATAGAGGAGAAACCGAGGCACTGATTATGGGGCAGAACTAGTATTTGAATCCAGGCCTAATTCCAAAGATTCTTCCTTCTTTTTTATTTATTTGTGTTATGACTATGTAATAGATGCACATGGTCAGAATTGAAAAGGTAAAAAATGCCATAAAATAAAATGAAAGTCCCTCCATCTCTATCCCCAGACACACAGTTCCCCTCCAGTGTGACAACTGCGTTCTTAGTTTGTGTATACTTCTGGAGATGTATATGGTTTGGTACCATAATAGTTTTGTTCTCCAAAAAACGCAATTCTACAATTTGTTAGAGAGAAACCATCTGTACATTCTACAGAAATGTTCATAGTCTAACCAGCCTCAGTTGTTACCCTTGGGCCCATCATGAGGCTCATAATAGTGGCTCTTGGGAGGGACAAAGAGGGCCTAAACAATTGAGGTAACAGTAAATCATCTTGTGGGAGTTTTTCTTTTTTCATTTTAAGCGATAACTCAGACTTCTTAAAGGGGGTAGAGTTACTATCAAAAGGCAGGATCTCTGAAATCTACAAAACTGACACAGTCCATAAGAGTTTGGACCAACTATCAAATCTACAACAGTTACTATTTCTTAAGATCCTGAGGGTTGACCAGTTGATTCTTCTACTGGTCTAGTCTGAGCCTACTTAAGCAGGTGCCCTCAGCTGGTGGGGAACCTGAGGATGGGCTCAGCTGGGACAGGTGGGCTGGGCCAATCTCTCCGCGTGATCTTCCATCCAGGGCTCGTCAGGAAGCATCGCAAGAGGGCAGACCTCAATGGAGAAGCTCTTATTGGGCTTCCACTGGCATCATGTTTGCTGATATCCTGTTGGCCAGAAGTCATCCAGCCAATCTCCCACCCAACTGAAAGGGGAATGTATAATGCTGGATACTGGAGGCTTGATCCATTGGGGGCTATCATAAAAATCTATCCTAGTCCTTCTTTCGACTCCATGTATTCGTATCTCTGCCACATGTAAAATATACTCAGCCCCTCCCTAGACCCTCAAAATCTCATCCAGTCACTGCGTAAGGCTCAAAATCCAGGATCTAGTGATCTGCATGCAGTCCTGATGCAGATTAGGCTTCGAAGGTGAATTTTCTCAAGTGCATCCTTTAGAAACAGCTCCTCTTAAACATCGGATCTGTGAACTCACTACTTAAGTTATTTTCACCTGGCACTTCCAACATACATTGGTGAGATAGGGAAAGGACAAATTCAACCAGACACTCGCATTCCAAAGAGAGGATCAGAGGCAGACAGAGTCACTGGTTCCTAATAATAATGCCACCCTGCACGGCGCACGTTGTCAAGCCCACAACCGTAAGAACGGGGGATGTTCCTTGATGGCGACCAGTCATGTTTGTCAGTGGTTCCCTGATCCTTTATTTTCTCAGCTCTGTCTTTGATTTTTAGCCATTTCAGTATGACATGAATTTGCCTCAGGTTGGCAGGGCTTCCTCTGCAGAATTCACCTTTTTCATTTCCGGAGCTATTCCATCTGCCTCATCCTCTCTGTTACCGCTTTCTAAAGTTTCAGTTACTCAAATGTTAGGTCTTTTCACTGAGTCTCACGCATCTCGTGCACTTTCATTTCCTTTTTAGGACTTGTGGTTTCCACATGAACCTTGCTAACGGTAATAGGGCTGGAGCAAACGCCCAGGGAGCTGAGATGCAGCAGAATGTCTCTCACTCATTCCTGGGGAGTTTATAGCCTTCTCCGACCAGTTGATCTGGAGATAAAAGGCTGGATTTACTGTTGGGTAACAGGTAATGATATTCTGTGGCTGGAGAGAGAGAAATTAGATCGATATCAAACAAGAAGGAAGGTCCTTTACTGGAAAAAAGGTGGAAAATAGGAAGGGGACAGAGTGCACTTGGATGGGAGACTCAGTGCATAGAATCTGTGGTAAGAGTAATATCAGCACTTCTCCTCTTTTCAGTCCAACATCCTTAGTCCAAACGGTTTTTTCCAGACATTCTAGTTTAACAGAATACCTTATCATCCAGTTCTTATCAATACACAACAAGAAGAAAGAAGAAAAGATGGATAAAGAAATAATGCATATGCGACACTTACATTGTCTCTCACCCATTTTATCAGGCTTCAATAATTCAGGACACAGAAACTTTCATAGGGTTTCCTGATTCAGAGCTGCTCTAAAACACAGGCTCCAAGGATGTGCTGCCATTGCTGCACAGTGTCCTGCCCGACTCTGTATGCCTGGAATGAGGATTTTAGTTGGTAAGGGAGCAGAGTGAGTGTGCCGTAAGCAGCTACCGATACCTCCAAATAGCCACTCTGTTTATTAACAGATGAGGCACAGGTCAGTATCACATAGGAGGAAATTTGGTAGTAAAGTGAATTGATTCCTCCTTCTCTTGAATAGAAACAAAGGAGTTCTCTTGTATTCACTCGAGATTATTTCTTAGCAGAAAGAAGATATTCAAGTTCAATGCTTTAAACAGATAAAATAAATACATGAGCATAAAAAAATAACCTTAAAATCTGGTATAGCCAAAAGGTACTGCACTTAGACCCAAAAACCTATCCCAGAAATGTCACTTACTAGTTTTGTGACCTTTGGCAAAATGCTTGAATATGTTAAGCCTCAAACTGTACAATTTCAAAACAGAGAGGGAGAGGATTAATTCAAGACCATGCTGCATGGTTACAGAAAACTCTGTACTTTACAGTATTCTGTTCTGTTTAAGGATCCCCATGGCCATGAGCATTTAATCAGTCACTGGAAGGAAAAAAAATCCCAAAGGGCCTTGCCTAAGAAAAGCTGATAAGATAGAGTCACGGCGTACTTCCTTCTTAGTCTTCCTTTGGCATCTTCGCAGCCTTCCTGGTTGCATACTTTGCATACTTAGAGTTTTAGGCCACTGAGAATTTATATATATTTTTGACTGGCAGTGATGCAACAGAAATAGATGCCACTGTCATGGTTGGTAAAGATCCAGCTTCAGGGCAGCGTCTGCAGTGGAATGTGCAGCTACCCCAGTGAAGCTTGGCTTGCTCCGTTCCAGGAAAGGCTGCATCTGCTTGTGAGTAAAGACATTGTCCCCTCGGGACTTTATCGCTCTGCTGACACACCTCCCCAGTGTTACCAATCAGACAGGACCTTTAAAATATGAGAAAATCTGAAATCACTTACACAGGATCGAAAACACGGAGACCACCACAAAAGAGACCTGATTTTGTAGCTATTTCACATTATTGCTACTGTAGGCATGAAACAGAGACACAAATTTTCTTGCTTACTTAGCAATGTCCTATTTTTCTTAGCTATTCTTAAAGACTGAATAAGGACACCTTTTACATCATTCTCCTTCCCGATTCTAAGAATAGTGGGCAAAAGTAATGTGATGGTGACAATGTAAAAATAGCTGCACTGATGGGGCTGCTCCCCGGGACGGCAGCTTAGATGCATCATCTTATTACATTACAGCTCCTCGGGGGCGTTCGAGGTGGACACCATAATTCTCATCTACAGAGAAGGAAACTAAGTCTCAGAAAGGCTAAATAATTTGATCAAGCGAGACAACTAGTAAGTGCAAAGTGGGAAAAAGCCATCTTGTGGAGCGACTCTCCCCATTCACCAGTAAAATCTGTCAACCAGCTGACAGGGCATTTGGGAAATGGGATACTGCCCTCTTTAATTTTCTGAAAATAGTAATGAAAAATAATTAGATTTGTGGGTATAACTGTCAACACCGAATATCTTCTCATAATGTCCACTTTCCTGTCGTTTTATGTAGTGGATGCAGCCAGTTTCAAACCTTTTGAAATAAAGACAGGGGCTGAGAGGAAGGGGAAGAAGAAAGAGGAAAGGGGAAAAGGAAACCTAAGCATAATTGACTTTCCTTTGTTATTCTAGAGTATCAGGTTATATTTTATACATAAATTCTAGTTGTAATTGAGTAAGATGAAGAGCACTGAAGTGGTTCTATTGGGAAACATTGTTTTATTAGTCAGGACTCTTTCAGTGGCAAGAGAAGTGAAACTCAAATCAAACCAGCTTGGGAAAAATAGAGAGGAAATTGATTTGGCTCATGGAATTGCAAAGTCCAAGGAAAGGGGCAAGCTCTTTGGCCACAGCCAGCTCTGGAGGCTCAAATCATCTCATTCTTTCTCTCTGGCCTCTTGGTTTTGCTTTCCTCAGAGATGGCCCAATTCCTAGGCAGGTCTCTTCCCTGCATCTGAGACCTCCAACCTCACATCCTCCTTAGAAGTGGTGTTTCAGAGGAAAGACCACACCCCCATCCCCTAGGGTCCATGTCAAGCCACCAGATGGATGCTATCTTGACTTGAGTTCCATACCCACAACTGGACCAATCTCTGTGTCAGGGAGGAGAGAAGACTGGTTAGCCATCTCGTCATCTGTCCACCCACGTGGGAAAAGGAGGACAACATGGTTGACATCCTCATGCTCTTCTCCTAAGGAAGGGCTATGGGACAGGAGAAAAGAAGTAGCTGACATCTACTGCACTTAGCTAAATATTTTCACTTTTCCCTAATTGTTTCCATGACATTTGCCCCTTTTCTCCTCAAAGCAGACTGTGCGAAAAATGAGAACATAATTGAAGAATAACTTCGTAGTAAGTTGAGATTAGTCACAGTTCTGACTGCTTCTTCCCTTGCAGCCTCCCCAGAGCAAACCAGGAGGATCCTTAGTTCTCTCAACATGGGGGAGAACATCTTCTTCTTTGTCCTGGCCTCTTCGCTTGAACGAGCTGCTAGCTGGTTGGAGCAGACACCACTTCCTTTCAGCTTAGAGCCTTTAGGCGCTAGTGGTTTTATCATCTGCTCAAAACGTGCAAAGAAAAGACATGGCCCTGGACGAAAGTTACCAATCTGCATAACAAGCATGTTTCCCACACCAGAGCCTGGACTAGAGTTACCCATCTGCATAACAACTATGTTTCCCACACCAGAGCCTGGACGAAAGGCTTGACAGGAAACTCAGTGATATTTCTAGCTGTCGGGAAACTTTAGTTAAAATGCAATACTGAAAATTTGGTACTTTTCAAGGGTTTATGGGCACTGAGATATTGGCAGTTTATGGGGTATCATGAAATGTGTCCCCCTCCTCAACTACTGGGATCTAAGACCACTCTCAACAGAAAACAGAGATGTACAAAATCTCTTTAAGATACTAGTTTTGGGTTTGCTAGGATTGGTTGTTACATGTGGAAAGATTCTTCTCTCCGTAAAGGAAGAACATGAGAACATGTCAGGAAGGAGCCAGTCAGCTATGGAAGGAGATTAGAAAGGAAAGCGTCAGTATTTTTCATCGAAGAAGTCTCTGGGTAAGGGGTGTCCTTGAACAGATAACCCGACCTGCTGGATTCTCCATTGTTGAGATGATGCTCATACAGTGGGAAGGATCACGGGCTTCATCTCCGAGAGATCATTCGTCACACAAATATTTGAGTGTCACCTACTGTGTGCCACAGACGTTTTCTAGACCCCTAAGATGTGTCAGTGAACAAAACAGGCAAAGGTCCTTGCCCAATGTCACAGACAATGAGCATTAAACATAATAAATAAGAAAATCGTATAGTACATTAGAAACCAAATAAGTGCTTTGAAAAAGAAAACATAAAACAAGATATAAGGACTCGGGCACTGTTGGCTCAGTGGGCGGTTGAGGAACCCAGGGTCCGGGAGAGTCTGGACCCCTGCAGGCGCGCCTGGTCCCTGAGCAGCTCGCACCTCTGCGGCCGGCTCTGCACCGCCCGAGGCGACGTTCTGTTGCTGCTTTTGTGGAGGAGAGGGGAGGAGGTCGTTTGCTTTCATCTTGCTTTGTTTTGACCATTTTTCATAATCACAAAAAAGATGGATCTTGTTTACTTTTAACCTTCTTTTCTTAACTTTTTGTTTGTTGATCCGCTCTTCGCCTCCCCCAGAATCCCGGCCCCGGGGAGGGGCGGGGCGCTGGAGGCAGCTGCCATCGCCTGGGCTCCGCGCAGCATGGCTTCCAGTAAGAAGCTGCCCGAAAATGGCTCCTTGGCCACATACAGTCTTACAGCGGAGAAAATATTCTTAATTGTGTTAATCTAATAGTTTCCAAAATTATTTGATCACACAGCCCTTTGATTGGAAAATAACCATTAGCACTGAGACCGGTTCTGAGGACAAACTCTGGGAATAGGCTGTGGAGTTTAGGAACAAGAAAGCCATTTGCCTGCTTTCCCAGAGGGCTTAGGAAAGAGAAGTTAAAGGTTTTCTCATGAAAATGAGGTTATTGAAATAGCGAAGAAACAGGGAGAGTTTCCTCGTTACTAGATTCAAGCTGCTGAAAATCTTTGCGACGCGAGGCAGAAAAATAATGATGCTGCGTCTGTGGGGATGACAGATCAAGCGTCACACTTAGAATCCGAATTGAAAGGCTACCCGTGCAGAACACAGGGCGGCTTCAGGAATGTGCCTTGAAATCCGCTCACGCGGATCCGTCCTGCAGCTCGCTGGCAGGTGCCTCGGCCTCCCACCCGGGTGCCCCCAGCGCGGGTCCCGCCCTGCCCTCCGCTCCCCTCCGCTCCCCTCCGCTCCCCTCCGCTCCCCTCCCCTCCCCTCCGCTCCCCTCCGCTCGGCTCCCCTCCCCT
Source organism: Equus caballus (assembly GCF_041296265.1). Lineage (NCBI taxonomy): Eukaryota > Metazoa > Chordata > Mammalia > Perissodactyla > Equidae > Equus > Equus caballus. Next base: position 66,322,510 of record NC_091703.1, on the reverse strand, counting down.
CCGCTCCCCTCCGCTCCGCTCCCCTCCCCTCCCCTCCCCTCCCCTCCGCTCCGCTCCCCTCCCCTCCGCTCCCCTCCCCTCCCCTCCCCTCCCCTCCGCTCCCCTCCGCTCGGCTCCCCTCCCCTCCGCTCCCCTCCCCTCCGCTCCCCTCCCCTCCGCTCCGCTCCGCTCCCCTCCCCTCCCCTCCCCTCCCCTCCGCTCCCCTCCCCTCCCCTCCCCTCCCCTCCGCTCCCCTCCCCTCCGCTCCCCTCCGCTCCGCTCCGCTCCCCTCCCCTCCGCTCCCCTCCCCTCCCCTCCCCTCCCCTCCCCTCCGCTCCCCTCCCCTCCGCTCCGCTCCCCTCCGCTCCCCTCCCCTCCCCTCCGCTCCCCTCCGCTCGGCTCCCCTCCCCTCCGCTCCCCTCCCCTCCGCTCCCCTCCCCTCCCCTCCGCTCCCCTCCCCTCCCCTCGGTGCGGCGCGTCCTCAGGCAGAGCTCGAGGCGATGCCTGCTGCACGCCCTCCTGCGCCCCGCTTCTCGCCAGCCCCGCCACCATCTGCAGAAATTACAGCCCCGCCCGAGCCCTGAGGCCTGGCTTCTCGTAGTCCTCAATCCTCTATCCGCAGTGTGGGAATTGAATTATTGAACTAAATTAATGATTTGATTAGCTTACTGCTTACATTAGTTAATGTCTAGGAGGACTCTTTTGTGCTTTGAAAGGAACATTCATTGGCATTTTTATTTTATTGAATGTCCAACATGTTACACTTAGACCTAATTACCAAAACTATGAAAATTAAATTTACTTAAAGTTACACACCAATTGAAGTCTTAATTAAAATCTCTTAAATGACTTAAACAATTGTAAGTTTACTATGACTAATTTTTTGAATATTTTTAAATATTAACTAACTCCAATCAAATATTTAAATAACTCTAAAAACAAAATGTGTGCAAATGCAATGAGTATAAAATTTATCTCTACACTTATAGTTATTTTGTAAAATTTAAGACCCCAGATTTATTTTTTCTCAGTATTCATTATTTTATATTTTTCTCGTTTTTGTTTGTGTGGCTTCTTTTGTTATAACACCTTTTTAAACCTAACCTGCTTCACCCCTCCCCCAACTAACAGGGCAGGTCCACTGAACTTCCGGGATTTACTGAACTGGGAGAAGGCGAGGAAGCCGGTGCTTCTCTCAGATGAGCTCCGTGTGAACCGGCCATCATCCGTCTGAGCCTTGCATTTGTTTGATTTGCTTTAATAGTTATGTTCCACTTTTTTCAGTCTCTGAGACTTTTCAACTTCAATCTTTCACCTCCGTTTTTTGCAGCCTGGGGTCTCCCCTCTTACATGTTTTTTTAACTCCCACATGGCTGGTGCAGCCCATCTAGCCACCACTCTCATCCTTGTCGACAAAAATAATCTATAGCCAATCTATAAATGAAAATTGGGTGAGTTTATTCTGAGGACTAGCTTAGCCTGGGGTCTTCCTTCCCCAAGGAAGGAAGGGCACCAAAGAAGTGGGGTGCACAGAGTGGTTGTATACCGTCAAAGAGCATGTTTCACATATGATTGAAATGTCCCTTTTACAATAGTCATGAGACTGCCCTGTCTGCACAGCGACTGATGGACACAGCAGGCAGTAGGTCTGCTGTCTCGGTGGACACAGCGGTGTGGCAGGTGTGTTGTCTCAAGCTGGGTGGTCACAGGTGAGCACAGCAATGAGTTCCTAGCCTAAGGAGAGATGCTTATCCTTAAGGAAATGCCAGTGTGGGGAGAAGTTGCATCTTAATTTTAAGGCCGTTTGCTCCTTTGGACATAGCGAATGCATAAAGCAGATATGAAATGCATGCTCACCGGCCACGTCAGGCCCTTTTGGAAAAACTAGGTCAGTCAGAATTAGGTTTACACCAAATGGCTTCCTCATGTACTCCGATGTATCCTATTGCTGGCCATTTGTTTGTCATCATGCTCTCTAGATCCAGTCTGCCGGCACTGTCAGAAACCCAACATGTTTCATTACGTCCTGTTATTAGAGGCCCCCTGGAGGTTTCGTCTCCCAGGATATAAGGTGTAGAGTTGGCTCCGTTACTGATTTTTATTGACAAGTTGTTAATAAGTTAGTTAATTCATTATCTGAGGATCCCCAATATGTATTCTTTTTCTTGGTTCTTGTGTGGCCCGCCCCTTCTCAGGTGTGCAAGGCCCCCTTCCCCTGGTGGGTCAGCATGCTTAACAACCAGCACCAGAAGTTCCCCTCTAGGCCTGAGGCTGTTTGGCTCACTCACTTCCTACTTACACAGAATAAAAGTGCAGACCGAGATTTATAAATATAAATTTAACAACAAAATCTATACATCCAAATACAAATACTCCTCTCCTGGTTAAAATCAATAAACACATACCGTTACATTTTCCTTTCTTTTCGTGAGAGTTATTGTGCCTTTTATATTAACTTTTCTTGATTTTTTAAGGATTTTTTTTAACATTTATTTCCATTAATTCTGATCAAATTGTCACAACTTGTCCAGACGGAGCTTTCTTAAGTTGCTGCTGAGTATTTTAGCACTACCCCCAATGTCCTCTAAAAGAGCCCTTGCTTTCCAGCAACAATAAGACATTCTTTGCTGATTTTGAATGTTCCATTGCCCGTGACATGGAATCAGCTACTCCCATAGGATCCCGGGTGTTTCTCTGTGGAGACAAGTACAAGAGGCCAAATCCACACCCAGGAGCTTGCAGACAGGGTGTCAGCAGTGTGCGAATGCACTGGAGCTGGAAAGATACTCTTTTTTAAGAACGTAAGTTTACTTTGGTTTTCCCAAGTAAATGGGGAGCATACGTCGTTGCTTTCTTACGTTTCTTAAAGACTGACCTCAAAGCAAACTGACACACCCCATATTCTAACCCCTGAGTAGTAAGGGAGCTTCTGCTGGGGCCCCCGCACGTGTTCTCCTTCACGACTGGAGGTGCTGGGGCCCCACAGTGGCAAGACCCATTCCAGCCGTCTAACCACATGCCATCCACAGCACAGCATCTGTTCGAAAGTTAGTCTGAAGTTTCCACTCATTTTATCATTGTTTCTTCTTCCTGCTGAACGATGAAATCTCCTCCTGGAAAAGGCAAGAATTTTCAGACATTTGGCATCTAGCAGAATTATAATTCTGGCAGATAATTACATTTGCATGTGTTTTTTTCCTCCATAAATAACATTTCTTTCAGTGAAATGCCCTCTTAAGAATTAGACCCTTTCCCGAATTACAAGGCTTTAGCGAGTGCAGCGGGAGCTACTCTTGTCCACACCTCCCAGCTCCTTGAGCAGCATTTCGGGAGGACCCCTGCTAATCCACAGGGACAGGAACGTGGACCCGCCGGCCAGCCCTCAGGACATCACGCCCTGGAGGCAGCAGCTGTCCTCCTAGCTTCTCCCCAGGGACTCCATTCCCTGAGTGGAATGCTTTTCCTGCCATACTAAGAGGCACTTAGACCTTTGGCAAACCTGAGGCACCTGCTCTTTCCTTGCCTAAGTAACTAGGACAAACTGTCTCCTTCTCTGAGGTGTCCTGGTGGTTCACTGCCGTCCAAGTATCTCCTGGAACAGACCGCCTGGAGGTATTAATATTATTCATGTTACTGTCATTAGCTTATGGGGCATAAATCACAAATGGAGCAGTGTTACACCTCGCCTCAGTTAATCCTAACAACAGCCACTTCAATAGGATCACTTTTATCCCATTTTCCAGATGAAAAAACACATCTAGAGGAGAAAATAACATAGGGTTGACTTAACCCAACTTGGAAGTCACGGTCCAGGGTTAGAACCCACAGTTCCACTGCGAGTCCGTGTGCGAGTCTGTGTTTTCAGCCACCAGTTCTACTTCCTTGTTCCTTTTCATCTTTGCTTGTAGCCAACTTCACATTTACAGAACGTGCCCCCAAAACACCTTTATATCCCATTAGCCTACTCATCGCACAACTCAATCTAGATACCATCCTAGCAACAGCCACCATTTCCCATTCTTAAGTTGTAATTGACAGTAACCTAGAAACCATGCTGTTTGCAAACTATGCCCATTAAGTTTACATGACATCAAACGCTGGACTTCTCCTGTTCTTCTGCAGCTTCCTCTCCGGCCTCTTATCACTGAAATCAATTACAGCCTCCGTTCTTGCCTTTCACGTGTTGTCAATCCCATTCTCACACTACACGCTTGGGCTAATTGTGTGAATTCCAGGCCCCAGAGTTACTGAGTTTGAAAGGTCGCTGAGCTCTGTCACCACCTGGCCACCGACACACACAACCTTCCTGAAATTAGACCCTGGCCTCCTGTGAATGAAACCTTGGTGCCACCCTGGGGATGATTCCTGTCCCCTCAGCCCCAATTTCCCTTCACCAGAAACTTCACGGTCAGATTTGGCACCAACGCTGATTTGTCCAGAGTATGTGAACAGAAAAATAGTGAAGTTGAAACTTACAAAAAAATATACAAATCAACTTCTTGAAGACAGATGCTTGTTACGTACACTAGGTGGGAAGGGAAAGCAAGGTGCGCCAGGAGCCAGGATGTGTATAAGATGGAACTCACATGCCCTTCCTTGGACCAGGAGGCTCGGTGTTTGAACCGGCCCTGTGCAGACATTCGTGGGCTCTCCTGACAGATGCCATCAGAGTCTTCTGTCTCACCTGTTTCTCTCCATCCTCTGCCCTACCCCATGCTTTAAATCTCCTACACAGCATCAGTATTGATGTCGTGATCATGAATATCAAAAAATAATGAAATACCAAAGAATGCCACCTAAGTGGCGTAACGGAGTTCAAATGGAGCTCTCCAAACGTTCTCATCACGTATGAGAGGTTTCTAAATTAGGAAGACAACTAAAAGTCACCTAAAACAATCCATTTGTCACACAAGAAATATAGGTGTTTATTTATAGGAAATAGTGGAAATAGCTTTCAGTTAACAAGAACATGTTCAATTAATAATAATAGTTCTGGAATCCCTGAGGAAATTGGAGGCAAGTACAAAACTCCTAGGTTGAGAGCTGGTGGGAAAATGTGGAAATGCCTGGATCCATTGCGTTTCTGGCACAGTGCTGGCTCCACCTGGTGGCCAAAGTAATAATTTCCAGTTAATAGCGTCTGTGTTTACGATTAATGAATTGAAAATTAATTGAATTGGAAATGTCCAACTGGGTCCAAATAGTTGAAGAACTTAAGTATAAATGTAGTCTCAAAAACATCACTATTCCTACTTGTTATTAGCTTCTTTCAAGAAGTATGATGATTAATAAATTGTTGTTAAAACTGGATTTGAAAAAGAGGCAAAAATCCAGTATAGAAAAAGTATTTCCTCAACTGTCTTCCAAGAGAAATTCGTGTTCATCTAAAAATGTATTGATATATTTATTATTAAAAAACAGCAAAAAAAATCCACTACTATTTTTAATCAAGGCAATATAACTAGTACCAATTTATTATTTAATATATATTGCCAGTTAAAGTGTAAAACACACAGGGCTGGCCCGGTGGCACAGCAGTTAAGTTCACACGTTCCGCTTCTGCCACCTGGGGTTTGTCAGTTCAGATCCTGGGTGTGGACATGGCACCGCTTGGCACGCCATGCTGTGGTAGGCGTCCCACGTATAAAGTAGAGGAAGACGGGCACGGATGTTAGCTCAGGGCCAGTCTTCCTCAGCAAAAAGAGGAGGATTGGCATCAGAAATTATCTTAGGGCTAATCTTCCTCAAAAATAAATAAACAAAATAAAAATAAAACGTAAAACACACAAAATCATTTAGTGATTCCAAAGATCCATGGGACTGGTCCTTCGTTATCAGATTTCCCTGTTCTTTGGGCTGAGAAGCTGAGGCACAGTGAGCAGCCTCTCTGCTCACACAGGGAGGGAAAACCCACGTGTTTTCCATGCAGGATTCTCACCTCGGATTCTGGGAGAACTTTGAAACTTCAAGCTAAACGTTTTGTGTTTGGGCACATTCAGGAGCAAGAAGCCTCAACTTTCTCCATATTCTCAAGAGTTTCTGGCACCTGAATTGTTTATGAAACCCTGAGGACCAGTTACATAAGCAGGTTCAGTTTATGAAAATGCATCAAGTTGTGTGCTAAGATATGCTTACAGGTTATACTTAAAAAAAAAATTTCTTAGAAGTTTAGGAGCCATTCTTAAATGTGTAATAATAAACCCTTACGTGCACTGAGGTAAATATATAGTAACAGTTATTAAACTCTTTTGAGAATCAATTCCTCTATTGGGAAAGCATGAGTAACTTCCCTTGGGTTGTTGAGAAAACTGCTACGACATAAAACTGGTCTGAAATTCAGTCCTGCCTCTGAAATATACCTCAGCCCGGGTGCTGACTGCCCCTCATCCTGTGGTTCCCGCATTCCTCAGTTCTTCCTGCCCGACCCTGGACTCCAATCCCCTGTCATAACTAATAATTCTTCACGATAAACTTTCACCGTTCAGCTTAACGTGTGGTGACTGTCCTCGTTGGACCCAGACGGCCCCGGCCTCTGACTCTTCCTCAGCCCGTGTGAAAAGAGTAACCACTAGCTGGCATTAATTCTATGGAACAGTTGGTCTGGTTACACCAGTTGTGTGGCTTGCTAACTTTTCTTTATAAGGATTTAAAATATATGAAGAGTGGAGACTAACCCTTAATTGACAGGGCTTATGCCAACAGTACCAATTTGTGCATGTGTGATTCCCAGGAACTTGTATATCAGGTATTTGTAGGATGGAATTATCACTTAAAGGTGTAAAGACCACAACTATGGGACGTCTCGAGAATTCTAATTTAACCAGTCAAATATGATTCTTTTCCCTTAAGAGTCCAGAAACCCTTTTTTTATCTTAACAGTGGAGTGTGGGCAGTATTGGGGGTGGCCAGGTTGCACTACTGTGGAGGTATTTTTCCATTGGTAAACCATCCCCTCTCACCCTCTCCACCTGCTGTTGTGTGGATCTGACCTGATTCCAAACCCCCCCGTTCTCCACCCCCTCCAAGCCCCTCTCTGGGGCTGGGAGTATGACACAAGCCTGGCTGATCAGCTCTTCACCCTCTGACCATGATGACTGGTTCAAAATGGGCAGGGAACACAAATCAAGTTAGTTTATTTAGAATATTTGAAAAACAGGTTCTAGTTTTATAATGTCCAACGTTCATTTCAACAAAAAGGGCAAATGTTAACTTCTAAAACAAAGTGCCAATAAACAGCACCCAAACTCTGCTGTTTTGTTAGTAGTTGCTAATGAGTGAGAGCTAAGAACATTACCGTAATTTTTTGGAAAGAGAAGACCTCTTTCTGCGGAGTTTGCTGAACCACTAGGACGGAAGCCTGGATCTGCTGGTCACTCTGCTAGCGCTTGGGAGAAACCTGTCTGATTAAGAAAGAAACACAGGAAAGCAGAACCAAAAGATGCAAAAGAAGAGGTTGCTGATAACATCATTTGAGATCTGGGTCTGGCCTGGGGCCGCGTGATGTGCAGTTTTCAGAAACAGGAGACAGCAAACGCCTAGTCAGTCTGAGCTCATTCTTTCCCTCGTGGTCAGCACAGCCCTGACCAGAGCAGCTACTGCAAGTGGTCTGTGTAACTGAGGCCCCTGGGTCATAGACGGGTGATTCAGGATTTCCTCGGTCAAAGTGCGGAAGCGAAGTTGAGCCAGGTGTGCACAGCACTCTGTGCGGGAGACTGAGTATGGAACGACCGAGTCTGAGAAGGCTGTAGGGTGCCCGGCATCGTTCCCAGAGCAGACCCTCCTGTCCTCTGACGGTCAGCGGCAGAGTTAGCTGCTCTGGGTCAGACAGTCTTTCTTAGAATATTTGGGCAAAACACTGGGCAAAATAGCCAAGCACTTTTTCATGCTGCAATTTCTTTTGCAATCTCTGACCTATTGTCTCTCCCGTTTGCCTGTTGATGGTGGTAGAAATATTGAGATGGAAGTAAACTGCATAAGTCCAGCTCTGACTTCAGACAGATGGAAAACGTGAAAGGTTGGCGCCTTCACCTCGCCCGTCCTGCCAACAGCGGCACCGGGATGCCGCCCACACTGACATGTCTCCTGTCACCTGCTAGGACCGAGTCAGGGATATATTTTAAAACTTCACCACTATCTTTGTTTTAATTTTTTAATTTTTAGACTGCTTGTCACATGCCCAGATCCATAAGAAGTTTGCATAAAATATAAAAGCAAATTTTTAAAGAAATACAATGTGTGACATAGTGACAAAAGACAGAAAATTGTGTATTCCGAGGGGCCCGCCACTGTCCCTCTAGGTCTCTGATGCTTTCCTCAGCTGGGAGAGCGACAGGCTGAACGGCCTGGCGTGTGTCAGTGCCTGTCACAACCGTGGTGTTTAAACACGGGCTGCTTTGCAGCTATTTTCTTCCATCCAAAGTCTTTCTGGAAATGTGCCAGATAGACACTTACTCAGATAAATACAAAAGGTCAAGTTTTCTCCCCTGCCTTCCCATTTAAAGCAAAATATTTTTTCTTTCTTTTATTTGCGGAAGGATTAAGTTCATTATTTTTACCAGACCATACTACGTTGCTTAGTTACAACCCATTACTAATGTCAGTTTTTATAGTCTCATCTGTTTTCAGACGTGGAAATTTTCTTCTAGATGCCTATTTCTATTTGTGAAACAATTTTTTTTTTCTTCTGTACTTAAAATTCAAAACTCCATGCCAATCTTTCTTTAAAACTCCATAATTCTTTTTTCTGTTTTGCTGGGAGAATTTTTTGAGACGGGAATGTGCTTAGAGCAGAGGTTACGAGGCACTTGTGGATCACATTAATGCTATTTGTTATGTAATCTTCTGAATGAACCATTTGAAATAAATCTGTCAAAAGATAGATTCCTATAAAATTATTGTAGAAGACCGCTCATTTGTGTTCCAGCGTCCTGGACGTAAGCAGCAAATTGTCAGCTCTCAGTTTCTCGATGACCTACTAACAGAACAGCAGAGTTTGGGTGCTGTTTATTGGCACTTTGTTTTAGAAGTTAACATTTGCCCTTTTTGTTGAAATGAACGTTAGACATTATAAAACTAGAACCTGTTTTTCAAATATTCTAAATAAACTAACTTGATACCTGTCACACGGAAGGGAGCCATGAGTCTAACCTGTCACCATTCTCTTCTCTTGTCGGAAGATCTTTGTGGGCTGAGGTGTGGCCCCTTGACAAGGATGCCAAGATTTCTGGAATTCCTCAGGATGCACCATTGACTCCGTGAGGGCCCCCTCCCAGAAGGCTGGACAAGAAGAATTGAAGCAATATTTTCATCTGCTGGAAGTTTAAATGTTAATAAATAGTTTAAAATGTAAGTATCTAACAGAATTGAGTTCTGGTTGGCCTGCAGTTAGTTACACGTTATTGCTTAGATCGTGTTCATTTTAATCCACTTCTGTTTCTGTTGCCAAAAGGTTTTGAAAGTGTTCACGGTAAAATTTGTGCCTTTAAAGCTATCAGGATAAAACATCATAATCCAAGTGAGGAGATATTAAAATAGTTGGGTCAGAAAAAAAATTAGGCTAAGAATAGCTAGTACAAATTTTACCAGGCAAGATGAGAAAGCAGATCACAATATATATAAAATGTCCAGCGAAAGGAAGTGTAATCATTCAAAAAGACAAGCATTTTCTCAACACTGTCTCTAAAGATTGATTGTTTCAAAGTCTATAGAAGGAAAAACTAAGTATATTACAATCTAGAAAAGTTTTCCAAAAATACCAAAAATCTGTCGTATGACCAGCTTTTATTTATTATTGGTGACAGCCAAAAAATACATGTTAAGCTTTCCTCTTGTGAAAAACTGTTTTTGAGGCACTAAAGGATATTTTTTAGGTAAATGATTCCAATTGATACGTAGGTCACACGTAGAGGAGGTCAAGGATAAAATGGCTCGTAGTTCAGAGGTTTTCAAACTGTTCTGGGCTGAGACCTAGAAATTCTGCTGGGGCCTCCAGGCTCAGCTTCTTGTCCTCCACAGAAACCCCCGTTCCCACCACCCTCCCCCATTTCAACAAACAGCTCCACTTTTGCCCATTTGGGGCTTCTGCTTGAGACTGCATTTAAGACAGTTTCCAAGCTGACTAGGGACCACTGAGAATGACTATTTTAGGCCATTCAGATTCAACTTCAGGCAGCCTCTATGCAGCGTGCTTTTTCAACATCACTTAATAATTCTTACAATACTTAAGAGGAAGTCATCATTTTATCTCTTTGACCGACAAGAGGAAACTAAGACTTAAAAAAGTCATTTTATGAGTGGAGGAGAGGTCAGGTTCCTGAAAGGCCAGGTAATTGGGACTTTGAGCATCAAGGTGTGTGATGGGCGTGTGTTCTGGAGAGTGACAGTGGTCCAGGAGCTGCAGTCTAAGAAAGGAGGAGAGTGACCCAGAGGCCGGTAAACGACTGAAGTGAGGACTGGGGAGGAGATCTGATGGGAAACAGTGCTGGAGGTTTCCAGGAAAGAGAGGCGAGGGTCAAGAAGTGGCAATGAGGAGCAAGAAGGCTGTCTCTTCTCCCTCCCAGACCAGGGGCATGAGGGGTCGGGAAGAAAACGTGTCCTCAGGGGAAAAGCAGGTGTCAGTTAGAACCAGACTAAGGGAACACTCAGGCAACAGGGTGGGGAGGCCGATTTCCTTGTTGACTGACCAGGAGCTCCAGAGGGCATCATGAGAGGTTTAGATGTCGAGGGCAGGAAGGAGATGGAGTCAGATAAGGGATGCATGGAGCCATGGAGCTTTCCTGGTAGTTGACATAAACAGGAATGTGGACCACATATGATTTTTCGTGATGCTCCCATCAAAGCTGTGAGTATTAGGACTGTAAGAAAAGGGTCTTAAAGGAGAGCCAATAAGGCTTGTACTTGAGCCCTGCCGCTAGAGGCATGGACACTACAGCGAGATGGGTCTGCACTGAGTCCCTGGGTTCACACCTAAATTCTGCAAATGGGGCATAAAGCCGTGGAGAGGCAGCCTCACCCTGTGATTCTGCACCTGTTTCAGTGTGGGGCTTTGCCCCGCACCACCCAAAAATTCTCCGCTACAAGCAGAGTGTCCTATAATTCAACTCAATCTTGACACTGTCTACCTGGAGAGAGCATCAGATCCCACAGGTTAAGGGCTCAGTCCTGCAAGTCCCCACCCACTTCAGATGCTGGTTGCAAGTCCAGGTTGTCAAACCTGTGCTTCTGACAAACCAGCTGTAGATTGGAAGTTCCAACAACCCCCCTCTTTGGGTTCACTTAATTTGCTAGCGCAGCTCACAGAACTCAGAAACATTTTACTTACTAGATTACCAGTTTATTATAAAAGGATATAACTCAGGCACAGCCAGATAGAAGAGATGCATAGGGGAAGGTGTGGGGAAAAATCAGGGAGCTTCCGTGCTCTCTCCAGGAACCACTCGCCCAGCACCTCCATATGCTCACCAACCTGGAAGCTCTCTGAATCCTGTTCTTTAGGGTTTTTATGGAGGCTTCATCACACAGGCATGATTGATTAAATCGTTGACCATTGGCCATGATTCAACCTCCAGCCAGCCCCTCTCCCCTCCCTGGAGGCCAGGGGGGTGGGACTGAAAGTTCCAACTCTCCAATCGTATGGTTCATTCCTCTGGTGACCATCCCCATCCTTAGGTGCTTTCCAAAAGTCACCTCACTCACATAAACTCAGATGTGGTTGAAAGGATTTGTCATGAGCATCAAGACACCCTTGTGATTCTTATCACTTTGGAAATTCTCCAAGGGTTTTAGGAGATGGGTGCCAGAAGTGGGGATGAAGACCAAATACATATTTCGTATTATAGATCACAATATCACACTCAGCAAATGTGGGGGTCCCATTCGAGCTTTTCTAGTAGAGGCGTGGAGGGCAGAAGAGGGGTGGCCCTACTCTGAGCATCATTTCCACCTGACACCTGGCAGTGCAAGCAGTTTTTGAGCTTACAAGTTATAGATCCAACTGGTGAGAGAGACAGCTCTCAGTCCTATTTCAAAAACTCCCTGGAAGGGGCTGGCCCCGTGGCCGAGTGGTTAAAGTTCGCGCGCTCCGCTGCAGGCGGCCCAGTGTTTCGTTGGTTCGAATCCTGGGCGCGGACATGGCACTGCTCATCAGACCACGCTGAGGCAGCGTCCCACATGCCACAACTAGAAGAACCCACAACGAAGAATACACAACTATGTACTGGGGGGCTTTGGGGAGAAAATGGAAAAAATAAAATCTTTAAAAAAAAAACAAAACTCCCTGGAAGCAGCTTCTGGTTGATCCAGTCTGAGTTTGGGTCTTGTTGTCTGTGACCAGGGCCTGTGTGATGATGTCACATAAAATGGCCAACAGTCCCTCCATGTGATGGAGGGAGACAAGTATGGGATTCCTTGTGTGCTGCTGGGCAGACACCCCTACAGATGTCCACCAGGAGCCTGATCAAAAGTAGAGTTTGAAAAGACTTTTAGATTTCAGGGCTGAGATCTGTCAACAACAGGTGACAGAAATAGGTGATGTTAAATGGCAAAATTTACATACACGGGTGTCCAGCTTTCCCCTGCTCCTACTTGACTAAGAGATCTTTGGCTCTGAATGCTCAGGCTCTCGCCCTTCCACACCTTCCAGGGAGGGATATTTTATTTCTAAAGAGCGATTTAGACTCTTGTGATGCAGAATTAAGACAGCAGAGATTGGTGAGTGACCTAGATTTCCTGAAGGAGTAGCGGCCTTTTGGGAAAAGAAATAATTGGGAGTTGCTGCATGAGGTGGAGGCAAAGGAAATGGGAGAGGCAAACAGGATTTTAAGAAGGATTTATGTGGACAACATATTGTTTTATTATGTTTAATGACCAAAAGAAAGTAATTTCAACCCTTTTGAAAATACTTTCGGCCAGTGGAATGTGTTCCTGGGCTCGTAACACCACACTGACGCCAGACCACAAGGACGGTGGCTCGAGTGAGTTCCAGAGAGTTGGGAGGGAAAGCTGAGCTCCTCTAAACAGGGCCATTGTGCAATGATAACAGGACCCCTAAGCAGAGGCATCTTACTCAAGCGGAGATATGGACTTGGAGTCCAAATGAGAGGTCAGTGCTGGAGTAATAAATTTGGGATTTATATAAACAGAGTTAAAAGCAAACCTTGAGACTGAATTAATCATGCACATGGACAGGGAAAAACAGACCACAGGAGACCAAGCCTCAAAAAAGACTCACAATTGAGAAGCACAGAAAGAAGGAGAAGATGTAAAAAGTAGAAATATCAAGAATTATGTGGCTTACAATGAGAGAAATCAGAGGAAAATTTTCCAGGAACAAGGAAGAAGTCTCATAATATAAGAGCTACAAAGAACCCAATTTGCCGAGTTCAGTCTCCTGCACTAGAAAGCATCTATTTAAGCGTCTTTGACAGATGTCCTTCTGGCCTCTGAGTGAACTTTTCCTGTTATGGGGAACTCATCTCGAAGGCAGTCCAGTCCTATGCTGAACCATGCAAGGTATAGGTTCTATCTTGCGTATGCAGTGGGAACACTATTGTGCCCAACATGGGGGAAATTAATTCTTCAGGGGGAGCCAAAAAGATCTGACTCTTCTGTATAAATATATGTGCATAAACATTCTACAGTGTACCTGTGGTATTAAAACTTCACTGTTGGGGGTGGAGGGTGCAGAGTGATCAGGAAAAAAATACCTTAAAAGTCTCCTTGGTGAAAAATAGTTGAGAAACGCAATTTATACTAATCTACAAGTTCACAAGTCTTAGTGGCTTAAAAGAACAGCATGTACATTGCCGCAAGTCCTTCATTAGAGAGAAAGGATGGGACGGCAGTGGTTTTAGGAGTCTGCTCACGTGCTTTCTCTTGGACACAAGCTGACAAGCCTGCACGACTTCCTGGCTGGTGACATGATGGAACACTTCTTTGATGGGCATGGAAGTGGACTGGAGAATCATGGGCGTTTACTCCCTCAGCCTGGAAGTCACAGCCGACTCTTCTCCTCACATTTCATTGGCCAGAAGAAGACACAGGCACTGTCTAACTTCAAGAGGACCAGGAGACACAGGGGAGGAGCTGAGTGTGTGGAAAACATCACAACGTCTGCCACAGCTGTCATCCCAGCTGAAGTCTGCTTCTCTGCAGCAACCCCACAGTGGTCCTTAGTTTGCATCTTTGAGCAACACATTGGCATTTTATTTCCTCTTCTACAAACAAGAAAATTAATCAATTCTCTCTAAATTCCTCTCACCATTTCTCACATGAGAAAATTAGCAACACATTTATCAAACTTTCTTTCCTCCTCAAGACTCTGGAATTTGTCAGTGACCATTCTGCATCCAACAGGTCACCATCCTTAGTGAGGGGGCATGAGGCGGTGGCCCAGATTGAAGCATGAATTCTTCAATGCTGCCTAGTTTTTTATTTTGCCATATCATTCTGGGTGCTGATGCTAAGCTTGTGGTCAGCCAAAATCTGGGCTATTTTTGACATGGTCTGCAGCAAAGCAAGAAAGTCTTTGTGTTTTATCAAGAATTAGAAACTGATGGATAAAATTTATCACTGTGTTATCTAAATAATGCACTTGCAATAATAGATTTTTTTTATTTGTTTGTTTGTCTTTTGTGTAAGAAAAGTTGAAAATAATGACAGCAAAGCCAATGGCTATTTAAAACAAATTATAATTTATCGTTCTTAAAAATATCAGTTACATAACATTTTCCTGTATTTTTGGTGTTTGTTGTGTTTTAAATGAAAATGGCTTTGCGGGCTCCTGAGGCCTGTCCCCAGCACAGCAGGTGATCAAGTATGCGAACACGGAGAGCTGGGGTTTCAGAAGATTTTATTCTCCAAACAGCGTCTCAAGTTTCCTCTTGACTTTAGTGACAATCATGATTGTACTTCCTGTCCCTTTTTATACCCTTTTCTCACATCAAAACGTACCTTCTCATTTCCTAGATCAAAAAATACTTTATGTGCAAGGCACTTTAACTATGAAAAGTAAACTTTAAAAACAAAATTTTCCTCATACAATAAAGTTTCTTACCTCCTTTTTGGCCTTCAAGGAACTTACGTACAAGGAGAAAGAGAGAGAGAGAGAGGCCAGGAGAAATACCAGCAGATTTGCAGAGGCAGCTGTTGGAACTAGAATTACACAGACGACAACCACAGAAAAGGACCCATGTGTGGAGAGAGCCTTCAACTTTGCCCAAAAGAAAGAATATTATTTGGAAGAGCATGCTGATTGGGCAAGGCACTCCACATTTTTCCACATTTGGGGTGTAGTCTGAACAAAGGTAAAATGGTGATGAGGGGAAGTTGCCTAACTAGGGAGATGAGAAACTTCACCCTAACCCCCAAGTGTGTGCTAAGAGTAGCGACAGAGATTTAAAAAGATGTTCGAATCCTGTTATGCTGGCAAGAGTTTGGACTTGGCATTGAAAAGCCACTGAAGACTTGTGTGGAGAGGGGTGACATGATCAAAGCTGATTTTCATGACAGATGTTATGACAGCAGCGTCTAAGATGGACTGGAGTAGAGACACAATGGCCGTAGAGAGAGGAATTAGAAGTGAATGCACTAATCTAGTGTGATAGGACAAGAGCTTGGGCTGGGAACTAGAGAACAGAGTAGGAATAAAAAGAAATATTTGCTACAAGAAAGGTGACAAAGGGGTAATAAAAGTCAGACTTCATCAGTTGACTGCATTTGGGAGAAGAATATAAAAGAGACTTCTCATCAACGTGGCAGCGTAGGATGCTGAGTGAAACGCCCTCTCCTATTTTAACCGCTAAGAAACAGCACAACCACAAAATAAATCCGTAGGTGAGCTGGATAAAAGTCAGAGTGGCAACAGTGAGGCGAATCTGAAGGCTTAGCAGAAGACCTGGGATGGACATTAACCCTGGCCCTAGGAAGGTCCCTGGGAGCTGGAGCTGGACTGCTGACAAACAGCCCAGAGTCAGGAAGGGCTCTCTGTTGGTGAGACAGACAGGAGACGACCTGTACCCACTACACCTGGGAAAGCATCTAAACGGCTTGCCAACTTCCCAGAGCTGTGGGTAGAAAATATTTCTGTGAGGAATATGAAGAGCAGACCTGTGACACATGCCTGTGTAATCTGAACTAAAGCAACCCACGGGGTATAGAAACCACTTTCTGAAAAATTGCTTGAGAACTCTGGGGCCAGTGGAAATCCGTAAGTCTGCTCTAGAGGCAAACGCAAATCACTCTCTAAGTTTCCTTGTACAACCTACGGCAGAAATTACAACTCACAAGGTGAAATGCATCCCTATGAAAGACAGCAGATAAAAAAACCAAAACAGTGAGAATTTGTACTTGTGAAACAGAAGGTAAAAGATGTAATAAAAAAGGCAGACTCAACAGTGATTGGGCAATCAAACTTGAGTGACTAGAAAAATGGCAAAACTCCTACAGAAACATTCCTCCTCTTTCTTACCCCAGAGGAAGAAGCCTCAGAGCCACCGAGTTTGCTGGAGGGTGAGAAGGAAAGCAAGAAAGTGGAGAGGCAGAGAAGTAAGCCTAAAATCCTACTTAAACTCAGCCTGTGGCTCCAGCTGACCTCTGAACTGCACACTCAGGGGACAGACAGAAAGCAGCTGCCACTCAGGGCGGACTGAGTAGAGTCATCAACCACTGCAGACAGGAAAGTGTGTAATTCGAGTCTGACCAAGTCAGTTGTCTACTAAGACAAAGACTTCAACGCTCTTTGAAGCAATATGACAGAATCTAAAGTCTACACAACATGATACCACAGCATCCATGATACAGTCCAGAATTATTCAACAAAGAAAGAGTCGAGAAAGTATGACCCCTTTCCAAGGAAAAAGACACTCAAGAAAGACCAACTCTGAGATGACCCAGATGTTGGAATTCTCAGAAAGGACTGCAAAACAGTTATTATAATTCTACTCAGTGAGATCAAGGCACATATTCTCATAAGTGAAAATGTGGGAAATTATACAGTGTAAAAAGGATCTAAATGAGAATTTCAAAACCGAAAAATAAAATATCTGAAACTTAAAATGTACTTGATGCTTAATGGCAGAGTGGAAGTAACAGAAGAAAGAGTCAGTGAAGTTGAAGATGGATCAAAAAGAATCATTCAATTACAAGAAGAGCAGGAGGAGGAGGAGGAGGAGGAGGCGGGGGAAGAGGAAACAGAGTGAGAGAGATTCTCTTCAGTGAGAACAGAGCCTTGGGGTCTGTGGGACAATTTCAAAAGGCCCATGTATGGGTAGTCAGAGTCCCAGAAGGACAGCAGGTGGAGAATGAGGCTGGGCAAAAACATTCATAGAAATAATGCCTGGTAGCATTGAAAAAATTGGTGAAAACCATAAATTTACATATTCAAGAAGCTCAATAAACTCCAAACAAGATTAGTTAGAAGAAAACCATAAAGTACATCATGGTCAAACTACTGAACAAGATTAGTTAGAAGAAAACCATAAAGTACATCATGGTCAAACTACTGAAAACCAAAGATAAAAAAATATAGTGAAAATGGCCAGAGAAAAATGACACATGACAGACAGGAGAACGATGACCCACGTGGCCACACGCTTCTCATCAGAAACCACAGAGGTTAGAAAACAGTAAACAATATCCTTAATGTGTGAAAAGAAAACAAACTGTTGATCCAGAATTCTAGATTTAGCAAAAAATATCTATCAAGAATGGTGGTAAAATAAAGATATCTTCAGATTTTAAGACAGACAAAAACTCTAAGGGATCTGCTTGCCTCCAGATCTGTACTACTAGAAATACTAAAGGAAATCCAAGAGACTGAGGGGAAATGACACCCGAGAGAAATTCAAAAACAGACTTCAAGACAAAGAGTACTAGTAAGAGGAGCGTTTTATCATAAGAGAGCATTCCATTCACTGAGAAAACATAACAATCATAAAGGCATATGTGCCTAATAACAGAGCCTCAAAATGCATGAAGCAAAAGCTGATAGAATTAGAGGGATAAATAGTTCCACAATTATAAAAGGAGAATCTTACAGCCCTGTCTGAACAATTTATAGAGAAACTAGACAAAAAAATCAGCAAATACTTAGAAAATCTTTACAAACACTACCACTAATTGATATTTATGCATCACTATATTCAGAAAACCTCTTTATGAGTGACACAGACTGTATTTGCTCTGTGATTCTTTTTATATAAAATGCAAAGAATCTGTAGTGACAAAAAAACAGATCAGTGGTTCCCTGGGGAGGGGGCAGAGGGAGGCATGGAATACAAAGGGACCTGAGGAATCTTTTGGAGGTGATGAAATTGCTGTATCTTTTTTAAATGGTGGTTTCATGAATGTATGCAACTTTTGTCAAGTTGCACACCTAATGAATGTATTTATTATAATAAAACATTCTTCAATAAAATTAATAAGAAAAATAAATCAATTGAAAACTTTTAATTTGAAAAGAGCATGAATAGGATGATCCAATTTTTCAAAGATTATAAAATTTATCTTCTATTGTTTTATGCATGAAGAGAGCTCCTGAGTGACATTCCTCAAACGTTTATGGTGGTAATTTTAGGGAGATAGATTGTTAAGACTGAGATTTTTTTTACTTTTCTGATTTGCTTACATTTCTTTTTATAATGGTCATATATCATTTTTACAAAATCAATACATTAATTTTTGAAGGTGAATTGTTCATGAAAACACTATGGTAGAACACTTCTTTTACAAGGTTGACAGTAAGTAGAAGTAAAAAATTATAACATGATTGTGATGCATATGAGAAGAGAAGAGTCTTAACAAAGGGCAGAGTCTGTAAATATGTAAAACAGTTGTGGTAGAACCCTGTGCTTTTTCCTCACACATCCCTGTTTTCTGAACTCTGTTTTTCTGGATAGCAGCTAATCAATTTGTGAAATAAATTCATGCCGACACACAAATAGGTACAAAGATTTTTCATTACCCGCATCAAATTTCCTCTTAGCTGAAGCCAAGGAGATCCCATGCCTTCTTCCAAAGAAGGGCAGTAACGTTGCAACTCAGATCATCTGAGGATACAAAGTATGGTGTGAAGTAGTGCTCAACAGAGATAATTTTATTAAACAAATAAATAGAGAATGATGACAGGCTAGCTTTACAGCATCGCTTATTTTACACTCCCTCAGTAGTTGCATGTTCCACCACAGTACATAATCTGGCCCGCCTTTCATGCCCTTTAAATTTGTGGTGATTGGTTACAAGGTCAGTTTCTCAAATGACAGGTCATATCTAAATCACCTCCCTACCCCGCAGGTGAGGTTTCATACTTCAGTGCACATCCTGACACCTGTGTACAGACTGAGGGGCATGGAGCTCTAGAACCTAAGCTGGAAACCCTGAATCAGATTCCAGTCTCTCGGCAGTTCCTGAAACTGAGTTGTCAGGTCCAACAGTAGTGACGAGGCTTCCTCGGAACACGTTACGCACCAGGGATGGTTTGCCTCGTGAAGCATCCTCATCGCCCCCTCTGCAGGTTTTGTCTCATTAATGAAAGAAAAATATGAATCAGTGATAGGAAATCTAAAGCCTGATGTCCAAGAAATGATGAAATCAATGAAAAATTTGAATATGATGTGTATAAGTAATATCATAAATATCATCCAAATATGTAAGCAAATGAGGTTTTTTAACTGCATTTTTTCAGTTGTATCTAGGAACTAATCATTCTTAAAAGCCCCTGTAGGTATGTATTTGAGTTTTTCCAAAATAATCTATTTTTGTAATATTATTTTTGGCCAAAGCTTGAAACAGTTGGTGCTGTTGCCATTAGCAACAAAAAGAATACATAACTCAAGCAGTATCCGTAAGACATATCTGACAAAATAATGGTTCCCACGCGTGACCCGGGAATCCTCACAGGAGGCTCAAAGCTGTGAAGACCATGCCAGTTCCAGGCCGCAGCATGGCTGCCGTGGGGATCTAGCCATAACATCTCCTGGGATGAATCTATCTTCAAGAGGAAAGAAAAAAAGTATGGTTTTGAACTGTCGTAATATCAAGAGATTTTTTGGTTGCATAACTAGGAAGTTAAAAAAAAAAACCTGATGCCTGGGCCCACCCTAGAGATTCTGATTTAACTGGCAGGAGGTGTGCCTGGACATTAGGATCTTTAAAGACTCTCAGACGATTCTAACGTGCAGCCAAGTGCGAGAGCTCCTCAGCTGGAGTGTCCCCAAGCCTTCCCGGCCAACAGCTGAATGACTTTTCTGGCATGAACCAAAAAAAAAAATTGCTTTTTCTAACAATTAGATGTAATTTTAACTTTATCCTGAGGCACTTCCTCAGCAAGAAAGAAATGGTGACTCAAGTTTGGGGATAAACTGTGGAACTCTACGAAGTCTGTAGAGTAAGAAAGTCAACGAAAAGTTTAAAAAATCATATGTTTTTCTTACAAAGATTACAAAGCAAAGACTTGACATGTACACCCTTCATTCTTGACCTAAAAACTTTAAACTTCAATATTTTAAATTGAAATAGAAAGTATGTTCCTGAAATCAAAATATGCGTATGCGTATATAAATGATAAATATATGTGCATACATCATCTAACATGCCCTATCCTCAAGAAATAACACTGAGTTCATCCTCAGCTTTTTGAGAAGAAAATTTTCATTTTCAAGTTTGTATATATTTATATTTAATATAACAGTAATGCATGCAGGTGAAATAGAAGTTTTGAAATGACCCAGAACTGTTAAACTATATTTTATCATTATCAACATTTTCAAACATTCATTAATGCACAAAGAACAGCTTTTAAAATGTAACCCCCACCTAGACTTGACGTATTTTTTTAATCAATAAACTTTACTTTTTGGAGAAGTTTTAGGTTTACAGAAAAATTGAGACGCAAGTACAGAGAGTTCCATGTACCCTCTGCCCCCACACACGCACAGCACCCACGGCCAACACCCCGCCAGGTGAGACGTTTGTTACGATTGATGCGTCATCATCACCCAGAGCCCACAGTTTGCGTCAGAGTTCACTCCCGGAGTTGTACATTCTCAACATTTTATTTTGCCATATTTGCTTAACTTTCTTTCATTTTAAGAAAGAAAAAAACATTACACATCCACATAAAGCCCTTGTGTCCCCTCCCTCTCTCTTCTTTTTGCACATGCACAGGTGCGTGTGCACACACACACACAGCCTCCTGTTTCCCTCACAATCTTTGTAGAGGAAAACAACATTCTAGGGTTGGTGGGTGTCCTTTCACTCCATGTTTTAAAAAATAATTTTACTGCATCCATATGTATAGTACAGTGTTAATGATTTCTTAAACTTATAGTTGACTTTCTCAACAAAATGTATCTAAATTTGGCATAAAGAAAGTTATTATATATATATATATATATATATATATATATAATTTTGTAACTTGCTTTTTTTCACCTAACATGTTTTCTTGATAAATCCATGCTGGTAAGTGTAAATCTAGTTTAGTTATTTAAACTGCCATTCAGTATTCTATTCTCTACTGATGGATATTTCTTTGATTTATTGATTGTTCTGCTGGTGGATATTTAACTTTTTGTGCTTTTTGCATTTATAAACAATACTGCAAACAGCAGTTTGCTGAAACAGGCTGAAATCTTTCCACATGATTATCAGCCATTCAGATGTCTTCTTCCAAGAACCACCCTATTAACCTTTGCTGTTCTTCAGTTGGGTTTTAAGTCTTTATCTCATTGATTGTAGGAGCTCATGGATTTTGGCTACGAATCCTTTACCTGCCGCATGTGTTTCAAATATATTTTTTGGTTGATAGCCTGTTTTTAACTTTGTTTATTTTTAAATTGACAAATTTTTAATTTTAATATATCACATTTATCGATGTTTTCCTTCATGGTTTATGCTCTTTGCGTCTGCATTTAGATTTATTTCTATAATGCAGAAATGTAATTATTTGGTAAAAATGACTTTAAACATTTTGAAGTTCTTGATAAAATGGTCAAATTATTTTCCAAAATTTTTGAAGAGTTCATACACTCACCGTCAGTGCATGAGAGTAACTGATTCTCTATGTCCTTGCGATCCTTAATCTTTTGTGTCATCTGGGCTAGGTCATGGTACCAGATATTTGGTCAAACATATCTGGATGTCACTGTGAAGGTATGTTTTACTTAAGATTAACACTTAAATCCATAGGCTTTGGGCAAATAGATGACTCTGCATAATGTGAATGGGCCTCATCCAGTCAGTTAAAGGTCCTAAAAAAAAAGACTGACCTTTCAGAAGAGGAAATTCTTTTAGCAGACGGCCTTGGGACACAAACTGCAGCGTCAGCTCTTCCTTGAGTCTCCGGCATGCCCACCTGTCCCACAGATTTTGGACTTGCCAACTCAACGGTAACATTTAGCCAATTCCTTGAAATAAATCTCTCTCTATTCACACACCCTGTTGGTTCTGTTTCTCTGGAGAACTCACAGTAACACAGTTCTGTGGCACGTTTTATTTTGCATGTAAGTTAGACGTCTACATGGCCCAGCGTCTTTCATAGTTAGTATGACAGGCAGGCTTTCTGACTCCAGCCTTCTGTGAGGAGGAGTTTTTGTTTCAGATGCCATAGTCACTTCCCCCCACTCCTTTGTCACCATGTGTTTCTTTGTCTTGACCTGGTTGATATTTCGTTTGGAGGGGCTCCTTATGATGCTATGCCCCTATTCAGGAAGAGTTTATTTCCACCTATCAGATCTCCTCACATTACTCTGAATTATAAAATCATCGGCAGATGCAATCAGTTTGCTGGAGTACACTTATGTTTTCTAATTTTCTAGTAATCTACCAGTGGTGTTTAAATAAAATAGTGCCTTATGAAAGAAAAAAATTTCTAATTGTTTAATTTAAAGTGTCTGGTTGAATGTGAATCAAGGGGAAAGTTTTTCATCAAATAAAGAGAGCAATATAGTTATTTTCAGATATAGGAAATATTTCACAAAAAGTATTTTAAAAGCATCTGTATATGACTCTATCTATGGGACTGTGTAGAAAAAAAATCATTTCCTGATCTATGGAAACCACTTTCCACTTTGATTTGATGTTTTCTCTAAAATATAGGTTAAAACACATAATGAACTTTCAGTAAACAACCTCATGGACTGAAAATAGGAGACTTGTTACTGTTCCAACTTCCACAGCCACCAAACCAGCCTTATCCACATTCCACGCCAACAGCCAAATGCCAGTCACGAGACAAAATCATTGCTGACTGCAACAGAAATTTTTAAACTAACCTCTTCTTTTTATTCACATCTGCTCGGTGTTTGAATAAATTTTCATTTTGTTTAGAAAATGTGCTTAACCGTATATTGAGTAGCTAGGGTCTGGGTGTGTGAACGAGCCAGCGAACAGCTGACACAGAGCGTGTCCCAGGACTGCAGCATAATATGGCCACAGTAACCCACGAGGGTCTCCGCCTTGTGGGATAAAATGGGACAGAGCCCTTTATTAGTTTCCCAAACACACACAGTACACACATTCGTGTGCTTATCATTTTCAAATCAAGATGTGTTATTCCTAGAAGTACATGCTGGCATTAAAAATAGGGACTGAATTCCCAAGTACAGGACTTGACCCCACAACAGTGAAAACTGCCTTTTGATTCTAATATTTACAAGAACCAAATTTCCTATGTGGAAAAAAAAATGTAACAATTGAAAAATAAGCTGCTCTTTACTGTTATCTTCATGAAGCGGTAACTACAACTAATGCTCAGAAAATCTTGCATGAAAGTCTCCAAAAAACACGAAAGTTTAAGAGAAAAGAGCTGCTCTGTAATTGTAACCCTAAACATACTCCTTTCTCTGAAAATTACTTTCTCCTTTAAGGAATCCGACTCAATGCCGGACTCGGACCCGCTGGTCCACCGCCCCTGGGGACGAGGCAGTTTGCACACAGCAGTTCATGAGGCTTTTCTCCTCGCAGGACTCCTGAATCTCGAGTTCATCCTCCAGCCAGTCTGTGCCAGCCTCCGCTGCCCTTCTCAAGCAGAAGAGCTCTATGAACTGAGTGAGGTCGCCGGTGCGGAGAACGCCTTACAGCTGCAGCCTGCTGAACACTTCTTAAAGAAAGTTTCCACAGAGCGAGTCGTTTCACAAGGATGGCTTCAGTTACTACCTTTTTTCCTTTCTTTTTTTGTTTCCGGGTGAAAACATCGAAGCTGAGAGTGGTTTCTCAGGCCCAGGTCTCACAAATAGGAGTTGTCCTTGATTCCACTTTCCCCTACACCCCAAACCCCACCCACAAGCAGGTCTTGTCAGCGTGATCATCGAAACGAATCCCTCGTCTGACCAGTTCTTCTGCTTCCGGCCCGCCACCCGGACTCCAGTGGCGACTCTTCAGTCAGCCACAGCGGCCTCCGATGGCGTTCCTGGTGCATTCCCACCTACGGCCATCCAGTGTCCAGGCAGCAACCAGAGACCCTGCTGAGTGTGAATCCGACAGTGGCTCTCTTCCGTTTGCCAGTCCTCAGTGGTTTCTGGTCACTTGGCCCTGCCTGTATCTCTTACTTCATCTTCCTCAACTTTCTCCCTAATTCACTGCACGGCGGCCAAACTGGCTTTCTTTCTGTCCTCCAAACATGCCTCACTTTTTCCTGACTCAGGGCCTTTGCACCTACTGCTGCTTCTTTTTGGGTTTCTTTCCCCCAGATCTCTCCATGGTCACCACCTTAGGAACAGTGACGTCACTATTCAGATGTCACTTCCTCAGAGAGGCCCTCCCTTCCCACCCACACCAGAGCAGCTCCTCCGTCATCTTCTTCTTTATAACATTGATAAGCGAAATTATTTATTAATTTATTATATTATATTACTTATAAATTGCTGCATGATAAATTACCCAAAACTTAGCAACTTAAGACAACAACAAACATTTATTATCTCACACAGCTTTTATAAGTTAGGAATTTGTGGATGGCTCTGCTGTATCGTTCCAGCTTGGTGTCTCATGTGAGGTTGCAGTTGGATGCCAACATCAGAAGGCTGGAGCTGCAAAATCTGATTGCAAGATGGCTGACACACACGATTGGCAGGTGTTTGCTGGTTATCAGGCAGAGGTCTCAGTTCCTGCACATGAACTTTTCCAACGGGCTGCTGAAGTGTCCATATAGCATGCAGCTGGATTACAGGGCTGCTGGAGTGTCCATATAGCATGCAGCTGGATTACAGGGCTGCTGGAGTGTCCATATAGCATGCAGCTGGATTACAGGGCTGCTGAAGTGTCCATATAGCATGCAGCTGGATTACAGGGCTGCTGGAGTGTCCATATAGCATGCAGCTGGATTACAGGGCTGCTGGAGTGTCCATATAGCATGCAGCTGGATTACAGGGCTGCTGGAGTGTCCATATAGCATGCAGCTGGATTACAGGGCTGCTGGAGTGTCCATGTAACATGCAGCTGGATTCTCCTAGAGCAAATGATCCAAGAGAGAGCGAGACCACATACAGCATGTTCTAAGACCTAACTTAGAGGTAACACACAGTCTTCCAGAAATATCCTATTGATTACACTGGTCATCCCTGCTTGGTGTGAGAAGGGACTGGACAAGGGCATGAGTACCAGGAGGAAAACTCACTGGGAGCCCGTCTTGGAGGCGGGCTATACATCCTGGACATCAAGACTCTGTCTCGTTCATCAGCATCCCCTGTGGTCAGGAAAGTGCCTGACACTCAGCGGGTGTTTGATGAATAGCACACTGGCTGGTGAGGGGCAGACTTGTGTCTCAGTTTCTGAGACTGTGTTCACGCACGTGTAGGTATAAAAAGTCCCAACATGATGCCAAGGAACTGGGCTCCTTTCTAGCTTTGTCCCTGCTTAGTCGTGTGACCCTGAATAAGTTACTCAAACTCCATCATCTTTAATAGCTTTATCTATAAAATAGAAACAATGCCTCTCCTGAATCACTCACATATTGGTCATAAACATTATGTAACAGAAACTTAATTCAGCTGGGGTTCAGGAAACTGGGTTCTAGATTCAAATCTTGTGGTTTGCTAATTATGTTACTTTAGTCCCAATCTTCCATTTCTTCTTTGATAGAACAACCAGGTTAAATTATATAATCTATAGTGTTCTTCCAGGCCTCAGATTCTGCAGTTTTTCTGGCTAGTGCAACAATTACGTGATGTGAACTCGAAGACACTTTAGAAAACAGTCTTGTGTGGTTTGGCTGAGGAACATTATTATTATTGCTGTAAGAGTCAGAATGCAAGTCCACCTGTCACTGAGGCAGCTGTAAAGTGTTCTCGTTGAGGAGATGGGGCCAGCAGCACGCCAAGGCCACATGTGGTCAGGAAGCGCCCAGGGGACAGTCGGAGGTGGCAGTGGCAATCACTGGCAAGCCTGGCAATCATGCAGCTGCTACACTGCTCGGGCCTGGCTGCAGCTGGCTAACCCCTCACCACTGGCTTTTGGGGTTTCTGACTTGAGGGCCCAGAGAATCCAGTGTGTGAAGAGCTTTCACCAGAGCCCCAGAGGGCACCCTCGCACTGTTCTAGAAACGGAGGGGAGACAGTCCCAATGACAGGGCAGCCTTGACGTATAGTGTTGGACGTAGTGTGGCAAATACACACTTTCATTTTGGAATTCGAGTCAGCCTCCCTCACTGCCTGCATGGACTCGCGGATCTCAGCCAAGAAAACTTTCCTCCTCCAGACTGTAAGAGATCTAGCAGCCACCAAATCACTGAATGCTGAGACTCCCGCTCAGACGGTTTCATTTAAAGTCCTCACTGCTTTTGTTTCAAACTAGTTTATTTGAAGTCAGGAGGAACTGAGGCCGTAACACCTACCACGTTTGTACTTCAGTCCTGTTTCCTTCTTCAGTATCATTTTGAAAACTAAGATTTGTAGGTTTTGTAAAAATAATTTGTTGATTTGGCATAGAGACAGATAGTTTAACTTTTAGATCTCTCATTGATTGCTTTTCTTACTAAAAACAGCTTCAACTTTTGGGCAATCATAACCCACTTGATCCTAGTAATAGACAACAGTATTAACAGCCTATATGTGTCTATATATGGAGACACACACACACACACGCACATATATGGTTTTTTGTTTGTTCTTTGGTTTATATTGTGATAGAAATGGAAATGCCTGCAGGAATTTTAATGTTTGTATCTTATAAAAATACCACATTCCCCATGTTTCTAAGAAGTCTTTCATTTTTGTTTAGAGTGAAATCTGGGATGTAAAATTCCTAACGATGATGTAACTATGTGCTTGAACAAACATCTGTAGAGAAAGACAAAGTGTCATTGATTTGTTTGTGTAACTGGACCATTTAAAGCAAAGTATGAAGATCTCAGTGGCTTATTTGTCAGCGTTCTTACCAGTTGGTCAGTTTATCATAAACTTAATCCATCCAAGCATATCAGCCCGGCTCTGGGCCTAGGACCCGAAAGAAAACATTAGGATTCGAAGCAATACAAGCAATACCACCTATTGAACTGCATTACACGTCTTAAATTTTTGATGCTTAATCTGGAATAGCCACTTTGAACCATGTGCAGCAGCCACCAAGAGTGTGAGGTGAGGGGCAGGCCTGGTGGTGCAGCAATTAAATTCACACATTCCACTTCAGCGGCCTGGGGTTCGCCGGTTCAGATCCCGGATATGGACCTATGCAGTGCTTGTCAAGCCATGCTGAGGCAGGCATCCCACATATAAAGTGGAGGAAGATGGGCACCGGTGTTAGCTCAGGCTAATCTTCCTCAAAAAAAAAAAAAAAAAGAGTGTGAGGTGAAAAAATCTGAAAGCATTAAGGAGTCATATCCACTAGAGAAACACATTTTCTCAGCTGTTCTGGTTTCAGTGAAGAGGAATTTGGAATTTTCCCTAAACCCCTTCCATCCGCTTCCCTCCCCTTCACTGCTCCCCGCTGCCTCCGGGAAGTGGAGTAATTTATCAGGGCAGGAATTTAATAATACATTTGGCATGCTCAGCTCAGTTCCACCCTCCATCGTGCTTGGGAGAGAGGCCTCTGCCCTCGATCCATTGGTCCTACCTGGCAGGCCCCACAGCCGGGAGACCTGCCTAGCTCCTGCATGGCAAATAGGGTGGGTCAGTGAGCAGGACTAATTATCCCGCATAAAGTACAACCTCTAACTTTCACAGTATTTTGGGTTTCCATCTGTCAATCTTTATCTTCCTTCCCAAGACCCCAACAGTGTCCAACAAACCAATTAATAACCTAATTAACAGAAACATCCTGGCAAGTGTCCACACACCTTCCTGTCTGGACACCAAGACAGTTAGATGCCAGGTTTGAAGAAATATACCTGCTAAGAAAGTAGTTGAGGTTAAGACAAGAAAATGTCCTTGATACCACATTAAGTGAAAAGAGTAACAAAAAATTCTATATTTTAAACATTGCATTAAGTGTCCAGCTAAGTCAATTTTATGCATATTCATGAATATTTTTATTGATGTTCATGAGATTTTTTTCACATTTTAGTTGTTCTCTCCCTACTGAAATATGTCACATCATATTTTCAAACCAACAGGTGTTCTAAGCAAAGACCTCCTGCCTAGCATACAACCACAGCAACTTTTCTACAAAATATATTGCTTGTCTCTATAATTACTTGAATTTAGATTATTAAATGGAACCTCAGAAGTGAGGTGAAAATTTTATTTAGCCCTTGAGCCAATTCAGGGAAAAATAAATGCGTTTGTCTGTTTTATCTAGTCACCACAGAGGGAGTGCACCTGCTGGTCGTTCTTCCTCGTCTGTGTGTCTCTCACGTCGCCCCAAGCTTTGTCCCGTGCTTTGAAACCATGGTCAAAGTCCCACTTCCTTAGTGGCAGCCACTGTCGTGGACTCCGACCCCTATTGGACAGAAGTCGGTCTGGGATTGCACAAACCTTCGAGGGCCTCCTCAATTCAAGCACAAGGGGGTCCGTGAGAACGCTCCAGTTTGACTTTGATATTTTGGTTTCATATTCCTGTGATTAGATTGATATCTGTATCAAGAAGCCGGGAGAATCACATATACTTCATGGAGGGCGGACTGCTCAAGGTATTACATTGAAATGAACAGAAAACTCATTTTCTGAAGGAAAATTTTGTGTTACTAGCCAGCCACTTAAATGTTTCTATCAAGGTCTAAATTTATTAATAATTTTACGTTTTTAGCCTGTATTCTGTCCACAGGCTAGTTGGAAGTGTTAAATCTCTTTTACTTCTTGAATCCCCGTGCGTAGGAGTGTGTGTGTGTGTAAGGAATAGGTGTGAATTGGGCACGCTCTAATTCACACTTACCTTAAACGCCTATATCAGAGCCTTTTCAGCCTGCTCCTCCACCCACCTGGGCATCTAAATCTGCTTTCTCAGGCTTCACTTGAGAATCACGAGAGACTCAGAATTTGCTTTCAAATCACTCTTGTCTTTCGAGTTCCTCAGCAACAACTTGATTCATTTCTTAAAAGCTACTACAGTTCTCTTTTTCTTAAACTTTTCAGGATGTAACTAGGAAGGGCGATAGATCTACAAGTTTGTTTAATAGTCTTCCTCTGGAGCTACTCAAGGATTTTGAAATTGTAACAGAGACCAAGAGGAAATCTTTAACAGGATTTGTTTCAAGGGGAAATGCACAGGATGTGGCAGGACCTTGCATGAAATGGAACAAAAGGAGAAATGAACAAATGGGAGACGTTCTCTGGATTAAGCAGCGAAAGCAGAAATGAGGTGATGAAGTCCTTCCATCGGAGTTCAATGATCTTTAATTTACTTGGACTTTAAGGAGAAAGAGAAAAGCAATTGTCCCTTTGGTTCACCGTGCCAAGATTTTCATTTCTTTCCTTTTGTGATTGCTATTTACTATGAAAAGAGTACTAAAACAGCATTAAAGGAATTCCTAAACATGAAAAGCACTATTTCCCGATACTCTTACACACTGCCTGGTCACTGACGGTCACTTCCCTGAGCCATTCTCTTGCAACCTCAGACCAGATCAGGTGCTCATTTAAAGCTTCTTGCCTTTGTTTTCATAAGTTTAGCCCAGCAGAGCTTAGATATTTTACTCCCGATTGTATGTCCAGCATCTACCGTACTGAGTGACACAGAGCAGGTACCCAACACATATTTCTGAATAAAAATGATTAAATATTGCTCTTAAGTATTCATCTTTGAAACCCACATGTTTCCTGGTCTCCCCAGTTTGTAAATACGAATGACCATAGTTAAACCATTAAACTGATTTTCATTAGCTCTAAGGCCTCCGCTGCTCACACAGGAGCTCCTGGTTCCTAAAAAGTCCCTCCTAAATATTTAAATTCCCAAGATTGTCCTTGTAGCCGCTGCTTCAAAGGGCAGTTCTTTGCCTTTCATGCCAGCCCCACGTCCTTCATGCCACCTGCAGGGAGGAAAATATGGCTCCTTTCTCCTCCCTCCCTCCCTTGCTCCCCTCTTTGTCCCACAGCAAGACCCCTCAGGCTCTGAAATATTGCAAAGCTTAACAGGCACACAGTGCACTTCCTCCCCATGGTACATGTGTTGGCAGATATGAGTCAATCGATGAGCCTCATATGAGTCAATCATCACACAGATTCTAGAGGAAAAGTGGTGTCTTCCTGCCCTGCTTCCTGCTTTTACACCTATGTGTTTAGAAAACCAGTTTACCCAACAGTCACACATGACATGTTGATTTCCTTGTTTTTTCTTATCATTGTGTTTAACCATAAACTGTGGAATTTCCTTTTTCAATCCCTTGTTATCTCTGGAAGATCCTCTAGCTTTCTGGTCCTTACAGATATTAGAATAGCATCATTCAATTCTTCTCATTTTAAGTTCTGCTCTCACATTTTCCCTTTCCCACAGTTCAAGCTTAGTCTTTAGCCTGTGGGACCTGCAGTTCTAAGGAGATGTGGTCTGCCCATTTACTCATCCCATTCCTCTTCCTATGAGCTGTCATGTAGGAAGACAAAATAGAAAAAGTGCCAGGGGTCTGACGTAGCTGGTTGCCTGTTGATAGGAGAACAAAACCCTAAAATCTACTCCTTGGGGCCTCCACCAATGTGGTGGTCTCTGAACACACGTTGTGCTTGATTTCTTAGGGCACTCTTCATTTTCCCCTTGACCTCCTGCTTTACTGAGGAACTCTTCAGACAGGGTGCACCACATCTCCCTTTTGGCTGCACCAGAATCTATGCCTGCAAACCCCTCTCTGCCTGGCTGGCAGCTGCCTGAAGAGCTCCGTGCCTTCTGCCTCTTCCTCTAACGTTAAAGTGCCTTCTTGTAGAGCCACAGGAATGCCTGAGCTCCTTGTGTGGGCCCTCCAATGGATTGGGAGCCTGTCTGCCTTTTATTCCCTTGTATCCAAAACCAGAGTTACCACCCACTTCATGATCCAGCTGCTCAAGCGAGACTGCTGCCTGACGAAATCGCCAGGGGAGAGACAGGCCCTGGTCGCCATGCTCCTATCAGGCCCCTAACCTGAGATGACAAACTTCAAGATCTCCTACGTTCTCCCTCTCCTTCTGCCTCAGGGGTTGTGCCCAGGGTGGCTCCGTCAGTTCTGCAGCTCAACAAGCATTTAGTTCAGAATGAGATGGCTCGTGTGCCCTTCTTGACATTCAGTTTTCTCTGAACCTCTCTCCCTCTTCCCTTCTTGAAAGGAGAGCTCGCTATCTGTGAAAATGCAGCTCCCCCTCTCACGTCTCTGGGGCATCAGGACTCAGTCAGAGACTGTGCTCCCAGCCCCAGTGGCATGTAGGTGGGACTATGCAACTAGGTCTTTTGTGTGTGTGTGTGAGGAAGATTGGCCCTGAACTAACACCTGTTGCCAGTCTTCCTCTTTTTGCTGCAGAAGACTAGCCCTGAGCTAACATCTGTGCCAGTCTTCTACTTTCTATGGGACGCCACCACAGTGTGGCATGACGAGCGGTGCTAGGTCCGTACCCGGGATCCAAACCTATAAACCCTGGGCAGCCAAAGCAAAGTGCATGAACTTAACCAGTATGCCATGGGGCTGGCTCCTGTGTGACTTGGTCTTACCAAGGGAATGAGAAGGGACGTCATGTGTCACCTCCAGGCCTAGGCTTTTAAGGAGCTGGTGACTTCTTGTTTTCTCTTCCTCATTCTTTCAGTTGGATGCAAAGAACTGTTGCCCTGAGAGATGGTCAAGACACAGCATGCAAGGAACTTGGTTCCTAAATGACTCCACAGAGGAAAGTCACCCTCTGACCAAAAACACACACATAGACTTTATGTGTGCAAGAAAAAAACACTATTGTGTTAAGACTCTTCTGCATTCTGTTAACAGTACCTGGAAGCACCCAACCTGTGACCTAATACGTCTGTGAGAGAAGGCGAAGAGTTCTGAGGGGCTCGCTGGGGCTACAAGGCCAGTTCCACCACCTCTGTGTGGTGTCTAGAGATGCCTGGATGCAAGTGTTGAATATTTTCTTTAACATATGGATCATGAAATGGCTTCCTTTTCCTCAGCTGTGAGCCCTAATCATTATCATCATCACAATCATTATCACCATCCTCACAGCTGAACTTTATGTACCAGAAACTATTCTGATCATTTTCCACGTATTAGCTCACTTAATCCTCACAACAACACCACAAAGAAACCAAAGCATCAGGTTAATGGAATCTGCAGAAGACTGTACAGCAGGAGGGGGCCAGGGTTCAAGCCCACCCATCCTGCTCTCAAGCCTACGTTTTGAACACCTGAAGTCTACAGTCTCCAATTTCAAAGTACTCTCACTGGGTCCAGGACTTTGAGAAAAGCCCTGCTTGGCATCTTCTTCGACGCCCATCTTATGTGGTTATGTGACTCATGTCTCCCCAGACCACAGCAGGGAAGAGACACTCTAAAGACACAGTGCGGAGATGCATTTTCTCCCTTTAATTCAGGAGCCGTGTGCTTCCAAATGGCCATTACACTTCCCTCTGCTGTCCAGTTCCATCTGCTCTGGCCCTAGCTTGAGTCCCTCTGATGAGCGTGATTCTGGCCTCACATCTATACAAACCTCTCCTGCTCCAAATAAGAAAAATGGTCCTCCTCTTCATTATTAAAACTCCTTTTTAGAACACAGAACAGGATGTGTTTACCTTCTTTATATTATACCCTTATACTTCACTACAAACTTGGCACAAGTGCTTGGGAATGGGGAGAAAAGGCTATAGAAGAGGTTGTGTTTGAAGAAAATATCAAGTGGTATTTACTAAATTGTACACTCAAAATTGACCCACTCTTACCCCCTGCCCCTTCCCAAACTTTTATCAGTGTCCCCACATAAAGCGTATATGCCATGACTTTCTATGATGTCTACCCAGTAAACTTCCCAAGGGCAACACACAGCCCCTGTGCACCCTCCATCCTCCCTTCTCCATCTTTATTGTGAGTCTCAGTGACTGAAATCAACCATGAACCCCTTATGTTCAACCATCGCCTCTCTAGGAAATCATTCATCTTCTCAAGGAAATAGAATCCCCAACAGCACCCGCTCCCTTGTTAGTCATCCAAGAAATGAAGAATATTCATTGATCAGTCTGAATTCAGAACAGCTACACAGATAAAGTCCTCACTCGGGAGCTATGGATGGGGTTTTAACTTTGAAGTATAGAAAAAATGCTCTTTCTCTTTGCGTCATTTCATGCTAATCTTCCATGTATCAACATTGCCTTTCTAGATTTTATTTTAATAGTTGCATGAGATTACATTACACAGATAAAAAATAAACTCATGTAACTATTCTTTTATTGATGAGCATTTAGAACTTTTTTGGTGAAACTTCAGTTTATTTTAACTAAGGAAAAAAACTACCACGTTATCTTTAAAAAGACAAATTATTAAAATATAACTAACCTGGCACTCTAGAAAAAAAGTTTCCTCTATGAGGTACTCACTTCTTACAGGATCTCAGAGTATCAGCTGGTGGCTTCCAGACGGTCTGCCGGCGTCTGTGAAACTATGTGTGGTATGTTAAAAGTCACCTGTTTGTTAATAATGAACTTAAGAACAGGAATTTTTCAAATTCTGTTCACTTGAGAGTTCAGGACCCATGAAAAGTCCAATTATTGTGGAAATTGCTTAAGAATCCAAGTATTCCTAGAATTTTCGCAGTGTGCTATGATGTTTGATTATTAACCTTAACTTTGGAAAAGAGGGGATGGTGCAGGTTTTGCACTCTGTTGCTGTTACCACCTGAGAGTACTGACCCTTCTCCCCAAGCCACTGAGGGTTTTACAGTGAATGACTGAGGAGTCTGAATAAACACAGCAGGAGGCTCGGGGGCGCAAAGGGCCTTGGGCCTCAGGCTGGAGTCTGGGGGCCTGAGACCACAGTGGAGAAGGAGAATCAGAACCTCCCATCCATCACATTTTGAGAACAGCGCTCTAGGGATCCAACAGTTATAGCTGGAAAAGCAATGTCGGGGGCAAAATCCCATGTGAGAGATGAGGGTGAAATGGAAGAGCAGGTAATGGGTCAGAATTCCCAAGAATGGGGACTCAGGACAGTGTTAGAGCAGGTGTAAGAATAGATTTCAGGTGGGTGCAGCCACTTCGAAGGACCGTGGCCTGGCGCTCTATTAACAAGTATAATCACAGATCAGTGAAAATCTGTTTGTATAATCATAGCCCGAAGGTGATAGAAAACCAAAAGAATGCTTCCAAATTATCAAAAACGTTTAATCCACTCCTAGGTGCTGTTGTGCGCAAGATACATCCAGATGCTGTAAATGAAATTTTAATATGAACAAAATGTAAACACTAAATATAAAAATAAAAACAGAAGACTATATAGAAGAAAATTTGCACAATTTTGGTCAAGGGAGAGAACTTACAATTGGTAGGAGACTTAGAAAGAAAACACAATACGTTTAACCACATCCAAATTCCATATAGTCTATATATGCTCTGTAGTCCCTAAAAATTACCATACTATTGTTGTCTGAGTTAGATTGGGCTAGACCACAATGACGACAAGTT
The DNA here is from genome assembly GCF_041296265.1 of Equus caballus. Lineage (NCBI taxonomy): Eukaryota > Metazoa > Chordata > Mammalia > Perissodactyla > Equidae > Equus > Equus caballus. The sequence goes on along the minus strand of NC_091703.1, from coordinate 66,287,551 downwards.
GACCCTCAAATCTCAGCCATGTAGCCCAGTAAAGGCTTCCTTTTGGCCGCTGTCCCAGCCCGATGCCATGGGGAAGCTCCCTCGCTCTCGTAGCTGCACCACCTGGAGCATCAGATTCCAGGCCTTGCATCAGGGCAGAGGGAGGGGGCCACAGCAGCCTTGGCCTGAAGCTCTCCCTGTCCTTTCTGTCCGCAGCCCACTGGCGAAGTGGTCATCTAGGCAAACGGAACTACAAGAGTGGGGCCTGTGGGAGTGACCATGGCTACTTCTGAACACTGTCCCTGACACGGGAACAGTCAGTCAAAAGGCTTCACTGGGACAGAAAGCCTTCCAACTCGAGAAGCCAACAGTGGATGTGGAACTGTCAGCTGACTCTGTCATTACATGGGAGCTTCAAGATTTGCCCAAGGAGATATGTCTTTTGGAAAATAAGTAGCACTTTCTTCTAGCTTAACATTTTATAAATAGCGTACTCCTCTGTAAAATATGAAATACGATTAAGTTAAAGTAACCTCACTGGGAATAACAGTTGCTTTTAAAGCACCGTGGACTAAGTGTTTAGAACTGCGCACTCACAGCTAAGCAAAGCTCTCCTGTAGAGCAGAACCTTAAAGACGTCGACAGAGAGCAGACGAAATAAGAGTAAGGAATATGGGCGGGGGCACCCCAGGCCCGGAGGCGTCGTTGGTGTTTCCTGGGCCTGAGCGGTGGGATGCAGGCCGTTCAAAACGAGGAAGGTGGACGCATCCATGGAGCAGTGCCACACAGCAGCCCGAGTGGAAACCCAGGAAAACAGTCACTTTAACTTTTATTGGAAAACATCTGCCTTAGGAACTGTCATCAAGGACTCTCAAGACGAGAACAACTGAGAAGTAAAATTAGGGAGAAGTTTTGTCTAAAATATTTTGTTTGAGATCAGGTGAAAATGAACTGATAAAATAACTTAGCTGCTGGCCTGAAAATGGGAGTAAGCATAGAAACAAATGAGCAAAGAAACGCAGGCACCAGTATTTCAGAACAGGCCAGGGACTGGTGATTTAAACACCATCAGGACGCCAGAGGCCTCCCCAGGAGAAGCCCCACACTCCTGGACTGCTCCCTGCGTGTTGTTGCTCAGTCCTGAGTCCGCTTGCCAAGCAGTACTCCTGACTTCTACAGGCACGCCAGAATTTATGCATCCAGATAAACGTGTTTCACTTACAGCAGTCACCTTTAGAGGCTGTGGGCTAATTCGATTGATGTTATCATTGTCTGAATATTTTCAGAAACTCCTCTTTTGGAATTACCTTCAAAGCCAGCATCACGTTCTTTTGAATGGTGACACAGCAAAGCCCTGAAAGGAAGAATCTGATTTGAAGCCACTAAACGTCATTTGAATAAGGCAAATTATCAACCTGGTTAACATCACTTTAAATTTTAAAAAGTATATGAGGCACTTGTACATATCTATATAAATAGATATATAGATATTTATGAATTTAATAGTGAATGTAATTCTCCTTCACCCTACATACATTTCTGAAAGATACTTTGCTAAAATGTTCTGAGCATAGACAGCTGGCATTAACGTTATTAGTCAGCATCATTGAACAGGAGCCTCTGTGAGGTCTACTACATTCTCCCAAGCAATTCACACTCCCAGCGGCTGTGCAAAGGGCCTGCTTCACTACTGTGGGTGATGGGTGAAAAATTTGATCTAATTTTTGTATACTCTGCATTTCCCTGATTCACTAGTGTGGAAGAAAATTTTTTGTCCATTTTCTTTTTTTATTTATAACTTGCATTTTTGGGTAGCCATTTGTGTATTAGGAATAGTGACATTGTCTTCTGATGATATTCTAATTGCACGTATTTTTGCAAATAGTTGTTCTGCATAAGATATGTACTAAAAACATGTATTTACATATGCATACATGCACACATACACATGCACACACACAAATGTGCTCAAGAGAGAGAGATTAAATATACGGTCTTCTTTCTGAATTTCCTACGTTAAGTTTTCTCCCTGGACCAAAATTTTACAAATATTCTTCTATGCTTACTTTTATTTTTACATTTAGTTTTATATTTTGTTCATGTCAAAATTTCCTTTAAAGATGGGTTCAAGGAGGAAAAGCTCTATAGGTCAATCACCCTTCTAAGTTCCAGCAGTTTCCGCCACATCATTAGGTCACCGCCTTCTCACAGGCCGTTCCTTCCTAATCAAAATATAGCTCCTAAGTGTTTCCATCAATATGTTTGGGAATAATAAGCCACTTTTCTTTTATAAGAGTCTCTAGAAAGTTTTCTTGACTTTCCCGCAATTAATTAAAATTAACTTAATTCAGCAAGCGCTACTGCCCATTGTCCACCGTGTGTCGAGTATGGGGACATCACCTGAGACACAATCAGGTGTGTCAGGTGGCGACTTCCCACAGGCACTTCCACACTTGATGGGACGTCACTCCTGAAACCAGAACTGCACAGAGTGTAAGAGTGGAGATTTATATTCAGGGCTAATTTCAGACACTAATCATCATTTAAAATGTGGAGGTGGGAAGGGAAACAGCAAAGAGTGTCTCATATGGGGGTTGACTGTTTTGTCCTCTTGTAGGGGGAGGAAAAAAAGCAAAATAAAATCTCATTTTCACTTCCTTATTTTTTTTTTTTTTCAGTTTATATGTGGTTTAGGGGAAGGAAGTGTTCAGGGGAGAAAACAGTTTCCTAAAGTTTTTAGAACCACTTAGGGGATTGCATTTTTCTTTTGCTAAAACAACTGCAAAGGGATATTTATACAAAGAGTTAGGTCAAACCTAACAACTCGAGAGTTTATTTTTAGATTTCTGCTTGGCCAAGGGGAAAATATGGTAAATGAACCTTATGTTCTTAAATGGGCATGCAGCTGAACTCAAAACATGTCAGCAATCCGACAGAAGCACTGACGAACGTGGGCCTTCCAAGCACGATTAGAAATCTCCAATGACAATATTACAACCATTTCTTTTCTTCCTTTTTTTTAAACTTACTTTCAGTTTTCGTACTCAAGATCTCTACAGGTTTGAAGATGGCCAAAACAAAAATAATAAAGATTATGTCAACAGGGAGCCATAAACAGAAAGTCCAGTAACTTCTGCTGAGCGTGTGGCAGAGAGCCGCTCACCAGCGTGGAGGCCACAGCCACCTGTGGCTATGGAGCACTGGAGAGGACACTGCTCCTAACTGAGACAGGCAGAAAGTTGAACACACACCGACTTCAAAGACGAAGTATGAAATAAAGTATATAAAATATCTCATTCAAGCTTTTATATTGATTGCATATTGAAATGCTAACATTTTAGACATAATTGGTTAGATAAAATATATGGTTAAAATTCAATGCAGAGTTTCTTTCTCCTTTTTAAAATGAGACTACAAGAAAATTTAAAATTGCATATGTGACTCACAAAATCTTCCTACTGTACAGCCCTGTAGCAGAGCAGCGGAGTTCAGAGTTGGGCTCCAAAGTAGACCCACCGGCATTGAAACCAGACACTGACGCGCCAGCGTGTGACCCTGGGCAAGGTATGTGGGCATGTGTGAGTGAAGTTTCCTTCTAAGTAACTGGTGAGCGATAAAATAGTCCCCATCCCACAGGCTGGCCAGGGCTCAGTGTGCAGAGCCTGGTGCAAAGCAGCTCACTGAGGGCCGTTCTGCTATTCCTACCTCAGAATCCAGAAGAGCAAGAGGTGTTTTTCTGCCTGAAGAAGCTCTCAAAAAGAATGGAGAAAATAAAATCAGGAGTTTACAAAGGTGATGCTTCCCTTCCCCCCTTTCCCCACCCTATGCAGCCGATTGATGTGTTGAGATGAGATCAAACCATCCTTACAAACTGGAGTGTTCTCAAGACAAACAGATTCCCTAGTAGGTGTGCTCTACCTTCCGTAGCCCGGCCCAGTCCTCTGGGGAGGCTGGCACAGTCGGACAAGACTGTGCAGGCTTCCTTCGCACGGGGACATCCCACAGAGAGCAAGTGGGTGTGCCATGTGGATCTGACTTAAAAAAAAATTAAGAGCATGTATCTGATGCCCCTGAAACCACAGAACTCAGCCTGCAATAGTGCTCGCAGTTACTTCTGTTTTTCTAGGCGTTCACATCACCCGAGGGCTTCGTATGTTTTATCTCATTAAATTTACCAGCAGTTCATTGAAGTAAGTCTTATGATTCTCTCCATTTCATGGTGAAATAATATCTCAGAAAGGTTAAATAATCGCCCAAAGTCCCACAGTCAGTGGCAGGCAAGGACGGATTCTGACCTAGGTGTACCCAGGGGGTCTTGATATGTCTCAGACGGCTGTCAACAGGTCTGCTGGCACAGATCACAGCCCTGTGGAGAGAAAGGAATGCTCTCACTTGATTGCAAGGACATCACTTTAGTGAAAAAGAAATAGTTATCCGGGTCCTCATGTTGTTTCTGCTTGTGCATGACTTCAGAAATTATCTTCATAATTTCTTGTAGTTCTCTCAGCGTGATGTTTTTGAGGTAAACGGAAGTGCACATTTCATTTGTCTCTGCTGTCACACCACATAGCACAACACTGAGCACATAGTTAGTACCTATTTAATGATTGTTGAATGAATAAGTGTGTGAGCATCAGTGCCGCCGGCCTTTCTCAACCAAGGCTTGTCATCTGAACCACAGAGCACAGAAATGTTTTGAGTGATTATTTACTCAGTTCTCCCAAGTATGAAAACAGCAAATACCATTCTCAACCCGCAGGAGAGAAGCTGATTCATGCCATACAACGGACACTTTGGGACACGAGGGCTTACTTCCCTCTTGGAATCCCATAGGGAACCAGACTAGGATTAATCTGTAGTCTTTGAGGAACACCTTGACTGTAGTTGGAGGTGACAAGCTACAGCCTGGGACAGATATGACTCACAGCCTGTTTAAAAACGGGCTCGAAGGCTCTTAAGACTCTAAGCTACAAGAGCTTTTACATTTTTAAGGATTTAAAGAAAAAAAAACAAAGAAGAATATGCAACAGATGATATAGCTTCCAATGTCTAAAATATTTATTATCCAATTCTTTGCAGGAGAATTTTGACCTCTGCTTTAGGTTAAAGTGGCTATATATCCAAGTGGAACAAGGTTAACTTACCCGATAACATTTAGGAAACCCCCTACAATCCGTGGTCCCCAAACTCTTCCTTACCATTCTATCTTCAGATATAAAATTCTTATCTTTTTTCGTTTGTATGTGAGCACCAAAACAACAGCCTCGCCACCTCCATCTCCTACCAAAGGCCCCCGTAAAAATGCACGTGGCCTCCAGTAACAACTTAGAGTGACATGAATTCCAATCTCAGCTCTTATTAGGTGAGAAAGTCGAGTATGTCACAGCTAATTTCCTCATTCACCTGTCATAGGTACGAAAGATCCCTATCAATAGTACTTCTCAGTATGCAGCATGTGTGTTGGTTACCTACTGCTGTGTAACAAACAATCCCCAAATGTAGTAGTTTAAAAGCAACAACAACATTTGTTTTCTCACAATTTTGTGGCTCAGGAAGCCAGGCTGGCTTAGCTGAGTTCCCCAGGTCAGAGTCTCCCACAGTATATAATCGAGGTGTCAGTTGAAGCTACAGCTCAACCAGGATAAGATGTGAGTCCAAGCTCACTCACTAGTTGTTGGCAGGATTCAGGTCCTGGGCAAGCTCTGGTTAGCGGCTACCATCAGTTCCCTGCCACGGGGCCCTTCCACAGGGCAGCTCACAGTATGGCAGCTGTTTAATCAAATTGAACAAGGAAATTCAGAGAGCAAGAGAATGCCAGCAAAACAGAAGTCAGAGTCTCCTGTAAGCTAATTTCAGAAGTGATATCCCATCGCCTTTGCTGGGTTCTATCCTTTACGTTCAAGTCACTAAGTCCAGCCCACACTCAAGGACGAGAGATTCCACAAGAGCATGAACCTCAGGAGGTGGGGATCCCTGGGGCCATCTTAGAAGGCTGCCTGCTACACCGGGATTGCCATGGGGCAGAATCAGATTGGCACATAGGACCAGAAAAAAGTCAAACCTGGGGAGCACACCATCCCTCTAGGAGGATATGTGTGGAGCATCACAGCTCTGGAACAAAACAGAAGTGAACACACTCCCTTGTTCTGTGATCTACAGACTGTGTAGGCTTGGACACATTCCCGTATGTCTCTGAGCCTCTGTTTCTTCAGCTGTAACATGGAGATAGTGATGTCTCCATGCAAAGCAGATGGAAAGACTAATTAGATCACAGACAGAGAAAGTAGCCAGCACAGTACGTGGCACATGGTGTGTGGTCAAGAATAGTAGTCACATTATTTTCCTTCTTATTTACGTGCCAGTCCATCGAACCAGCAGTAGACACTGTTCGAATCACAAAGATCTGTACAAAGAGAAGAACGTCAGGAATGACGCTTCAGAGAAAACAGCACTGCAGTGAAAATAAGCTCTCCCATGAGTTGAGCACGTTGCACACAACAGGTGTTTTCACACGCTTCGCTCTACTTGATCCTCACCAGCCCCGGGGGGCAGTTGCAGTTTATCTAGACTCATATTTGTAAAATGGGAAAACTGAGAAGCTAAATGACTTCCCCAGGATTGCACAATAATCAGCTTATCAGCAAAGGATCTCGAAGGATGGGGAAGGGATCAGGTGTCCAGTGGGGTCAGGACCAACAACATGCTGGAACCAGAAGTACTGGTGAGGCCAGGGCCTCGCTGTCGGGAATCCAGAGGGTCCCATACTCCAAAGGATGGGGCAAACTGTGAGTCAGCAGCCAGGAAACAAGGGCAGTCATGGTTTGCCTAGACCAGAGCTCAGAGCAAATATGGAACAGAAAAGCCTGCAGTCGGGAAATAACCACATCGCAAACGTGGATGAGCAAGGTGGGGGAAGGCCGGGGTGAGGGGTCAGGGCCTAAACAAAGACAACTCAGGGGCCTTCCAGCAGAGGGAACATTCAAGTGGAGCTTTGAAAGCCCAGCGCAGTTAGGAGGGAGCTGGGAGGGGGCTCTCGCTCAATGAGGGCATAGTGCGTGCAGGGGGCTCATAGGATGAGTGGTCTGGAGAGGTCGCAACTCTGAACCTCAAGGAGCTGAGAAGTCAGAATTCTCTCCTGATGGTGACAGACTAATTTTAGGTTGAGGGATGACATGACCAGATTTGTATTTTAGAAAATCACTTGGAGTCAGAGAAAAGGATGGAACAATGGGGGAAAGATTTCAAACAAAATAACTGATTCCCAGAGAAGTTTCTGAGAAAAGACTGTACCTAATCCAAACAATCTAATTTTATGCACATTTTTTCACCGTCTGCTTTACACCTGGCTCCCTTTTTAGCCCACTGTGAGTGACTCCCCTTAGACACGTCTATTTCACACTGGAAACTACTTTAACGGGTCCCCAGGACTACATTCAGAGGGACTGAGAGTCACTTCCCTCACTCAGGACCTTCCTAGAGACACACTGCTCGGGGATTTGATGGCCACTGCAATTTTTTTGTCATTTATAGTTGAGTTTATATTCTATTTCAGAAATGATAACTGAAAAGTCGTTTGTTTTTATGGAAATAATGAACCATATAAGAACTTTTTACCATCCGTTAACAGCATCTGCCACTCTGCTTGGCAGTGCACAACAATAAATATCTTTCTTGCTTTATGGAAATGACAAAATTTAAATATGACTTCATTTTAAAATGCATTGGGAAGGGAACGTGATACACATCATGCATACCACACGCACAGTGAAGCACACCACGGTTGCACCTGACCCTTCTTACACAGCCTCTCGGCCTTCTTTAGTAGAAAGAAAGAAGAGGTATGAAAATGACCAAGTGACACGTGACAGGCAGCTGACACTCACAGAGTCGAACACGTCATTCCATGGCGTTCGCAGGATGGTCGTGTGTGCAGATGGAGAAGTGGTGGCACAGTGTTTAGAAAATAAAAACACTACCCTGGACCCACAGTTCATGCCACAGGTGAGCCTTAATTTTTGTTTTTCCCCAGTTATAGTCTTAATTTCCAGAACTACCGAATGTTGAGGGTTGATGCTGTGTGGTAAACATTAGTGCTGTTCACCAAAACCTTCTGACTCTCTTCCCTGCGCATGGTGGAGCAGCGCGTCCCTGTCCTCTCGGAGATAAAAGCGCCCAGGTGACCCACCGCAGGCAGTGAACTGCAAAACAACGACATGTGTCGTGCTAGCAGAGACCTTGCAAGGAAGTGGCTCTCACCCCTCGGGCTTGGCAACTGGACACGTCAGTGGCTGCTCCATCAGTCTGGGTCCTGAGCGACTACCAGGCCCATCGTGGACTTTGTGGACACGTAGAATAAGAAGAGATGAATGTGCATGTTTATTGCAGCAAAATTAACCAATCTTGCATCACACCAAAACTGGTACCTACACGTGGGGAGCCACCACCGCAGGTAAGCGTCCAGCACAGGCAGTGGCTGAGGGCTGGCAGTGGACGGTGAGTGAACCACCGCTGGAGACGAGAACAATGTAATATGCATGTTTTACCAAAACGTTTGGTAAAATTGTTGCCTGTGATAACCCAGAAGGCAAAAATGTGGCTCTAGAGAAAAAGATGAAAAAGCAGTGTTAACGGCATGCATTGATCACCAACTGCTGTATTTTACAAGGCACCACAGAAAGAGGTGACTCAGAAACAAACAAGTGGTTTGCAAACATCAACAAGAGAAAATAGGAAGTGTCCAGAAATTTGGGAAACTTCAGGGTTGGAAGAGGCAACCTCCCTTCTCGAACATATCAAAGGGAAGGGCTGGGATGCACGAGGGCCGACTCGGGACAAGGGTCACACGAAGGATGTTATGGGATCCACTGTGTCCCTTCAAAATTCCTATGTTGAAGTCCCAACCCCAGTGCCTCAGAACGTGACCCTAATTTGAGACAGAGCCTTTAAAGAGGTGATTAGGGTAAATTAAGGTGGGGCCCTAATCCCATAAAACCGATGTCCTTATAAGGAGCAAGAGAGGCCTGAGGTATGCCCACACACAAGGAAGGACCAGGTGAGGACACAGCAAGAAGGCTGCCACCTGTGAGCCAAGGAGAGAGGCTCAGGAGAAACCAACCCTGCGACACCTTGACCTTAGACGTGCAGCCTCCAGCGTCGCCAGGAAATAAAGCTCCGCTGTTTACAGTGCCCCGTCCGAGGTTCGGTGTTATGGCCGCTGAGCAGACTAACACAAAGGGAATGGCCGTCACCTTGCTGAAGGAGATAAGGCATTCCAGCAAAAGCCAGTGTTTTCACCTGGACCAGCTGTCACAGCACTCAAAGTTCTCAAAATTAAGAGAAAGAGGGGCTGCTGGTGGTGGAGCATGAAGTTCACGCACTCTGTTTCCATGGCCCGGGGTTTGCCAGTTTGGATCCTGGGAACCGATCTACACACTGCTTACCAAGCCATGCTGTGTTAGGCATCCCACATATAAAATAGAGGAAAATGGACATGGATGTTAGCTCAGGGCCAGTCTTCCTCAGCAAAAAGTAAATAAATAAAGAAATTAAGAGAGAAGGCAAGGCACCGGAGTAAGAAGGCAAGTGTACGGAGTATGTCGAGAGAAGAACTGTAGGTGGCTGTGGACACGTGCCACTGTCTGGGGTCCAATAGGTAAGACTGTCTTAGTCAGTTTGGCAGGAAGTGGATGATACACAAAGTACCTAACGGAAGGGAATTTATACCGAGGGGGTTTACAGGAGCAAGTCGGAGTTAAGTATCAATTAGGGATGAAGAGAAACAGAGGGTCTGGCAACCACGGGAACCTCCACCACCCCGAGGCCTGAAGAGCAGAGCTGGGCACAGTGGGCAGGGTCCTGATGAGGTCTGGAGCCTCAGAAGCAAGGCTCAAGGAGGACCCGGGACCAGATGAGGGCAGCCACTGCAGGGACTGCCCCAAGGCAGGGAAGGGCGTCAGGACGGGGCATGCTCCAGCATCTCTCCCCTAGATCCTGCCCCCCAGCTTCCCACTGTGCACTCTTGTCTGGACGTTTACATCCCCCCAAATTCATGGGTTGAAATCCTAACCCCCAAAGCTCGTATTTGTGGATGGGGCCTCTGGGATGTGCTTAAGTCGTGAGGGTGATGCCCCCAGGATTGAGACTACTGCCTTGTAAAAGGGACCCCACACAGCTCCTAGCCCCTTCTGCCAGGTGAGGACACAGCGAGCAGTCCGTGACCCAGAGGCCGTGCTGGCACCCTGGCCTCGGACTTCCAGCCTCAGAACTGCGAGCAACACATTTCCTGTGTTGTGTCACTCTGCTCCAGCAGCCCCAACAGACAGAGACACTGTGCTTCCCATTCAACAAGCCAACAAAAAGCCAGGGGGCTTGGGGACCTGGATAATGTGGTCCACAGAGGTCAGCTCTGGGCAGAAGAAGGCAGAAAAAGGAGCATTTGGTGGGGCCAACAGAGGAGAACCAGCACAGCAACTTACTAAGAGTTTAAGAGAGATGCACCCCCAAAGAAGGAATAGCCCTGAATAAAGAAGTGAGTGCTTGGGGGCTGGCCCGTGGCCGAGCGGGTAAGTTTTCGCGCTCTGCTTCGGCAGCTCAGGGTTTCCCGGTTTGGATCCTGGGCGTGGACATGGCACCACTCAACAGGCCATGCTGAGGCGGCGTCCCACATAGCACAACTAGAAGGACCCACGACTAGAATATACAACTATGTACCGGAGGCTTTGGGCAGAAGAATTTTTTTAAAAAGAGGAAGATTGGTAACAGATGCTAGCTCAGGGCCTATCTTTAAAAAAAAAAAAGTGGATGCTTGCAGTTAAATGATCCCAGGGCCCCCAATCTTCTATTGGCCAAAAGCAGGAGAGCCGCCCATCAGTTCCAAGTTGAAGAATTCAGCCTTGTCAAGCAGTATTGCCCACCACCCGGGCTGTTGCTTCTGCCCAGGAGGTTCCTACAGCTTCTGCGGATCCAAGCCCACCTTGCGTCTCCTTTTCTCCCCCTTTCTGGAAGACGTTAGTGCTGTTCTGGCTTTCTCTGCCCTTCTCCACCCAGTTGAACGCAGTGGGTGACGATGTGACTAGCTCTGACCGCTCACTGTGAGCAGGGTGGCCTGTGCCAGCTCTGGGTGGAAGAAGTAGCAGGCGACTCCTGCTCTCTTCCTTCTCCTTTCCTTTTGGCACAGTCACCGGCAGGTTACACGGTGCTCCTCCATCTGGAGGCGCAGCTGAGGGCCCCGGTAAGCAGAGTGATGACTGTATCTCAGGAGCAAGAAAAGAGCCCCAATCATTCTAAGTCACTGAGAGATCTGGGGTAGTTTGTTCTCACCCCACCCTAACCCAGCCCGTCCTGACTGACAGGTGTAGACAGTGAATTCACACTGCGGCTTAGACTGGGTGACACTAAGTGCTGAGGTGGGGACAGTAACTTTAGAATCCTTCATATCAACATCCCCACTGCCCTTCTTTAGCGCCACGTGAATTGTGAAGCAGATGGAACTGGACTTGGTTATCTCCACCCCCATGCCCCCATCCCTGTGCTCCGCTGCCTCAGTTTCAGCTTTGGGCTTGGCTGGACTCTGAGCTGAACCAAACAAGGATGGCTGATAACAAGCGTTTGCTTCTCTTTCCACCAGTGTCAGTGAGACCCTCTGCTGTGTCGGCGTATTTTGAGGCCTCAGGTATAACACAGTGAACGAGACAGAGCCGGCCCTGCCTCGTGAAGCCCACCTCCTAGCAGGAAGCAACGGCAATGATGCGAGGGACTCGCCACCTCAGTGGGGAGGCTGGGTAAGTCTTCTCCAAAGAGATTGGAATGATGAGGGGCCAGCCATGTGAAGACAAGGATAAGGAAAATTCTAGAAAGGGAGAACAACGCACCCAGAGGCCCTACGGCAGAAATGAGCTTGATACTGTCAAGGAAGAGTCAAGAGACCAGAGTTACGGCTGGAGCACGGGGTTGAAGGGACCAGCAGTAGGAGCAGCCTCTTGGGGAGCAGGTGGGTCCAGATCATACGTGGCTTCAAAGTCAGGGTAGGAGTCTGGGATCTGTTCCTAGCAGATGGGAAGTCACCAGAGGATTTTAGCAGAGGAGTGAGGCACTCCTATTAAACTGCAAAGAGCTCACCCCACAGATGTGTGGAGAATGAATTAAGAGGAGACAGTGTGGAAGCAGTGGGACGGTCAGCACTGCAGCCCAGCAGCCCAGGGGAGAGGTCCTGGTAAGAAAGAGAGGAAGGTGGACTCAGGACGCTTCAGTGTCGCCTCGACACCTCCTAATGCTAACTTGAAGGAAGGGAGGAGAGAATGATGAAGAAATAAGATTTGGCTTCAGCAACTGGGTGGGGGTGGGTGTCATTTGGTGCACTAGGTTGGACATCAGTTATGGTTCTTCAACGGCACTGGCGTTTGCCCATGGCCTTTAATGCCACCACCCAGGATGAGGAGTACCTGGGGAGCTGCGGAACCAGGAGGGGAAATGTTTTTGAGACAATGTCTCCCTCTTAAAAAAAAAAAAAAAGGAAAGAAAGGGAGGAAGGGAGGGAGAGGGAGGCAGGAGGGAAGGGAGAGAGAAAGATGGATTCTTCTCACTTTGTCCGTGAGAGGTGTGTGTCCTCTTGGCACAAGGTCATCTGACCTTGGAGCTTTAGTCTGCCCACTGGACTCACTCCTCCCCTGGTGAAATCCTACCATTTGGCCCGAAGACTGAGAAGGTAGGGGAAATCCCTATTTCCCTTTAATGTTAGATCCAAACTGTTAAAAAAAATGATTCAAGAAGACAATTTTGGTGATACAAACAAACTTTAACACTCCATGAAGTTGACAGTCTCCTTTAAGAGAACTTTAAATGGGATGGAAGGCAGGAAGCTTTTAGAAGATAAAGAATAAAGAGCAAGGAAGAGATGCACAGAAAGTATCTGACTGGCCAGGGCCATGTAGTCCACCTTGTTTGGGGTGAGAAGGCCCAGGGTCGGCCTGGCATTTGGGATTGGCTAACCGGATCTCCAGCCTTTCTGGTCAAGAGGAGTATTTATGGGAACACAAAAGCTATCTCAGTTTTGGTTTGCTAATGGGGCAGCCCGGGCAGGAGTGGCTCCATCTTGGGCCTAGAAAGCTACTTCAACAGACCGGCCACGTGACCCTTACCTTAGCATCCTTGGGGCATCTTTGACAGAGTGGACATTTAAGCGTGACTTTACTCAAGGAAATTGTTGGAGGGCATGGCCTGAAACTTGATTTTCCACTTTCACAAGATATAACTTATCTTCCTCAGCTTGCTGTCCACCACAGGAATCCCTTAAATTCCTAGTCTGTCCCCAAGAGGTGGGGATGGTGGGGTATTGGAAGTCACTGTTATATTATAGTAGCATATCTGCCACCCAAACACTCAGGCCAAGTCCTCTACTCTCGTCTACCTGCCGCCAAGATGCCCTTTTTCTTGTGCCAGGCCTCTTCTTTCCTGGATGATTGATGCCGAAGATGACCCCTCCCTATCCAGAGGTCTGTGGTGTCTGCCACTTTAGGTTCAAAAGGGTCACACAGGAGCTATACCGGCACACCTGCCTGCGGGGGCAGGAGGGGCAAGGTCCTTTCCTCACTGCAGCCTTGTGGCATCTCAGATAAGTCTGCATCACAGGCTTTCTCTCTGTAGACACCTGCTCAGTGAGTAAGAGCTCAGACTCCGGGGAGAGACAGCAAGTTTTCAAGTCTTAGCCCTGCTGCTTCTTAAATGAGTCACTTAAGCATTTCCTGAACTTCCTTGCATCTCAGTTCTGCAGGTGGAAATCAGGGACAAGAGCAGCACTCATCTCTCAGGGGTGTCGCAAGGATTAAGTGAGAAAATAAGGTAAAATGCTTACCCTAGTGACTGGTACTTATTAAATCCTCAGTATACATTAGCTGTTTCCATTATTGTTGTCATCGTCATCATCATCCCAGTCCTTTTTGAAACCAAAGCATACTACAGTGTTTGCTACTTTTTTGTAATGTTAACCCAGAAATAGAGTGCTTTAGAGCAACTTCTGGGGAGTGTGCATAGATGATCATCAACAAATAAGCAAATAAGCATCTTTCTGTATTTTCTCTGCCAACCTAAAAATATTTAGCTTTCTTATACACTAAAGTAAAAATTAAATCCATGATTTCTAAAGCAATGCATTTTAAACTTTTAAGGACCGCCTTGATACTAAGTCTATTGTTTGTGAGTGTTAAATGTCTCATGTCCTCCCCCAGCACTCTACTCGCTTGTAACTAAGTGTAGCCTCTTTCAGAGCTGCCGCTATGTAATATCAGCTGAGCGCTCTTCTGTTGTAAGCTCACTGTAGAGTTTGAACAGTGCTCTAAATAACAATACAGCTTAGTTCCGAACCTATGATTCATGAGTAAGGTTGAGAACTAAAAGGCAGGAGATGAACCATAAATCCTGGTACTGGGAGAGAGAATCAGGATATTCAAACAGATGGACCCCAGCCATCTCAGACTTGTCATCTTCTGGGTCCTAATCAATATTCTCAGCAGCAGGGAGAATTAAGTATAGTCGGATTTCTACAATGGATAGAGAGGAAGTTTACACAAGATCTTTCTATTTGGGTTAAAAATAGAAATATAAATAAAAGCAAGGAAACCACTAAATAGTTAAGATCCACTTTAGCCAAAATTGCCACTTCTGAGTTCAGCTGTATTTGCAATAAGGTCCACTGATGGTCCCAGTCATTCTAAAATATCCTTTCATTTTATTCTTTTTCTCCTTGAAAGACGAAAAACAAAAGAAAAGCAGAGGAGACAAGTTACATAATCTACGTACTGGAAGACTAAGCATTTTTATTTCTCATTGCCGTTTGAATTGAAAGGAACACTCAGTCCTGGAACATGGTAATTCGTCTCCTGTTTCTTTGTCCGAGACTACAAGTAGGAGATAGTTCAGAGCGGTTGTTGCCAATCAGAAAATACAACAAAGCCGTGTAAACTTCTCATTTGTTTACTGGCCACTTCCCTGGCATCTCAGACATCCTGTTAGCTCTCAGAGGCTCCATCCAGGCACACCTAGGGTCCTTCAGAGGAAAAGGGGCCTCTGAAAAGTCTCCTCTTTTTATTCTCTGAACATGTCATAGTTGAGTTTTTAAAGTGCTCTCCACCCTTGTTTGTTTCTTAATGCAGTACCAAGATGTAATTTGTATGGAAGCCAAAACTAGAGACATGCTGAATATGTGAATACCAAGGAAGTGGTTTCCTTAGCAATAACAGGCATGTGAAAGTCAAAACTTCCTTTCCGTCTCATGTGACCTCTTTTCAAAGCAATTCAGACAGAGGACAATGGAATTGAATTCCAAGCACCCACAGTGTTCATGAATTGCTAAGCAATGATTCACCAAGTACCCAAATTACTCTAGACTGCCTGAGCATTTTATTAGTGAAATTGCTTTGTATTTAAATTTTCCTTCTTCAGTTTGTACATCAGTTTTCCTGCTTCCTACAGGCCACTTTTCCACCACTCTGAGAAAATGTAGATATCCAGAGCAGCCCTAAATAGTGTTAACATAAGGACTTTAGAATATATTAGAAGTAGAACATCACATAAAATGTTTGAACTATTTGTTTCCTTTGGAAACATTGGATACTAGATATTTATAGAAAGGTTTATTTGATAATCGAAGTTCATGATTTACTCAAAATAAGTAATATAGTTTAATTTGGGGGACAAGTCCTTGAACTATATTTTGGAAACACTGAAGCTCTCATTCATTCCAATTATAGATTTATCTTGACCTACTGGTCCTAAAAATAGTGCTGTCTTTGGCTTACAAATTGCACATCCTGGTTAGTCCTCAAAGGTTAAATGGTGGTAACTTATTTAACAATCTACTTGCAGCCTGGGACCTTATGGTGTCATGCTCTTTTGCCATTAATTAAATTGCAGTGTTCTTGAGGAACACAGACAAGGCCATCCTAGGAACTCTTTATTTCTCTTTATAGCCTCTGAATCATGAATCTCAAAATCACTAACATTATTCAACTTCTCACCATTATAATTCTGTGAAGTGACTTTTTAGTGACTGCTGCCAGGCAGACCCAGGACCCAGGGAGTCAGGTGACATTTCCCCTGTGATCCTGTGTGTCTTGGAGCCAAAAGTGACTCTAAGGTTGGGTTATTATACTCACGAAGTGTGTAAAGGAAAGACCTAGCAGAGTGAGCAGTACATAGCAGCTGCTCAGTAAATATTACTTCAGCTTCTTCCCTCTACCTGTCGTCTCCATTTTGACATTTTGCATTCAGTTTTCGCTGATCTGCTCTCAGTTTAACGGCTCTCTCCTGGACTCGGAAGTGGTCCATCACACAACCTTCACATTCAAGTGGACCTTAACTATTATCTTCCTTGATGATGAATAAGGAGTGATTCCTAATAAAAGTGTGAGCACCTCCAGTGAATTCACTCTCCGGCCACTTTTTACACTGCTTGTGAGATTATTTTGCAGACAATCAGAGCTGCCCAAGCAAACAGGATAATTTTCCACAGGCTCCGACAAAGACAGTGGGGACTCGGTTTGCAATGTTCTCTTCGGCCCAGCACAGACTGCACTTTGGCAGTGAGCAAGGTCAGGATTTGGAGAGGTTATTTCTCAGCCTGGATGTGTGCCCTGCCGTGTGCATGTCCCACTATGTGCATGTTCCACTGTGTGCATGTCCCACTGTGTGTATGTTCCACTGTGTGTATGTTCCACCCTGTATGTGTTCCACCGTGTGTGCACTAGGTACCCTCAGTGGAAACTGGTCCTCATCTTCAGTGCCATCTATCCCATGAGCATCCCTTCCTTTTTAACCCAAGGCTGGTTGCAGAAGATGGGCACTAGCTCACACTGCTGATTCGACCAGTCCTGCTGCCACTAGCACTGAAGTCACTAGCAAGGTACCTGATTGTCTTTTGGAACAGAACAGCCAGGAGCAGAGAGTGGGAAAAATGTAGCAGAGCACCAAGCAATTGCTTTCCAAAGTATTTCTAGTGTTGGTTTGTGGTTGACTCAGCTGGTCAGAGGAAGGTGGCCCTAGGAGTCAGGTGACCTGGGCTAAGTCACTTTATCTCTCTAGACTTTGGAATCTTGGATTAAAGGATTAAATCTCAAGATTTCAGAAGATGTTCCATGGAGCCCTGGAGGTCTGCTGTGCTGGGAGCTGGGACAGTTGATGCGAGAGATACTTGGCAGGTAGGATTCTGGGTGTCTGGGCTCAGAGAAGCTCTGCTTTTACCTGTTTTTAAATACTGATTTAACTTGTTAAAAAGGTCCTTTGGCAAAAAAGAAAACTTAAAGCTATAGGCTAGATATTTTCCAATTTCCTTTGAGCCTTGACATTCTAGAATTGTGCAAGTACAGATTTATAGACTATAATTCATAGAAGAACCTATTAGCAAATACAAAACAACCACAAAACATTAACCACGAACTCTGTTTCATGACCAAAGACTATCCTAATCTTAACCAGAATCTTATAAAAATCTATTTTGGTCCACAGGGTATTGAGAAAGATGTCACAGATGATTCACGGTAAACCTGTGTCAATTAGTAGAAGGAAACAACAAAAAAGGCAGCATAAGCGTGAGGTTAACGTGCTTGTAAACCAGTGAGGTCCTCTCTACAACTCAGGGAAAAGTCCCATGTGCCCTGATAAATACCAGCAGTACATTTGGGGCTCTCTCACACCTATATTACTAATTCTTCTTGACCTTTGAAGATGTCATAGGCACCACCAGGCATTCAAAGTGAAGGTCTCACAGCGGATCCTTGGTCCACATCGTCAGGCAATGCTAGGAAGAATCAGAACACGAAGGGGTGGAGGCAGCCCGCTTTCCCCTCACATGTGGGTCTCCTGGAACCGAGTGGGAGACAATCTCTGCACAGCTTGTTTGTTAGGGGTGAATTGTTTAATACCTGTTCCCCATTATCCAGTGGCTTCAGAGAGAGCTGGAAGTGAAGCAGCCCGTCTCTCTGGCATGGTTTTACCCCTATTAAAAGGCTATTGTGGAACTGTTCAGATTGGGATGCTTTGATTGTTCGCGCATCCAGCAGGCTGTGATTACAGTAATTACACACCTGTGAAGGTCAAATTGACAAAACTGAATATAACCTGGGGCCACCCACTGCACCAGTTCTCTCTGCACTCTTTGGGATTTGTTGTTGTTGTTGTAAGAGTTGCCAAGTGATAAATCCGTAATAAAAAGTAAAAATGAAGTCATTGGTCTCACAGCTTGGTTTGGCTACTTGGAAGCACCAGGAGGGAACTAAGCGGGCGCTGGGTGCGCATGAGGGCCAGGCGCACCTTGGGCTCCACTGCCTGCCTCCCAGGCACGGCCTGGACGTGATGCGACATATTTAGGTACTTTTTGAAGCACGTCATGAGTCTTCAATGTTTCTTCCCCTTATTTTTCTCTTTGCAAGAGTGTAATGCTGAATGTGAAATGGACAGATACATTTTTTTGGTATATGTGTTATTTTGTGGAATATTTAGCAGAAATGGCTCTCATGGAAAGAGAACCCACAAAATTACATGAAAATAAATGAACTGATCGTCCTATAGTTGCCTTGCCAAAGACCAGAATACAATTACTTCTCAAGTACACTAAATATAAACAAGCCTTTATTTTCCTTTGTCCTTATTGATGGCGTCAAGCAATAGTTTAAGTAGTAATTAAGTAAAAATAGTCTATTATCATGCACGCTGTGTGGAGAGGAGACAGGTAGAAAATAGATCCTTTCTACACAGCAGATAACACTGTTTGTGTAGCACTGAGAAAAGGTGTGGGGTCAGAACAAAGGCTGTGTCTGAATGAAGCCAAAATAGTAGAGGCGGATGGAAATTAATCAACTCACAGAAACCAGATGTTCTGTCTACTCAGAGCCAAGTATCTGAATTCTGGCCGCCTGAAATTTTCACGTTTCCTCCAGATGTCTGTTTTCAGGTAGCAGTCATCATCTCACAAGCCTGATTTTGTTATAATTTACCATATTGTTCAGAATTTAAAGTGGCATGAATAAGGATAGGATAGTACAAGCCATTTTTCATGTTTTAGTACAAATGACATTGTTAAAGGATAGGTTTTTTAAGGCATAAAATTATGCCTCTCGTACAAATATAAAACAAACACACATCACCGATTTTATTTAACTCACTAATTAATGGTGAAAAAAGTAAAATGTTACAACTGTTTCAAAGGAGAATTCTAAGAACCTTATGTGGGTGTATATATATATATATATATATATATAAAAGAATTTTGAAGTGAAATTACAAATAGATGCAAAGTGGGTCTATCCACAGGGCAACAGTCAATTGCATTTTACCAGATACAATTATTTTTTATTTCTATGCACGAGTCATTTGCACTATTATCAATTTTCTGCAACTCACAGTTGTAAAATAGCTCAAAGACAATGGAAGGCAGAAATAACCCAGAAAGGTGCACTAAACAGGACACTTGCTAGACTTTTATTCCAATTTCAAAGTCTTTATTATAGTTTTTCATAAAAGACTTTATTTTCTAAGTTAAAATTATTTAAGTATACAAATACTTCTGAACTCCCACAGTACTTTTACCTAATATGACCCGATTTCCACTTTCTTAGACACTCTCAATTATATTATTGACTCTCGTATACCTCTTGCCTTGCTGCTTGTCTTAATTGCCTCCTATTCACCCTGCTGGTGAGGGAGGGGTTCCTACCCTAGGGTTACGGGGACGGCCGAATACAAACACCCGACCCTGGACAGATGTGCTCACAGCAGTTTCTTAGTCACACAGAGTCACAGCCCAGGCGAGGAGGATACCACACGACACAGAAGGCAGGGCTGCATTCCAGAACACAGTGAACAGCCAGGGCTGTGGGGAGGTAGACTTTGTAGTATTAAGAGGATGAGGTGCCCCCAGTTCCCACAGAAGGATGTGATTGGTTTGTTTGAATAAATCCACAGGCTGGAGAGAAACTGAGACCCGCTACTCAGGGATGAGCAGGAGCTGCATTGCTGTGTTTGAAAAAGAAGGTTGTTTGATGAAAGGACATTATCTTGTGAGACAGAGTGGGGAGGGAAACTTGCAATTAGGCATTTTGAAGTTCCCCCATTCACCAGATGTCAAGGCAGCACATAATATTAAGCCTTAATTTTAGGACTTACACCACACTTCTTGGGAGAAGCAACTAAATTTTGCCATTGAATAAACAATTTATGGAGCTCCTGCTATGTGCCAGATACTATTCCAGGCTCTGGGAAGGCAGTGGTGGGAAGATAAGATCCCTGTCTTAGATTCTGGGGGAGTCAATAAACAAAAGGTAAAATATTTAGTATGACAGAGAGTGAAAACTGATATCAAGAAACTATAAGAAGGGGATGGAGAAAGGAAGTGCAGAATGACTGGGGGGGGAGGTGGGATGCAGAGTAATGGGGGGATGCAGAGTGATGGGGATGGGAGGTGATGGCGGGTAGAGAGTGATACAGGATAGAGAGTGATGGGAGGATAGAGAGTGATGAGGGAATACAGGGTGATGGGAGATGGAAGGTGATGATGGATGGAGAGTGATGGGGGGATGGAGAGTGATGGGGGGATGGAGAGTGATGGGGGGATGGAGAGTGATGGGGGATGGAGAGTGATGGGGGATGGAGAGTGATGGGGGATGGAGAGTGATGAGGGGATAGAGAGTGATGGGGGATAGAGAGTGATGGGGGGATAGAGAGTGATGGGGGGATGGAGAGTGATGGGGGATGGAGAGTGATGGGGGATGGAGAGTGATGGGGGATGGAGAGTGATGAGGGGATGGAGAGTGATGGGGGGATAGAGAGTGATGGGGGGATGGAGAGTGATGGGGGATGGAGAGTGATGAGGGGATAGAGAGTGATGGGGGATGGAGAGTGATGGGGGATGGAGAGTGATGGGGGGATAGAGAGTGATGGGGGGATAGAGAGTGATGGGGGATAGAGAGTGATGGGGGGATAGAGAGTGATGAGGGAATACAGGGTGATGGGGGATGGAAGGTGATGAGGGATGGAGAGTGATGGGGGATGGAGAGTGATGGGAGGATAGAGAGTGATGAGGGAATACAGGGTGATGGGGGATGGAAGGTGATGAGGGATAGAGAGTGATGGGGGGATAGAGAGTGATGGGGGATGGAGAGTGATGGGGGGATAGAGAGTGATGGGGGGATGGAGAGTGATGGGGGGATAGAGAGTGATGGGGGGATAGAGAGTGATGGGGGGATGGAGAGTGATGGGGGGATGGAGAGAGATGGGGGATGGAGAGTGATGGGGGGATGGAGAGTGATGGGGGATGGAGAGTGATGGGGGGATAGAGAGTGATGGGGGGATAGAGAGTGATGGGGGATAGAGAGTGATGGGGGGATGGAGAGTGATGGGGGGATGGAGAGTGATGGGGGATGGAGAGTGATGGGGGATGGAGAGTGATGGGAGATGGAGAGTGATGGGGGGATGGAGAGTGATGGGGGATGGAGAGTGATGGGGGATGGAGAGTGATGGGGGGATGGAGAGTGATGGGGGATGGAGAGTGATGGGGGATGGAGAGTGATGGGGGATGGAGAGTGATGGGGGGATGGAGAGTGATGGGGGGATAGAGAGTGATGGGGGGATGGAGAGTGATGGGGGATGGAGAGTGATGAGGGATGGAGAGTGATGGGGGATGGAGAGTGATGGGGGGATAGAGAGTGATGAGGGAATACAGGGTGATGGGGGATGGAAGGTGATGAGGGATGGAGAGTGATGGAATGGAGAGTCATTGGTGGATGCAGAGGGATGGGGTTGGAGGGTGATGTGGGATGCAGAGTGATGGAAGGATGCAGAGTGATTGGGAATGAAGAGTGATGGGGTGAAGCAGAGTGATGGGGGAATGGAAAGTGATGGGGGATGTCGAGTGTTGGGGGAATGGAAGGTTATGTAGGATGGAGAGTGATGGGGGATGGAGAGTGAGTCAGGATAGAGGGGGGTGGTGAGTGATGAGGGAATGCAGGGTGATGGGGGATGGAATGTGGTGGGGGATGAAGAGTGACGCAGGATAGAGAGTGATGGGGGGATGGAAGGTTATGTGGGGATGGAGAGTGATGGGGCGAAGCAGAGTGATGAGGGGATGGAGAATGATGTGAGGATGGAGAGTGATGAGGGTGGGAACACTGGGTTGAAATTTTAAATGTAGTAATGAGGAGGCCCCACTGAGAAGATGACACTGAGGAACTGTGGGGTGAGCCATGAGGATACCTGGTGAGAAAGCCTGGAGATGGAGAAACCAGGAAGCACCACAACACGTAGCAGCAGAGTGTCCTCATGTCCCAGGAAAGCAGGGGCCCAGTCTGGCCAGAGTGGAGGGAGCAGAGGAGGGGTGCAAGGAGATGCAGAGGTTGGGGTAGGAGTTGTGCAGGGCTTTCCAGCCTTTGATTTTTGCTACAAGTGTTGGGAATCCATTGAAGGAATTTGGCCAGAAGAGTGGCTCACCACTTGACTAATTTTTCTCCTTGATCTCTCAGAGGGTTTAGCGAGGTCCTGAGAATATAAAAGCTACTCAACATACCACAGTTGCTTAATTTTAAAGGGGTAACCCCTTCTTCACTGCTTTCCACAATTTTCTATGACAATCCCAATGAGATGTAGATGCCTTCTCACCTAAAGCATATGCTCACTGCAGAGCAACGGCCGCTCAGAAAATGCAGCTTATGGGGAGTTGGGTTCTTGAGGCAATACCTATTTCTTCCCTGATCACATCCCCTAACAAATGTAGGGCTCCCTGCCACAGACCTGGCTGAGACAGGAGACACGAACACCTACATACAATGGGGGACGTGGTCTTTCCTTGACCATGAAATTCTACAATATCCTGAACCCTCTAGCATGGGACAAGCAACTTTTGCATTTTAATGCATTAAACATATTTCAACTAGCTTTTCTTCTTCTAAATTTTGTTGATGTGATGGAAATATATTTCAAGCACTATAGCAGTTATAAATCTATACTAGGATGGACTCTTAAAATTTTTCCTCCTATGAACACGTTCACATATAAAAGCAGTATGTGTTATAAATTCTGAGATCAGCTCCTTAACTATATATTGTGCAGTTTGACAGACAGGTTCATAGTTTATTCCACTCATGCCTCTCCTGAGTAAATACAGATCTCTCATTGACATAATTGCCCTATCTTCAATTCCCTGCCTTGATCATGGATTTGATGTTTCCACCGTTAACATTTAGGGAGAGTGGTGTGTATAACACAATAGAGAACTGGATATGGGAAGAGAAAACTGGAAGAAGCACTAAATATGCTCCAGGAATTCATCATTCTGAACACTGAAACTGATTCTGTTTAGTTTTAAAAAGCATAAACCCCTGAATCTTATATTATTTTGGAAATATTAATAGTTACCATGGGAAAAAGTCCCAGTAACGCAGCAAGGAGAGGAAGTGGTCTGCCAGAATTAGGCAAGGGATCACATGCATCCTTGGTCCCAGTCGTCACTCCAGACACATCTGCAAATTCACCACCCCACTCCCTACTTCATCTGCCTGGAAAATAACACTCATGGTCAAGATTCAACTCAAGCGTGACTTGATGAAGAACTTTCCTGCTCTGCTCCTCCCCTCACCTCTCCCAGAATTGACCACCCACTCACTGTACCCTACATCCATTATGACTACTTGTTGTTAACCCTGTACTTGTTTCTCCTATTAGACTAGAAGCAACTTATAGGCAGAAACCACAAGTTAATCATCTTTTTATCCTGAACACCTAGCCCAATGCTTAGCACACGTATTTAAGAATATTAGCACAATATTTAAGAAATATTGTCAAAGGTTCAGTCTTGTCATACTCACAAGGTACCACCTTATACTTTGTAAGAATGAAGCCTAGTCCAGCTCTGTGACCCGGGAAAGGTCATTCTTTCTTGGATGCAGCATCATTACATAACAGAGCCAGCACCAGTGGCAGCAGAGCATGGTGTACAAAGAGAAATGAGATCACTAGCCTTTAAATGATTCTCTGTTTCAGTTTCTGTGGCAAGGTATTTATTCAGCAGAGATTTTCTCATATTCCCTCCAGCCTCAACATCAGTGAAAAACCCACTTTCAGTGGCTCAAGGGGTGGAGCTGAAATTTGTCTTTGGTGCAAAGTCTCCGTCGTGTGAGAGAAGCTGCTGCGTGGGCCTTCTTCAGTCTTGCACACGTGACAAACAGGTGTAACCATGGTTCTCAGGGACCCCTGACTGCCGAGACACCCAAAGGCCCACACCCCAGAACAAGATTTATGCACACAATAGTCTATCTTTCAGAAAAGAATTGGTTGCCTTCTTGGAGGGTAGCATGACAGTGCTGGGATTACGACGATATTCAATAATGTTTTTTGCTTCCTCTTATAGGCCTAGAGATAAGAGGTTGGGGCTTTATGTTCTAGGACAAGAGGGCCCAAGAAAGAAAATACAGACCAGGGTACCACACGTGGCAGCTGTCAGGAGCAAGAAGAGAGGGAGACCAACGGGGTCCTTTGAAAGACAGTGATGGTTTAAAAGGGTCTCCCCTCTGTATTACAAATCCCATCTTATGCCTTACAAGTCTCTTTTTTTTTTTTTTTTGAGGAAGATTAGCCCTGAGCTAACATCTGCTGCCAATCCTCCTCTTTTTGCTGAGGAAGACTGGCCCTGAGCTAACATCGTGCCCATCTTCCTCTACTTTATATGTGGGACGCCTACCACAACATGGCTTGCCAAGCAGTGCCATGTCCGCACCGGGGATCCGGCCCGCCAACCGCGGGCCACCCAAGTGGAACGTGTGCACTTAACCGCTGCACCACAAGGCTGGCCTGCCCTACAAGTCTTAACAAGTTCTGTTGAATACCATACCTTCGAGGTCGGGGAGTAGAGGTTGTGGTAGCAGTGGCCTGGAAACGGATGACGAGAAAGCGGTGGGCACGGCTTTGGAGCAGTGGTCCCTAGTTAAAGGGACAGGCAGAGGCCAGAGCATCTTTCTGCAGCATGGAGCCCTCACTAGGGATGGTCATTAATGTCGAGGACAGCCCTGGGCCCCTGCAGTCAGGCAGGCTGGGAACTCCTCTGGCCGCTGTTTGACCATCAAAAGAAAGGGAGAGCCTTGAAAATCTGGAGAAACTAGGGGCAATGGGTGACAAACAGATGGCTTTTCTCAAAAAAGTTGGAAGTAAGACTGAAAGAGGGTCCGTGACAACAACGTCTCTGCTGAGGAGCGCAGGGCGCCGACTTTGCCTCTCCTCCCAGGACCTAAAGAAAGGCCGCCTACACCAAAACGCCTCGGACCCTCAGAGGCCCAGGAGGCCGCAGGTCCACTCCGAGAGCAGGCACACGGGGAAGGAGGGGCCACGGGCCACGGAGGGAGAACAGAGAGAATTCTGTCTCCAAGCTCAGAGGAGGGACAGGCGATGGTTGGAGACAACAGGTGGGTGGCACCTGCGCGGACCAGGCGGGACTGACGGATCAGGAGGGCGGGGAGCCGCTGTCGGCGAGGGTCCCACAGGCACCGGCGGTCCGCTCTCCCTCTCCGGGCATAGAAGGCCAGATGTCCTTGTCCAATCACAGACGCTGCCTCATAATGAAAAGCACGCTGCCTGGGCTGAAGAATTTTCCCGAAGGTGGATTCGCACATCTGGGGGAGGAGGTCTGCCATTTGGTCGGGCTCCTCCCCCGTTTGGCCTTCTCCTCCACGTCTTTGCTAGGTTCAGGCACAAGCTATTTTCCCCATCCTCCTGTTTTTTCAGTGTGTTCCGCCTCATGCACTCAGCTCTCCGGAATTCTGTGGGTGGGCCGGGGGTTTTCTCCTCCATTTCCTGTGCTCAGTGATGTGGAAAGGAAAGAAATAGGAACTCTGCCTTTCTGTGAGCATTTTGATGAAAGGACAAGTGATGGTCACAAGCCTTAAAGCAGGTGGCAGAGGAGATGTGGAAGGCACCTTATTTATCACCAGCAGCAGCTCCTTTCTCAGAGCCTCCTGAAAAGCTGGCAAGTGCCCAACAGTCCAGTTTGGAGAGGATCCTGTTTTAGGCCAGCCCCAAATGGAGCAAGCTAAGCAATGGTTCACTGCATAGACGCTCTGTCTCTCCCTTCTCTAAGCCCTGGGTCTGTCTCACCTGCACCCTGGTCATCTGTGCTATTTCTCTCTTTCATTAAATTCCTTTGAAGTGGTGGATTATTTTTTCTGTCTTTGAAAATTCCCTCTGGTCAGTGGATTTCAAAAGTGCAAGTGCTTTAAACTTTTCCCTCCTTGTTTGAATTAATACTGTACTCTATATTTTATTCTTTCCATTTTGGGGGACCAACCACTGTGTTGTTTTATATTACATTTTCATTTCAGAACTGTTTGAAAATGGAACTCACGCCATGCACGTGAATATTTTGCCTCCTTTTAGCTGATTTAATCAGCATGGATGCCATTATTCACGAAATTGCATGAATAATTTATTTCACTGTTGTAAAAGTTTAATAAAAGTTTTCTTGTCTTTATCAAATTCCATGTTACTCTTTGTTCATTTTATAGCAGCAACATAATCAGAATATAAAGCACCTCATAACAGAAAGCAATGAATGGCATGGACTTCATTAAAACACTTGTGTATATTTTATTGCCATTCTAGCTATGATTAAATAAGATTTACATGGAGAGAGATAATAGCTCTATGGATCTGAGTATGACCAGAATCCACGTGTACCAGGGCCACGTAGAGATGGAGTCACATTATTACAGCTGAGATGCCTGGCCTCCTTTGTACTATCCAAAAGAACACACGGATCTTGTCTGTGCACGTGTGTGTGTGTATGTGTGTGATCTACCCACAGTGTAATGCTATGTTGGAGATGATTTCCTAATCCAGGATGATTGTTCTGTCTTACGTAAATAGAGGCACTGGAAACAGATATTTCTTCACAGTTAATTTTTCTGTTAAACCTCCATATTAGCCACTTTCATCCAGTGAAATTGCTCTAAAGATTAAAAGTATCTTAATATTTGCATGTGTTCCTTTAATGCTAGTGTGGCAAACCTTATAAACAAGAGCCATCAACGTCTATATCTACATGTTAGTAAAGTCACATTATTATCAAGCTATGGATACTGAAATTGCAAGCATGCTCTTTTCATGTAGTCGGGTGCTAAATTCTTGAAAGTTTGAAATTAATTAAAGATGGCTATGAAGAATCCAAGAAGGCATTTATCTTGTAAATGATGAAAGCAAATACGACATGAGCACAGAGGAAAACGGTTGGTCCCAGCCGAGAAAATGTTCATTTGCTGAGACAGGTCCACAATCTCTTATCCTAACCTCTTGGAGCCAGGGTGTGTTTTAAGAATCAGAATTTGGAGGATTTTAGAGAAGTAATATAATGCACATACCGTGTATCACCCAGTATCACCCAGAGGCCCAGAGCAGCGCCCTACAATAAAATGGTTAATGTTTCTTAAGCCAAAATTATAAATGTTAATTCTGTGTGGTTAATTAATGACTATGAGTACTTTTGTGCCACTTCAGGTCAGGTTTCATTGCCAAATGAGTTCAGATCAGGTCAGGTCTTGCTGAAAATTAGCCACTTTGGTTTTTGAAGTGGTGGATTTGTACCTACATATCAATGAACATCTGTGAGTGCCTGCATGGTTCAGGTTATGTGCTAGATGCTGCCCCTGAGATCAGATTCAACAAAGTCCCTTCTTAGGAGCATACAGTCTAGTTGATGAGACACTTCAGCAAACCAATATTCTGTGTTCTGTTGCTCAAAAAAGTCACCAAACCCACCCAAAGTCAAGGGACATGACAAAGACTCCACCTTCTAATGAGAGAAGTGTCAAAAATATCTATGTCCATCTTTATCCACCATGCATCCTTTGCCCCTTTACATTTTCAAAGCATTTGATAGTTTACAAAGCACTTTCTCATACATTTCTCATTTGATTTTCACAACTACCATTCATGTAGAAAGGGTACAAATACTTATCCCAAGACATAAGAAATTGAAGTTCAGAGACATTGACTATCTCAGCTTATCCTGTGGAGTCAGAAGCTGACCTTAAGTTTTCCAATACCAAATCTAGACTTCTTATTATCTTCAGTATAATGTGTGAAAGATATCAATTTCAGGCTCAATGTGTACTAGGAACCCCAAATCTCTATTTTTTGTGGATAGTGGATTTGTCATGCAATCCCAGAATTACGTCACTCTAAAATTTAATAAGAATGCCTCAAGCTCACTATGACTATCGTGGGAAGGTCTGAAGACACCCTTGTCATCAAGCACCTTGCCTTGTTTTGTAGACTTTGGATGTGAATGTTCAACCTGTTTCAAATACAGCAAATCTTCCCTTTTTTCAAGATGCATCTCAAATCTTGCCTCCACTGCTAAACCTCCTCTGATTACCAGCTGAACCTTCTGTATCCCTTCTCTGGACTAAGCCCTTGCACCACTTAATGTTGTACGATAAGAGCATTGGCATTTATCATAGACTACTTCATGGGATGTATTTAAGTACAACCTGCCTCCAAAATGTAAGAACCTGGAGGGCAGAGGCTGTGAGAGGTGACTTATGTTTCTTTCCCGTTGCCTACAGGGTCCAGCAAGGTAGTTTACACATGGAAATGGCTCAATAAATATCTGTCTGAAAAAATAGTTAAGCAGTCTCAAGAGAGTGCAGTGCAAATTGTTTACATAAGAATTGGGACCCCCTTTATTTTATTGGTTCTAAAACAGTTTTTCTCCAGCTTCACTATGCTAGCCCTGTTCTTGGTATTGTAGGATTCAGCATGCCACACAGCATATCTATCCCAATGATAGCCTTCAAATCTTATAGACTTTGTTCAAATCCCATTTCAGTTTTTGAGACTAAGTTTAACTAAATAATTAAGCTAGCAGCCATTCAATAGAAACAGATCATCAAGATACCACTTAATAAATAAAATGTCTTTATTTTGCTTTAATGGAAAATAAAAATAGAATTCCATTATCTAAATATAGCTTGTTTTCAATTGTAAACACTCATGAATTGGTAATGTGGAAATGACTCCCATGAATATAAGGCAAACTTTTCTTGCTTTCCTCTGACATACATCAGTTAGAGCTATAGAGAATCACGTCTTTAAGCTAAAAACACTTTTGAAAAAATTTGCTGGGAGAATGGGTGTGAGACGGTAGCTTACCCTCCAGCATCGCATTCGCTTAGGTAACACTAGCTACAGTGACAGATAAGCACCAAATCCCAGTGCTGTAACACAAGCTTCTTTCTCACTCACCTAACAGTCCCATGTGGATGTTTCTAGTGGGTCGGTGACTCAGGGACTCAGCCTCCTTCCACCTTGTGTTTCTTCCACGTATGACTCAGCCTTCGTCTGGAAATCGAGACGAGAATAAGAAAGATCATATAAGGCAATCAAATCCAGTCTTCAAAAATAAACGATTATCACTCTTTTTGCTTCCTTAGCCATAAGCAATAAACTAACAGCTGGACATTAACCACCACAGTTCTAAAATTAAAGACTTTGGATGAAATGAAAAACTAATAATGGACGTTACCGGCAGCATAATTCATGAGTTACTCTCTGTCCAAATAATTGTCTTTGCCTCTTTGCCTTGATGAAAAACTTACGGCTCTAAGTAACTGATTTTACTTTTCCTTTGTCATTTTCAAATGCAAAACTAAGATTTTCTGTTGAAATCAATTTTATATTGTGTTCTATGAAAACAGTTCTCTTCTGCTGAATTAAAGATGTGATTTACTTTAACAATTCCTTTTAAAACTTAGGATTTTCAAAATGTGATGTGTCCCATGATAAAAGGAACTTGAATCTACCTTTTCTTACAATGACTTCGTCACCGTCACTCAGATAACCGCATTTTGACTCAATGCTTATGGTTTTAATAAACAGTAAATAGATACTATTACATCATTCCATAAAATATATAATGGAGGTTTTTGGTTAAGACATCAATGCCATAAGTTCATGCTCTGAAATGCCCCTCTGCTCCAAACACATGCCACTAATGTGTTTAGAATTTTTTTAAAGAAAGCCAAAAAATAACACCTAGGTTTAAAAATATGGCAAACAGTTCTGTGATTCAGAAACAGCAGAAGTACAGAGATGAGCAGGAGTAAGCCACAGGCCTGGCGGTTTCCTAGTTTAGAAGGTGGCAACGCTAAGGAGTCGAGCAGGATTGCTCTGGGATGGTATCAGGGACTTGGCCCAGGCATCAGAGGGAGCCCAGCCGCGGCGAGTGTGCCACCTTCTCTGGTACAAAGAGACTCAGAACCGAATCCAAACCTTTGCCTGGAGTGAAGGGTTACAGCAAGCAGGGAGTCTGGAGAGTCTGGGGGAGGGAAGAGCCTTGTGACTAGACACTGCTCCTCTGTTTGTATGACTGGATCTTCAAGAGTCCTATAGTCAATCAAGAGGGAAAGCACCACCAACCTAAACTGCCATAGTAAGACTACCTTCTGTACTGCAATGCTGGGGCCCGAAGGTGGCCACCACAAAGCAGCTGGAAGGGAGGAGAGACACTGAGGGAGAGAAAAAAGTAAGAACGGTACTTAACAAACAACAACATTTCCACTCGAAACGAGGCTGTAATCCCAAGTTCTAAAATATATGAAGAAACACAGCCTTCCAGATGAAACTAATGTTGTAAAGCAGTCTGACAAAGACTTTTTAGGAGCCAGCCCTGTGGCCGAGTAGTTAAGTTCATGTGCCCCACTTCAGCAGGCCAGGGTTTCACTGGTTTGGATCCTGGGCGTGGACATGGCACTACTCATCAGGCCATGCTGAGGCGGTGTCCCACACAGTACAACCAAAAGCACCCATAACTACAATATACAACTATGTGCTGGGGGAGCTTTGGGGAGAAGGAAAAAAAAGAAGATTGGCAACAAGTGTTAGCTCAGGTGCCAATCTTAAAAAAAAAAAAAGGCTTTTTAAAAGTATGTTTAAGATGATCAAAAGAAAAAAATAAAATCCTATATTCATTTAAGACAGGGGTCTGCAAACTTTTTTTTTTAACATGCCAGGCAGTAAATATTTTTTGGCTTTGCCGGCCATACTGTCTCTTTTGTATCCTCAACTCTGTTGTTATAGCAGGGATGCAGCCATACACAATGCATAAATGAATGGATGTGGCTGTGTTCCAATAAGACTTTATTTATAGAAATGGCAGTGAGCCAAATATGGACCATGAACCATAGTTGCAGACTCTTGATTTAAAGAAACATGAAATTATGAGGAAAAAAAGAAACCCAGGCAGAAATGTAATAGGAACTGGTAGATACGAAAAAGAAAAAAATAATGAGGAGTCTTGAAATAAACTATATGATCATTGATATCAAACAATGGTCAAAAAAAGAATTGATGAATAGTTTTTTTAAAACAAAGCCAAAAAAATGACATTAAGACCATTAAGATTTTCATTGAATTTGGGCAAAAGATAAAAGTATTACATGCATTTTAGACTTTATTAGGAAAATAAGTATGATTAAGTAGGTATATTTAAAATATATTTAAGGATAACCATTATAATAAGAAGAACACATTTTATAGCTTCCAACCCAGTAGAAAGAATGGAAGGTCTAGAGTCAAGAGGACCATACACAAACATCCTATTCTACCTAGACACACGATCACATTGCATTTCCCTGCTCATTTAAATTCAGATGTGAGCAAGTAACTTCTCTTGGTCAATCAAATGGGAGTGGAAGTGGTCCGTGCCACTCGTCAGTGGCAGCTTTAAGAGCCCAGTGAGATTTGGCGTGTCCTCTTTTCTCTGCCTCTCTTAGGGAAGCATGTGTGGAGATGGAGCCTGCGTCAGTTTGGGCTTCTGAGAGACTAAATAAGCCAGCCCAAGATGATCCTGTGGAATGAGTGAGAAATAACCTTGATCTGAAGCCAGCAAAAAGTCATGCCAGTGTCCCAAACTTTTCCTGACAGGCTTTAGCAGTCAAATTGACACCACGAAAGGGAAAAGCTAAAGGTAAAGAAAAAGCCTGGCAAACAGACAACAATACAATAGTAAGACTAAATATATTATAAATCACAATACAGGTAAATAGACTAAAATCTCATCCATTAAAAGAAAGATTTGTTGGACTGGATTAAAAATTATGTGCTTATTAAAAGCACACTTTAAAAGCACACGTATACATGATGGATTAGTTCTAGTTTTCCAAGAAGCAGACACGAAGGCAGGATTAGATGTGGAGGACCCTTACTGGAGAAAACACCTGTAAGACAAAAAGGGAAGGTGCAGGAAGCGGTAGGCGCCTTCCGCTGTGATGCGGTCTTCACTTGTGAAGGACGGGAAGGGAGCACCCAGTGGGAAGAGTCTTGGACTGCAGAGCAGGTCTAAGAAAATTTTTGACACTCTAATCGGGAGTCCTTGAGTCAAAGTCACCTGGTTAAGGAGCCTACGTGTCCCAGAGATTGGCCTGCATTAGTTGTCCCCACATGCTCAGTCTCTGACAGGGAGCAACCTATAGGAAGTGTGGCCTCATCATGAACATGATGGTGGACTCAGAGAAGCAGCAGTCGGGCACCCAGTCAGTTATGCTCCTGATCAGGAGGCCTGAGCCATGCATTTTCATGGCTCCTACAAACCGAAAGTCATATATAAACTTCTAGATGTGGGAAATTTCTATCAAGCAAATACTATAGAAGAGAAAGCAGTGTAAAAATATTAACTTCAGATAGAGTAAAGTCTAAAAGGATTTAAAGGAATATGTTCTTTATTTAAATAAAGAAACTAAATAATAGTTAATAGTTAACAAAAGGAACCCATGGTGGCTTTGCACTGTGTCAACTTAGCTGAACTGGAATTAGGCTTCCCAGAATTCCCTTCCCTGTATGTTTCCAGATTAGGGTTGACCTCAATAGAAATTTGCATGAAATTTGGAAGGCAGAAGTTAAATAATAGGCACTCTTGTGCTCTGCAGCTCAGCCTTTACAGTGCCCGGGGCAGCCCCAGGGCCCAGGCTCCTCTGACTCCTGCTGGGTCTCCTCCTGAGGCTTCCCTGACTTCAGTGCCAGTAGACACAGCTCTGCAGCACGGAGCACCAGCTTCTCCTGCAGGCCACCTGCATCATCAAAGGTCAAGGCTTGAAGGCAGTGAGACACAGAGGCAGATTCTGGCTTGTTCTCATGGGTCCCAGTTTATCCTTGTTCTGCCCACTTCACGTCCATTTTCCTCCCTGCCTCTTGCCCAGCTGCCCTCAGGCTGAGCCCTAGACAAAAAGCAGCAAAGACTGTTTACCCAGAGTCCACAATCGCATGTGGTCGGACCTAGACCAGTCCCTCCTTCAACATTCCTCACAGCGGTTCTGCTTCTCTGATCATGCCCTAACTGATAGAGAAGAATTATCAAAGGTAGTGGGACACTTAAGAAGAATAACAAGGAGAAACTCGCAAAATCACAATCATGGTATAAGAATTCAACACACTTTTATTAGAAACTGAGGGATTGAGTAGACCCAAAAAAAGTGAATATATGAGAGATTTGAACAACAGTACTAACAATATTGATCTAATATATATAATATAAAATACATGTATTTTATATACGTATTGGATATATATTTGTTTGGTTGTTAGTGCGTGGAATGGATTCCGACTCCTAGTGACCCTGTGTACAGCAGAGCAGAACCCTGCCGAGTCTTTCTGCACCGTCCTCTCACCTTCCAGCGCTCTATCAGACAATGCTCCATCGCTATTCATAGGGTTTTCATGGATGATTTTTTCAGAAGTGAGTGGCTGGGTCCTTCTTCCTAGTCTGTCTTAGTCTGGAAGCTCCACTGAAACCTGTCAACCATGGGGGACCCTGCTGGTATTTGCAATACCGGTGGCCACTGCTTTCAGCATCACAGCAACATGCAGCCGCCACAGAATAACAATTGACAGACGAGTGGCATGGTTCCTCGACGGGGACACAAATCTGGGTCATGGCAGTGAGAGGCTAAACCTTAACCACTAGACCACAGGGTTGGCTATTAGATATGTACATATCTATGCCCAGAAAATAGAAAAAGAAATGCTCAGCACACAAGCAAGAATATTGTCCACAAAGTAAGTTTCAATAAACTGTAAAGAAATTATATTATTCACGTGTTTTCAGATAAGAAATAAACTGTTAGAAATTACCACTACAAATATATTAAAATATTTATATGTGAATAGAAACTGAAAACTCCTAAATAATCTTTGAATCAAAGAGGAAACAGTAATGGAAATTACAAAATATTTAGAGTGAATTTTCTACTTATTATATATAAAAATGTGTGTGTTAAAGCTAAAGTACATTTGCAGTAAGTTTGTAGACTTAAGGGAATGTACTGAAAACAAAACAAAATGAAAAAGAATTTTAAAATATGTACCAAGCGTTCAACTCAAAAACTGAAATAGAATAGAAAAGTAAGCCTAAAGAAAGTAGAAGAAAGGAAATAATAAAAATAAGGAGAAAATTAATAAAATAGAAACCTAAGAAACAA
The DNA here is from genome assembly GCF_041296265.1 of Equus caballus. NCBI lineage: Eukaryota > Metazoa > Chordata > Mammalia > Perissodactyla > Equidae > Equus > Equus caballus. The sequence goes on along the minus strand of NC_091703.1, from coordinate 66,253,079 downwards.
TAGAGGTGATCAAGAGAACCAGGTAGAACTTCCAGAAATACTATTCAAGAAACAAAGAAAGGCAGGTGCTGTAAAAAGCAACATTAGAAATTAAAAGAGGACTAATCACAGATACTGGAAAAATTCTAAAAAGTCATAAGATATACTAGGAAAAAATGGGGGCAAGTGAAATTTACAACTTTGATGAAATGGATAATATTTATAAAAATACAAATCAGTAAAAACCTCAAGATGAAATGGAAAACCATAATAAGGCAATCAACCTTACAGAAATTGGATTGTTAATAGTTAGATTATTGTTTGATTCCACAAATGATCCAAAGCCTGATGGTTTTCAAGGTAACCTTGAATCCAAGGAAAAAATTATGATTGTTTTATATAAACTGGCAGAAAACCACAAGGACAAGAACAAAGCAACACTCAATATCACCAAAGAATGCACAAGAAAAGAAACTATAGATCAATCTCACTTATAAACATAGACACAAAAACACTAAATAATATACAAGTGTAATTAAACTGTCTATTAAAAATAAATGTCATGAGCAAGAAAAGTTTACCCCAGGTGTCAAGATGCCTCAACACCAGAAAATCTACTAGTAATAAACATAGTAACAAGTAAAGGAAAGAAATACTGCAATCCTCTAAGTAAATGCTGCAGGTAAAAAGGGCATGCGTACTGTGATGGATGGCAATTAGACTTGGGGTGCTGAACAAGATGTAGTCGTCACAGAAATCAAAATATAATGATGTACACCCAAAATTTATGTAATGTTATAAATCAATGTGACCTCAATACATAAATAAATAAATAAAATGAAGATTTTAAAAGTTAGTCTCAAAGAGAAAAAAATTACATTTATAATAGAAAATTTTAGTAAACTCAGAAGAGAAAGCTATTTCCTTAGCCTGATAAAGAAAATCTATGAAAAACCTAAAGCAAGCATTTTCCTTAATTGTAAAACTTTAGAGGCATGGTTTTAAATCAGAAACAAGACAAATATGACTATTATCACCACTTTATTTAACATCTTATTGGGAGTCCTAGCCATGGCAATAAGATAAGTAAAAGAAATAAAAGATATAAGTATTAGAAAGGAAAACATGACTATCTTTATCTGCAGATGACCTAACTGCATGGAAAATTCATAGAAATATACAAATTATTTAAAATATGAGCAAGTCAAGAAAGTTCGCTAGTTGTAAGATCAGCATACAAAATAAATAGCAGTTCAATACACTAATAATAGCCAGTAAGAAAATACGAAGGAAAACAAGATTCCATTCAAAAATAACATCCAAACCTGTGGATGCTGGGGCTCTACCTAACAAAATTTGGATGTGGAGACTCGAGAATGGGAAGTTTCAATTTCCCCCAAATTCATCCATAAATTCAGTGCTATTATAGTCAAAACTCTAACACATTTTTGAGGAAGTTGACACAGTTATCCTAAAATTTATTTGGAAAATTAAAGGGCCAGGAATAACCAGGACAATTCTGAAGATGATCATTAAACAGGGATCTGTTCTGTCAGATGAAACTTTAATGTTTATTGTGATTAAAACAGTGATGGATAGGCAAATCAACAAAGAATACAGAAAACAAAGATCAGAAATAGACCCAGACGTATATCAAAAAGTATTGTGTAACACATGTCATTATAAATTAGTCAGAAACAATGAATTATCCAATAAATGGTACAGGGACCATTGGTCTTCCTCAGAGGGGAAGAATCAGATATATTATACACAAAAATAAATTTCAAGTTTAGTACATACTTAAAGTGAAAACTAAAACTTTTTTTTCCTGAGGAAGATTCACCCTGAGCTAACATCTGTGCCAATCTTCCTCTATTTTGTATGTGGGATGCTGCCACAGCCTGGCTGATGAGTGGTGTAGGTCTGCACCTGGGATCCAAACCCACGAACTCCAGTCGCTGCTGAATTCGAGCGTGACAAGCTTAACTGCTATGGGATGGGATCCACCCAGAAAACTAAAACTCTTAAAAGAAGAAAATGTAAAAAAAACTCTCTACGCATTTGAAGTACGGGAGAATTTCTTAAATGACACTCATTGAGCCAAAACTACTAAAAAAAGATTGATAAACGTGACTACCCTGAAATTAAAATAAGAACATTATTCACATCCAAAGACATCATGAACACAATGACAAACAAAGCTCAGACTGGAATATGAAATTTGCAAATGCTCTGAACCATCTTTTTAGTTTACATGAAGTCACTTCATATCATATTTGATCTTTTTTTAATTTAAAGGAATAGCTGTATTTGACCAGTGGACATTACATCTCTAAATGGTTAATTTCCTAATTTTTCTAGTTTCTAAGCATAAAATTTTTATTTTATATATACTTTTTTAAAAACTTAAAATCCTCTTCTTTTTGTGTCAAAGATATTTGTTGTTGTTCTTCCACTGTTGAAAACATTTTTGCGGTGTTGCCAGGAATACCTCCTGTCACTTCTGAAGTATTCAGTAAACGTAAATCAAATGAAATTTGATGCTGCCGGCTTAGCGCTTGTGTTAACACCAACGCGTACTGTGTCACTGACATGGGAGCTGTGTTTCGTTTCAGAATTAAGTCACAGAGAGCATTCTCTCAGGAGTTCAGTGTGTGAACTACGGTCTTGAGTGGCGTCCTCAGGCCGGGCCCACTTCTTCACAAGTGCACCTTTCGGGCTTCTGAAATTTTCCCTCCTAATGCTGCTCCTTAATTATTTGGCAAAGACAATTTTTCCTGGCAGGTAGTGCGGATTTTTTTTTAATTAGTGAGGGAATGGTGGTGTTGGGAGCATGAGGAGTCTGAATTACTAGCAGTGTTACATTCCCATTTCTAGCACCATATGGTTAAAATATGCTGAAGGGAAAAGCAGCATATGGTTTATTTCTTTCCCTAGAAATTTCGATTTAGTAGTGACATACTTGGTAGCAGTTTGAAATGAAGAGAGACCATTTGAAGAAGCCTGAGAGAAGTTGTTCCATTATGTTCCATTGACACCAGTGCAAATGGTTGCATCAAGTGCCCCCCGCCCGTCATCATAGGAATAAACACGGTGTCAGAGAAACTGGGCCACAGAGGCAAGGGGACCCTCCAGAGAGGAAGGGCTCCTAACACCCAGTGATGTCTACAGAGGAAGAGGCAGGAGGAAGGAGCCACCCACCGTGAAGTTTCCAATGTTCCACCGTGCCTCAATTACAGCCCGAGTCAGCGGGGTGACTGCATTCAGCTACAGGATTACAACAATAAACCATGTTCTAGCCAATTCAGAGTATACTTTTGTTGCATTTTTTGATTGCCTATATAATTATAGTATTTGCCTGCTTTTGATGTCAATACAAGGTTTTGGATTAGGATAGAAGGAGAGAAGTTTGCTATTTGTGTGTGTATGTGTATGTGTTCATTCATCTGACATCCGTCTGGCTGTCTCTAGAGACAGGATTGCACAGTAGAAACCAAGCAAGTTTTGGAACCAGATGGGCCTAGCTTGAATCCTGCTTCTTCCACTGATGAATTGTGACCTGGACAAGTTACTTCGTGAATCTCAGTTTTCTCATCTGTACAATAGAAATGATAATACCTACCAGACAGTAGTTAAAAGAATTAAGGATTGCTTAGATGTGTAAAGTGTAAATAAATAATAATATAATAGTAACATAACGTGACAAAGAACAATCATCTTCTCTCCTGGGGTGGATAAACTGATAATGGGCTCTCAATTTTTCAGTGTTCTTACAGGTTTTTAAAATCTTTTTGGAAATGCTAGCATTTGAAAGAACTGAAATATGTTTACAATTAGGTATTTAATCTCTTGAAAGAAAATTCCTTAAATATGATTAACGATTTTACTCTCATTATACTTAAAGTTTGTGTTCATCATAATTAAAATTTATTGAAACCATAAAATTTTGTTTGTATGAATTTGTACCTAGATGTATCCACGCCTATCAATAAGAACATATTATTGCATTTCACAAGGATCTTCTGAGTCTTGTGAAATATTGAGCACATCCTTGATATAAAATCTAGAATCCAAAAAATAATGGGTTCTGAGTTTAACTTTCTGAAGATTTAATCCAAGGTCCACTCTCACTGGATTAGAATATAAGATCTTCATCAACAGATTCAAAGCCTTTGTTTCAGATAAACCCATTTCTTTCATTGATTCAAGTATTTGTTCACTCATTCAGTCAAGTAAGAATTATCAAGAGCCACACAGATTTTAATTCCTCCTGCATGTGGTATGCAAGCAACAAGTGGCTCACAAGCGGGCAGGCCTCCATCTCTGCATCCCTCCGTCACCCACAGCCTTCCTTCATTCCAGCCTCTTCTGAATGGCCAATTCCTCCAAGAAGTCGAACTTTAACACAAAACTGGCAGACCCTCCTTGCCATCCCTTTGTCTAACGATACAACACTTTGAAATCCCTGAAGTCACTCCTTCACAGACACATTCTTTCTTGAACATATTAATACGTTATATAATTACCAGAATAACTCATCAACTAATTCAATATTCTCTGGATGTCTGAGTTATTTGCATTGATAACTACAAGGTTCTTAAAAGAGAAGAAAGAAACTACCTACTAACTTGCTTATTGTAAGATAAACAATGCTGCCAAATGAAAGGCATTTAGTGGCTTTAATGATAATAAATAACTCCTTAGCTGTATTTCTATGGTGGTTATAAGAATATAGGATGGCCATTGACTGGGCATAGGGAGTGTTTTGCTAAGAGGCCCCTAAGAGACAAGGACAGTCAGGGAGGCAGTTTCAGGAGAGGAGGGAGATCCCACTGTGAGCCTGTGAGATGGGCTGTGACGGTGCTGAGTGGGGAGGATAGAATGAAGCAGAAGACAGCTGTCACAGGATTGTGACTTCTCCAGGGCCACTGTACCACTTGAACCTGTGTCAAGTAAAATTGCAATATTCAGGGGAAGTAAAAGAGATACAAATTTGAAATGGCCACAAAGGAGGGAAAGAAAACTCACCTATAACGTCAACTATGGGTTTCGTTACAATTCAGCAGCCGAAAGCCTTGCAAATTTTACTTTACGGTTCTAACCAAACCAAATCAGGTCTCCATCTGCATACTCCAAAGATTTTACTGGTTATCTTTCTAATTACCTTCCTGGCTGACATGTTAATCTATGATCATTCATCAACTCATTATTACAATAGGTTCTGCTTTTATTTCACTGTTGAATCATTTCTTAAACTTTTTATTGAAGTGCACTATTCACACAAAAAATACATATATCATAAAAGTAATACTTGAAGAATTTTCACAAACTGAACACACCTGTGTAACCGGCACCCAGACCAAGACACAGGACATTACCAGCACCCAGCAGCCTTCCCATACAAGAGGGTAACTTATCCTGATTTCTAACAGCACAGATTAGTGTTGCCAGTTTTTGTACGTTACATAAGTGGAATCACAGTATGTGTTTTTTGTGTGTCTGGCTTCTTTGACTTAATATAATATTTGTGAGATCCATCTATACTGTTGCAAGCAGTAGTGGGTCTTTTTTTCATTGCTTATGGGCTGCCGTTGTGAACATACCACAATTTCTTCTTCCATTCTAATGTGAGGGGCATTGAAGTACTTTTCAGTTTGGAGTTACTATGATAGGACTACTATGAACATTCTAGTGCCTTTAAAATTGCAATGAACTACCACATAAAACAATGTTTTTTGAGAAAGGTGTTCACATTTCTGATTAATAAATGTTTATATGCTATTTGCTACATACTAGCCTGTACTCTCAGTACTTTATAGTATTTATTTACTGTGTAACCCTCTGGACCATCCTATGAGGTAGTTTTATTATTCCAATTTAACTTGTGAGGAAATGGAGGCACAAAATAGCACAGCGAGTGGATGGTAGAACCAGAACTTGAGTTCACGTAGCCTGGCACTGAAGTCTGACATCGACTTTTAAAAACATTTCTAAGAGGAACTGGTAGATATTGTTTACTTATCAGTTCCCTTCCTTTCTTGGCACCTGGGAAGACAATGATGTTTGCTGTCATGGAGATTAGAGCTATGGTGCCCAGGTATCATCCCTGAGTCAAAATCTTGGATATTTCTCAGTCATGGGAACTCTAATTTTTTCTCTCCTTGGATCCTGTATATTGGCCTAACTTTTCCCTTTTCCACAGAAACTATTTGAGCTTCTGAGGAGGTTCTCTTTGCTCCCTGCCCACTAAGAAACAGGACACGGTTTCACAATTTCTCGCTGCATTCCCATAGGCTTTGGGAATTTCTGTGCCAACAGAATTGGGACATATACACATGATTCCTTCTCAGGCTAGTCCGCCCATGACTGTTTTCCCTTCTCAGGGAAAGATAAGAAGCACAGAGGTATATTCTCCCAGTACTTATCAGTCTTTGATTCATACCACACATTTAGTTAGTATTTACTATGGGCCCAGAAAGTGCTGGCCATTATGGCAAATACAAAATGGAATAAGAAAGAATCATGATCTTAAGAAGCATACAGGCTAGTAGAAGAAATAAGTAGGGTTTCGTTTTTAAAAGTATGAAGCATATGTGGGAAAAGGGCTGACATTTGGAAGACTTAAGGCCCATCAAAGCATGAACGCCAACCAATCAGGATGCACGTCCCGTCAGACAATGGAGTGGCTGTGCCAGCTGAGCAGCGTCTGAAGCGCAGACTGGCATGTGTGAGGTACGAGGCTGGAAGAGATGTAGCCCGAACCTGAAGCGTCTCAGATGCCAGGTGACCGCCCTGACTTCATCTCTGAGCCCAGAGCCGCAGAGCCCTTCTGAGCATGGTTGTAAGACAACACGGCTGCGCTGAGGGCCTTGTCCCTCAGCCCTTGGGCCCAAGGGAGACCCAAAGCCATAGAAAAAGAAGATTGTTCTGGCCGATTCTAGTGATTTTATTTCTCAGCAACCTATGACCCAAGCACGGCTTACATTTTTCACTCACTAAGCTTGCTCAAAGTCCGCGAAGACTAGTCTGGTTGGTTGTGTTTGGACATTTGGAACATTGCAGAGCTGTCATCCCTCAAGAAGCAGACAGCCAGCTGAGCTTTTGACTTGTCTGTGCCAAAGAACAACTGCAATGGAAGCTCACAGGGGACGCACACTGTGCCTGGAGTTTCCTGCTGCCAGCTGGCTGTGCTCACGCTCGGCCCTCTTCCATAACATTTCCCGCTGTGGGGGCCACTGAGGAGGCCACGGAAGCCAAGGTTAGGGGCGCTGGGCACATCCCAGGGGAGTGAGATGAACGAAGGAATGTGGAGGGCATCTCAGAGCACTTCTGAACTAATCTCAAGAAGCACGTCCCCGTTAGCACTATTATTTTCTCTTGAATTTGCCCTTTTGGCAAGTGGTTTGCTAATTTCTCCCATGTGAACTGAGCACTGTTTCATCCACCAAGAATTAGTTGGCTAAACGTACCAGCCTGGCTTATAAAGCAGGGTTGAAAGATCTCTGGGCTCACTCTGGGGGAGAACGGCCTGGTGGAGAAAGTGTGAGCGCTGGCCTCAGCACTGGGTGTCACTTGGCCCCAAATCCACTTGCTCTAAGGTCTTAGGAAGGATTCTTATCGTCATTTTTCTCATCTGTAAAATGAAGATGATAATGTTAGCTATCTCATATTGGGTAGAAAATAAAGGAAGAAAAGAACTTGACACATAGTAACTAAACAAAAATGAGTTGTTTCTGTTAGTCTTACTAATATTACCGTATGTTTTCCTACACCTCTTTCTGTTCCTCAGTGGGAAAGTGTAGATACCCTTTGTTAATGAAGTCTTTTTATTTAGGAGCCATAAAATAGCAAAGATACATGTATCTTTCCAAAGCATAAATCACTAAAAAAAAAATACTAAAACTTTTAGAAATGTAACAGAAGTTCAGAGATTTTTGCATATTTTTTCCTCTGTTGTGACAGGTCTCCATTAAGACCTCTTTCTAATTTTCTGGACAAGCCAGGCTCCTCTGAATGCAAACAACTAAATTATTCTCTAATCAAAGACGTGTAAAGATCACTAAAATGCCTGCCAGCTTATTGAATGAAAATATTTAATAGATATTATTGATTATTCCTAAAATGGCAGGCGGGAGGATGTCACACTTAGCTGGACAAGGAACCTTTTCCTCCCACTGCTCCTCAAGGTGCACTTGTAAAGGTGTGCTTTGCAGAGAGAACCACCTTCCCAGAGGGACCAGCGCTGGCCAGGGATGCACTTCACAGAGTTATAAAAACCCATTACGACAGGGAAGGCTGCTCAGATGCTAAGGAATGGAAAACACCAGCTACCCGAAGACCATGCGACTTGGATTACACTGTTAATTTTTAGAGTGACTTTCCATCACAATTCCAGTGCTTTTTTCCTCACGTTGGTCATCCGTAAGACGGGAATGATTTAAATTTTCCTTACAGTGACTCCGAGATATTTAAAAAGATTAAAAACAAAATAAAACTGTGAAGTGCTTTGAGTTCCACAAAACGATCAAGGATTGATACGAGAGTGAATCACGCGCATCGACAGATGGCACTCCTTGTTAGTGCAGGAAGACCTGCACGACCAGCTAAGTGTTGTGTGATTCTATAAGGGACTAGGTCAGCAGGAAGCACCAAGCTCAAAAGAAAAGAAAGAAAAACCGGTGTGTGTGTGATGATCAATTCTTTGAATTATTCATTCTCATCATTGATTACTTAATTGAGCAATATAGATACATAATTCCAAAGTGCCCTCCAGAACTCGAGATATTAGGGCAACAGCAAGTCTCTCTGGCCTGGAAGGATCTGTCTGAGATATACAGAGGGTCCTGTTTTCAAGGGGAATCTGGCTAGGACCCCTGATGAAGCTTTTCCCAACTTCTCACTCAAATTTGCTTAAAGTTAAAGAACAAGATGAAAATACAAGGCAAAGAAACCAAGCGTCTCAAGGAAACCCGGGCCAGAATCCCGGCAGAATCTCCAGGGTGTCAAAACCGACAGAGAGACGAGGAGCTCTGAAAGCAGAGCATGCTGGGAATGTTAATTTTTCATGTACCACAACTTTCTAGATGGACGGAATGTTAGGAATTGAGGTTTAGGAAGAAGACTCCATCATAAGCCACTAGAATTGTCAATTAGAACATATGGTAACAATTGCACTAAGAGCTACTGTATTAGCCTGTCTAATGGTGGGAAAATGGTGATGCTAAGATCTACTGACATACCATTTGCATAGAAAAATATGATTATTTACTTAAGCGTGCGTAGAGCCAAAAAACCCAAACCCACAATAAATTTAAAATGGTGTAATTGAAGGAAAAAGGAAAAGGAACATAATTCTCAACTCCTATATTAAAAACATATCTCTTAAAGTTACTTTAACTACTTTAAAATGATACTTGTCATCCTTTATAGGATGCAAGAAAATATTTTCTCTATGAAATAGGAGCAGAAACTTATAAGGGGAATGAAAGCAACGAAAGTACGACATGATTACAAGACAAACAAAAGACATACAAGAAAACCAAAACTGCAATTATAACTCAGAAATTCCACTCATAGACATGTACCTAATCCTAGAGAGACTCTTATCTAAATGTGCCAGGAGTTCTATCTGTGAATGTCTATCATACAGCAATTTGTAATAGCAAATATCTGATAACCACCCTAATGTCCATCAGTAAATAATGGATATATAAATACATTTTTGAATATTTAAAATATTCAGTAGTTTAATTAAATCCACAACAAAAGCAATAAACCCCAAAATTTGCACTATGGAAAATCAAATCAAGGATCGTAAGGACAAACTTGAGTAGTTTTCTCAGAAGGTAGAGGAAAATGGTGAAAAGATGAAAATCCTAAGAAAAGAGACAATAGTCGTGGAAGGCAGAGAACCAAAACTCAATCCAAGAGTATTGGTAATCTCTAGAAAAAGAAAAAACACACTTTTGGGTAGAAAAGATGAATATTAAGATAAAAAGTGTTCACCATATTCAAGGCAAAACATTATTGAAAAAAGAAGAAATAGAACCACACTGAGTTATGTTCTGGAAAAAAACTTTGAATTCAATGATTAGGAAGGTTTATTTTAAGCATTCAGGAAGGAAAAGAATTAATGACTTCTAATAAAATTGAACCACATGCTATTTTTGACTGTATTTTCCACAAACAAAATTATGGAAATCAACGTAGCAACATCTTGTAAGGCAAAAATTGTGAGGGTAAAAGTTTCAAGCACTGTGCTCCCAGAGAATTTGACCTTCGGGGTATGAAGGAAACAGAAAGATATTTTCGGGTTTGCAGGAGCTCAGAACATGAACTATCCATGTGTGTCTCTTGCAAAGGTTGATGCTGTGCTCCTGCTGACCAAGAGATGGATCCTAACGAAGACCTCAAGCAGAGGGAGTCATGGTGTCCGTCCAACCAGTTCAAAAGAAAGACAATCTCAAGAACTAGTGCCGATATTGTTACAAAACAGGAGGTAACATAGCAAGTAAAATGTTAACTTAATGATAATTATCTGGGTCTAAACTTGTAGATTATAGTAAGGGAAACACGAAAATGAGGAAAAAAGCAGAGAAGGAAACTGAGCTAAATTCCTCATTTTGTTTGAAGGGAGTCAAAAACCTATCTTTTCTTCTATAATCCCGATAATTAAAAATGTGAATTACAGTACAACTTTGAAAAATTCAAAGATAATATATACAATTAAACAACAAATACTAGAGAGTGTAGAAGCATACGACATAAGCAATATTACTAAGAAAACATGAGAAAAATCACTAGTCAAGATAAAAGAAATGTGAGTAAACATATTAATAATAATACTAATTTGAATAATTGAAAACTCCTTAATAGAAGGCAAAAACAATTCAGATCCAGTTTAAAAACATTGACCCTCATGATACTTCTAAGAGAGACTCTAAAACACACTGATACAGACAAGTTACACATAAAAGAATGAGGAAATATACATCAGGCATTCACAGAAGGAAAGAAGGAATACTAACTTCAGAAAAGACGAAGGTATTCATGGTGACCAAAAGGTCATCACCCACCAACAAGGACACATGTCACAAGGGAGCAATGGTCCTTCAACTGCACAAGCGGAGGAAGCCAACACCAGTGTGCATATAGAGCAAGGATGCTGGAAAGACTAGAAATGCGAAGAAGAAACCATCTTGTTACAGGGGACGTAACACACCTCTGTTAGCCCCGAATAAATAGTTATTTGATTAATATGCATAATTCGTAAGTTTGAAACTACTGATATATTGACTTTTCTATCCTAAGAACAGAAAAAGTATACATGCATGTACATTATTTTCAAGATTAATATAACTTATTAAAATTCAACAAATACAGTTACAACAAATGTCCACTCAAATGTCCACCCAAATCAAAAATTATAGAGGCTACATTCTCAGACCACAGTGCAGCTAAACAACTTTTTTTTGAAAGTTTAAACAATCGAAAACTCAAACACTTTGCAAGTTACAAATGCCTTCCTAAATAGCTATCTATGAGAAAAAAATCAAAGGTAAAATTACAAACTTGTTTTAAAATATTGAAAATAGGACTAAACTCATCAAACTTTACAGGATGTGTCTGAAGGTAAATATGCATCCTGAACTATTTTTTATTCTGACTAAAAAAAACAATTTAAATAATAACACCAAATGTAACTTCAATTTAAGTGAAAACAGAACAATAAAAGAATCTAAGCAAAATGAGAAGAAAATATTAAAATTAAATACATAAATTAATACATGAGAAAACAGGAAAGTAGTAAAATTGGTGAATAAACTACAGTACTGAATTCCAAAAGAATGAGAACAAACAATGATATGAAAGTTCTAGCAAAACTAATAAAGAAAAAAGGAGTAAACAAATAAATAAATTAGAAATAAGAAAGAATATGCAATCTTAAAAGGATTTAATAACAGATTCAAAGATGATTATGTTTTTAAAAGTATTAGCGTAAATAAATTAGCTTAATAAATTTGAAAATCTTAATAATGAGGAAGGATAACAAAGGAAAACAGTCGTGGGCCAAACCTAAAGAGACCGATATCCACTGAAGAATTGAAATTTAAAGTTTTCAATAACTACCTTCAAGGCAGCTGCAGTTTTAGTAATGAGTACTTTTTAACTGTAGAAATAAATCATTCCTGTGGCGCATACTCTTCTTGTGCATGGAAAAAAAAACATGAAAAATGTTCCAACTCACTTGAGAATGCCAGGATAACCTTCATAGAAAAACCTAAAAATGTTTAGTATAGATGCAAAAGTTTGAATAAGAAATTAGTACATTTAATTGAGGTTATATTAAAATAATAATTTACCCTGAAATATTAAAGATTGTCCTAAGAATTCTTGTATATAATTCCTATGAATAAATCATACACAGGTTGCAGAATAAACCCATAAACATTCAACAGATATGGAAAATACTTTGATAAAATTTCATAAACTCTTTTGGGTTTTAAAACTTGCATAATAAGCTCAGAATAACATGATAATTCACTGACATAAAAGAGAATATTCATCTTTAACATACAGCCAACATCTTATTTTATAACAATACACTGGCGGCATTATAAACTAGTCAAGAATATCCATTATTACTGCAGTTAATTACATTATTATGCATTATTACAACAGTTCCAACTGTTCTAGAAGCCACAGCCAAAAAAGCCAAAAAGCAGAAACATAAGGTATATTTGTTAATTTTAAAAAAATTGGGAATAGGTACAGTTATTTACACATACTATGATTGTTTACCTTAGTAATCCAAGGGAATCAACTGAAAAAAGCATTGGATCTAATAACATAGTTCAGTGAAGTGACCAAATGCAAAATAAATATACAAAAATCAACCAGATTTCTAATATTAATAATACACGATCAAAATATAATTAAAAATATCCCATTCATAATAATAACCAAATATCATAACAAACAATCCCAAGAATAATCTTTAAAAGAATTCTGCAGGACATATAAATGAAAATTACAAGAGGTTGTGAGAAGAATGAACAGACTTTCAGGCATAGAAGAACACATCTTGCGTGAACGGGGGAAATAGGCTTAATGTAAACCATCAACATTCCAATATACATTCTCGGAGTACCAGTGTGTCAGAAAGTGGATCTTTTCAAAGCAAAAGTTTGCCAGGAATAAGTGGAAGACACTAAAAATATTTGAAAATTTAATGGGGAAAGCTTGCCCCACCAGATGGTGGTGGGATGGCAAAATAGAAATAACAACAGAATAAAACAGACAACAAGCCAATTCTAGTAGACTAAAAAATAAAACAACGACAGGCATAGAAAAGCTCTGTGTGAAAGGGACATCACAAGTTAGTGAAGACATAAAAGACAATTAGTTAATGGTCTGAGAATTATTTAACAAATGGAAATAAAATAAAGTTAGTTTCTCACTTTATACCATAAAACAAAATAAACTAGAATGATTAAATATTTTATTAAAAATTGAACCTGCCCCCCAACACACACACACACACAAACCTAGAAGAAAATATGGGCACTTATCAGATCTCAGGATGGGAAAATGCTTTTTAACTATAAAAGCATTGAAAGAAATCATGCAAAAAATAGTACAAACTTGATTGTGGAGAATAAAATTTAAAATTTCCCTAAAATAAGAAAGAGAACCAAAAACTGAAATGAAACCTCCATCATCATGAAAATATATATATATAATTTAAAAAGTACAAATTGGGAAAAACATTTGACATAGATTTATGCTAAAAAATGTTTAATATAGTTAATATATAAGGAGCTAATGTAAACCTTAAAAGTTCAATAGACAAATTGGCAAAGAATGAAGTACCTACTTCAAGAGAGAAAAAAGAAGGAAGGGAGAGTGGGAGGGAGGGAGGAGTGAGGGAAGGAGAAAAGAAAAACTAAACATGAAGGAAAAGATTAAATTACTCAATTTCAGATACTTTTGTTTTAAAGGCTATATTTTTCACTTATCAAATTGGCAAAACTTAATTTTTTTTTTTTTTTTGAGGAAGATTAGCCCTGAGCTAACTGCTGCGCCAATCCTCCTCTTTTTGCTGAGGAAGACTCTCCCTGTGCTAACATCCATGCCCATCTTCCTCTACTTTATATGTGGGACGCCTGCCACAGCATGGCTTTTGCCAAGTGGTACCATGTCCGCACCCAGAATCTGAACCAGCCAAACCCCAGGCCGCCAAGAAGCAGATCATGCAAACTTACCCGCTGCGCCACCGGGCTGGCCCCTGGCAAAACTTAATTCTAAAGCCCAGTCTTGTGGAATGTGAGATTAGAAATTGGAACAACTTTTCTGGAAAGCAAGTTTAATGATCTATATCAAGAATTAATGCCCTTAGATTGAATACTCTACTGTTGGCCATCTGTCCTCTAGAAACAATCAGGGAACACTTGCGGGCAGGGACTTTCATCCTGTGTTACACTTGTGTTAGTTGAATTTAGTGTTAATCACTCCAGATGGCACAAAATAGCCAACATCAGTTGGGGGGGGGGGGTGTCACAAGTAATTTGTCACTATGAGTGGTAAAAGTGCTAAACTTTAAATATTAGCTAATAGGAAGGACCAGCCCAGTGGCATAGTGCTTAAGTTTCCACACTCCACTTCAGTGGCTACGGGGTTTGGGGTTCGAGAGTTCAGATCCTAGGTGCAGACATACACCACTCATAAAGCCATAACCTGGTGGCAACCCACATACAGAACAGAGGAAGATAGGCACAGACGTTAGCTCAGGGCCAATCTTCCTCACCAAAAAAATACATATACATATATTAGTTAATGGACTAGAGGGCACAGGAAGTTATCTCAATCTACCCATCTACACTGAAGGTGATGGCCCTCCTACTCGTAGTAGGATTCACTTTCAGAGAGGGAAAAGAAGAAGCAGAAAGAGCACATGCCCAGGAAATTTGCACCAACCAGAGCCTTTCTTGTCCATGTTATATCTGAACCATTGGAGGGGAACAATGTATATGTGTGTGTGTTATGGAGGAGAGAAACATCAGAACCACTTACATAACTGAATTAGGTGCGGCCCTTTAAGAGACGTGGTACAGACATTAGAAACTTTGTTCTGGAAGAAGTTTGATGAGATGGGTAAATTTTCACTAAATGTTGGAGGCAGATGGTAAGGCTGGGCACACAGGGCCCCCTGTTTTATGGAAGATCTGGAAGGAAGTTGACTTGGGTTGGAAGTGGTGGTCTCTGCGGGTATTTTTTCTTTTTATACTTTCCTGAATTTTCCAAATATTAAGTAGTAAACATATTATTTTTATGACCAGAAAGAAATTATTAACAAAAAATTTTGCAAAATTATAAAGAAGTACAGAATGTTTACAAAGCAATCCTATAATCTTCTTTGCTTTCTGATCCCAACACCAATTAAAACATATAATGAATATTTACAGAACAGGATTTATGTCTTTCTGACGAATCTCATAGAGTCAATTCTATCACATACTAAGAAGACAGCCTCTGACAGCATAAAGTGACTTGATCTTCCTTACGTCTTCATCTAACCTGCCAAAGACAATTTCGTGGCTCTTTAGGCAATACAGATTTAATTAAAAACCAAAACAAAATATAATCATGACATATCATTTCATCCTTCACGAGAACATGCCCTGTTCTTTGAGGAAAGGTGTGGTGAAGACCACAAGGGCATGCTTTAGTTAAGAGTCTTCATTCCTACCCACAGGGAACCGGGTCAACGCCCTCTCTAGGGAGAAAATAAAAAAGCGGCAGTGACCTCCACTGAACTTCACGCACTAACCAACTGAAAGCATATTTTAAAATGCGCTGAAAAAATGCTTCAGTGTTGTGGGGTTAACACAGTACAAATGCTGCCAAACTTCCTGTTACTGTTGTTGTTGTCTTAACCCAAGGATCCTCCTTTGAGAACAGAAGTTTCACATTGGGGTGGGCGGCGGAGGACGGCTCCCTGTATCTGCACCGTGTCCCAGAACTGCCTTTCTAATAACTCGTGATTCTGAAGGGCACAGGAAACACTGTAATAAGTGCACCTTGTGTTTTCATTTATTTCTTGGGAGAAGAGCAGTCATTATTAATGTATGTTCTTGACATATCATTGGATTCACATTCCCAACCGTTTTGAATTACCACCTAAAATATTCTTTTGAGGAATGTTAAAAAAGAAAAAGCCATTCTCAACTCACTCGCTGTAGCACATTTGTTTTCCATGAGTTGTACTATTCCAATTCTGATTTCTCTAACACTGTGAATAGCTACCTTAGGTTTCTTGATTTTTAAATATTATTTTATAACACAAAATTATACTAGAGATATTTCTACTTTTGACCCTTTGGGAAGGGAAATATCACTTCTACTTTCCACTGCTTGAAAGAAAACATATAAATAAAGATCGTTTCCTACTTTTAAGATTCGAAGTTTATGGTGTCATCTTGTTTATTTGTACATAAAAAGGAGCTTAAAGCAGGGTTTCTCAGCCCTCGTAGGACTGACATTTTGTGCTGAACACTTCTTTGTGGTGGGTGCTATCCTGTCCATTGCAGCCTGTGTAGCAGCAACCCTGGCCTCCCCGCCCATGCCAGTAGCACCCCTGTCCCCAGTGGTGACAGCCATAAATGTCTGCAGACATTGCCAGAAGTCCCCCGGGGGCAAAATCCCCCTGGTTGAGAACTCTGGTCTGAATTACATCACTCATGGAGAGCCACGTGAGCGTTACCTGTCATCTCTATCAACTACAAAGTCTTCAAAAGAGAACATTCCTGTCTTTGCAACACTGGACTTCTGACTGCTCCATCATTCCACTAGTCCTTAAATAGTCTACCTAAAGTGAACTAATGAGCAACTAAAATTTTCCATATCCCTCAAATAAAAACGGCTGACCAAACAGCTGGAATTTAGGTGTTAGACATAACCGTCACAATGAAAAGTCATCCCACTTCTCTTTATATTACTTCCTGGGTTTTACTTGGTCATGAAAATCATCTAAATTATTTATCACAATGAATATTCAAACTTTTGGTTCAAAAGTCCAAGTAAAGAGATTTCCAGTAGGAAACAGATAATTTAATATAATTCATATAATATAATTCTTCCTTTTTTATTCATAAATGGTATAACTAATGCAGCAATGAAGAAGTCTGTATCGGTTATACACCTTTTAAAGAGATTTTTTATTATTTTAATTGCAACATGTTTATTGGAGATTTTTCAGAAAATACAAAAAAGTATGTGGATCACCATCATCCTACACAGAGATAACCACATTTAGGTGTTGATCTTTCTAGGTTTCATTTTATTCATATAAATATATCGTATACTATATCCTGAACAGATCACAGTTTATATCGCCTCATGGAAATTAAACCTAATGTTTGCTGGGCATTAAGGGTAGAGTTTGCAATAATAAATATAGTTAGCTTTCTCAGACAACAATTTTTTACAGCAGGAAAGCACACGAGTTGGTCTGTCTACTTTCAGCAATAATCGCCACATGCTACCATTTTCCTTTCTGTTTCTCTAACCCAGCAACAATAAGAGAGAAGCGGGCCCTCAAATACAATTAGGGCTTATCTTTTTGTTGTTGCTGTTCTATTCTATGTGTCATCTAGATATAGATTTCCAAAGTCCTGCCAGTTTTTCTGAGAATTCTGGGGAAGGAAGAGAGGGTCTTACACTTTCATGGTCGCCTCTTATTTTCCTTTGCTCCCTATGGACCCACTGAAACAAAACAAGCAAGTAACAATGACAAAACCCTTCACGCCAGGCCATTTACGTGGTTAGAAGATGTCACTGAACATCTGCCCTGGAACCTTGGAAATCCTCTCTCCAGGCCCCTTCTGCCCACCCTCAGGAGCTCTTCAGGAACTCTCATCCGTTGCAGTTCCCAGCTCCTTGTCTCCCTGGTTCTCTGTGCCCTTTCTCTGCCCTCAGGAGCCAGGAAGTCCCCTGTTCCCTATCCAGAGCCCAGAGTGGCTCCTCCAGCACCTCGTCCCCTCCAGGTGGATGGAGAGTGCTGAGAGAGCTGCAGAACCAAGTTCTTGATTATCATAGGACCTCCAGTCAGAGGGTTCTGGTAACCGATTAACTCTCCAATCCAAAAAAGAAAGTGAGGAAACCACCAGATTATTCTAATTTTGTATCTATTGACCACAGGTCAAAGCAAGGATCAGAGTAGTGGAACGAGCACTTGTGAATCATCAGGAGATGTGGGGCGCTGGGGCCTGGACCGGCCTTATCTAACCGGGTAACAGAGGACTCATCTCGTCACTGTGTCTCCCTTCCAGCCGCCATGAAACGGGAACAGAACCTCTGCTAATGAGAACACTGGCGACGCACATAACCGTCTGCAAAGCTCATTCAAATAAATTGGCCGCTTCCATCCTCAAAACAGCACAGCGAGAAAGAAACAGCATTTGTAGCTCTCCTCCTCCTCATTTATGGGCCCAGAGGAATTAGTGGCCTGGTTGAGTCCCATCAAAGTAGCAGAGCTCACAAATGTCTGGGAATCCACACCGTGCACCCAGCTGCCTCCCCCTCACCTGGAGGGAACGTTACGAGGATCCACCGTGGGGACATGCGGCAAGGCTCTTTCCGAATGAAAAGAAGTGAATGAAAATCCAACTCGTATTGCTGTATTTATTTTCAGACAACTTTGGACAAACGCCACCTACGTGAGAATGCTTTGGTTAGAGTTCAGTAGTTTCCACAAATACTCTCTTCAAACGGCACAGTATATTATAAAATACAACTTTACACTCTATCATGATTGTTTAATTTTTCTGGACTTACCTTTTAGATTTATCCTGCTCCTTATCAACTGGCAGATGACCCAGCTGTGTGGTGATCCAAACATTTATCCAGCCTGGTTACTTACACACGCATGCACACACATTCCCCACACACACACCTTTTCTTCCTCCATGGTTTCTGGTAACAGCTTTTTTCCTTGCCTTTGAGTATTCACAATGCAGCCTGAAAGCCCAGCAGACTGATTTCCCTCTTATCCAAGATAAACTGATGCTCAGAGACCCCCTGGAGCATTCCACAGTGGTCCCAACATTCTCCTTCACTGGCATAGAAGATTAACAATGAATTCTATCTGAAAAACCTGAAACCACAAAAGCTCAAAAATGTCATTTCCTCAAATATTCTATGTGCCAGATTTCTAATTCCTTTTGTAACTTTCCACAGAATCTTCTCCATAATTTTCATTCATTTCTCAAGCTATGACACCCACAATTGAACACATTTTCTACTGAGTTTCCTGTGTGCTGAGTCAAATGGTTTCAAATGATACAATTACTTCATCAAAAAACAAACAGGCATTTAAGAAACATCCTCCCGTACCCAATCTGTACTAGAATCTATGAGATCCAAAGGCACAGTTGTTTTCAAGGAGAAAAAAGAAAATACACTACATTATGAATTGCTTGTGAAGGAAATAAAATAATTTGACTATATCTCCGTTATATTTGCTTTCTCAAAACCACCATATATATTCCTGATCAATGTTTATATTTCAGCACACCAGGGTCCTAAATCCCATTTTATCCTACCCTAAATACTTTACAATTGTGGTTTTCC
The DNA here is from genome assembly GCF_041296265.1 of Equus caballus. Taxonomy (NCBI): domain Eukaryota; kingdom Metazoa; phylum Chordata; class Mammalia; order Perissodactyla; family Equidae; genus Equus; species Equus caballus. The sequence continues at coordinate 66,233,471 of NC_091703.1, read as the reverse complement.
AACATATATTGATACCTTAGATTTATTTTTTAATGATTTATTTTTAATAAATTTCAAGCTAAGATTTTTTGTAACATTGAAATTTTTCATCAGAACAACATTCACTTTGTTTTAAAAAAAATCAAATATAACAATCCTCCTCACACCCAACTGAACACCCTCAAAATGAAAAGTCTCCTGACCACATCTGCTTTCAGAAAACAAACATAAACTTATTTGAAAAAATATGAAATTTAAATAATGAAATAACTGATACATTTATGTACTCATTTTTCTCTCTCTATCATCCATCAGTCTCTCAACTATCTACCATCTATCTTTTGCCTGTCACCTATCTATCATTTATCAATCTATCATCTCTCTATCTCTCTTTGTGTGCTTGACCCTCAGGTATGTTAAATGATGTTTCAGTTCTTTGACTGTAGTCCTTTTCTCAACACCTCTGTAACTTTGATAATTATGTTATTATTTTAAGTTTTATTGGTTGTAATTTAGAAATATCTACTTGCACTTCTGTTTCTTGTCCGATAGACGTCAGTCAGTTTCTCAACACTCCTCTGTGGAATAAGGCTCTTACCCCCTCGATTCGTTCTTCCACTGCTGCTCCCTTCTTTCACCCCCAACCTTCTGTCAGCTAGCTGTACATCCACTTTTACTTTGTCTAGGTTGTAAAGCGGCTGTTAATTACGAGAGCTAACACAAAGGTTTTCTATTTAAATGGGGTTGACTTGAGTTTTCTACCACTCACCATAGAAACTCTCCTAATGTCACTGAGACCTCCTGCACGCTGGCTGCAGGCCAGGAAGGGAGGGGACTCTGCCACCTACCTTGTGTAAACGACTCCACTTTAAAAAGACGTATGACTTTTTGACCTGTAATTTATAGTTAATTAAAATATATCTCATAAGACAAAACAAAATGATAAGATGATGCCCTGCAGTGGTTCTAGGCCAGTATCTTACTCAGGAAAAGCCTTTTAAAAATAAAGCCATTGTAGAATATTATTTGAAAACACGGGGATACATTGTTTATTTTCTAAAAGAGACTACTAAAATTGAAGGAAATAGGCGTATAGTGATCCTGGTGAGAAGATTTATTGCATTTGAAACATATTCTAGGGGTTATTGTCTTAAGTATAAAGGCCACTAATGGGTAACAAAGGAAGTGACCATGACTTGAGCATAATTTATAATATGTAGCTCAGTTTCTATTTAAGTCAAATATTCTATTTTTGAATAAAACTCCTGATTTTCCAGAAAACCTCCATAAGTGTATATTTCCTATAACTTTAACTTTAAAAAAGAAGTGTACTTTTCCCCATCATGTACCTCTATTCTTTTCTGCCTCTCCATCAGATTCCTCTTCCTCTGTGAAGGAAAACCACAGCAACCTCCTTCCTGTTGCCGTCACTACACGTTCTGCTTAAGTTACGCTCAGCTCATCACACCCAGGGATTACGTATGGCCAAAATATGTTATTCATGCATTTATACTTCACCTCATTTCAGAAAGTACTTTAGATAGCTTAAAAAATGCATACATACAAATATAAGCTAGTAATGTGTAAGTCAAAAATAATAAACCAAGATAAGGTAAATCTTACGTTTATGAAACATCACAATTAAGCAGGCCATAACACTTTCCTAAATCGAGCTGTAAATTTACTTCTGAGCTTCCTGATAATCGAAATAAAAAGGTGACGTTGTAAGGGTTTAGTTCAGGGGAAACAAAATTTCTGCTAATACTAAACTCTAAAAGAAATTTTCCTTAGGGATTGTGGGCCAAGATAAGAAGGGAAGGGAAGTCTAGTGTGCCCATTACCAGTGTTTTCTGGAGTGTTCTCTCTTTTTCTCTGTATGCATATAAAAGACTCTTGCCATAAATACATCACACAGTGAGGATACTCTCCACTGTCAGGTTCAAGAAATCAGAAAAATATAAGCTTTGTAAAAGGAGAGCTAAAGGGATCTGATGTTGTGGTTCACAAAAAAAATTTTCCCTCATCCATGTCAGAAATAAAAGGGAAATGGAGCAAATTATTTTTCTATTTTCTCTATATAGATATTATTTCACTATTCCTAATAACATCATTTTCAAATGAGTGAATTAGACTCAGTAAGTTGAAGAGAAGTTACCTGAAACATTGATTTGTCCAAAACACGCAGAAATTCCAGAGGCATATCAATAGTGAGAATCCAGAAGAAGTGAATCCAGTTATTTGTTATACTCACTGATGAAGTAATCTTAAGGTGACAGCACCTTAATTGTAAACACACAGAGAAAATAATATCATTAGTCATATTAGCACAGATCATGTGACGCAACTTATAAAAGATGTTATGTCTGTGTATTCAAAAAAATTATCCTTACAAATGCTAAAACTACCCCCAAAATCACAGTTTCTCTAGTGAACGTTTAAATATGTGTTAAAACTGATAGCTCTCTAAATGAGTGACAGCTCTCCTGTTCCATACTGGACAACTGTCTTGTTTCATCAAGAAATCATTGATGAAAAACTCTAAAATATCATTTGGTGAATGAAATATCACCACGGTGGAGTCACAAAGACTGCCCAGACAATGGATAGAATATTCATTCCCTGAAATAAATGGGTATGGACTCGTCAATTATCAAGAAATTACCAAATACTGGTTTGGACTTGAATATAATTAATGTCATGCATAATTGATTCATATTGATCAATTCTTCCACAATTTTCACTCAGAAAAGGAAATATGCGCAGTTAATTAGTTGAAAATAACAACTGCTGGTTCAATTAAATTTAGCAAATCTCACATTCTAGTGTTACCATATGTACATTTGTTTGAAGTAATAATTAAACTTCTGTACTAGATTGCAAATTTTGGAACAAAGTAAACAAATTACATTATGACACATGGAAATACCTCTAAAAATATGCATTTGCCTTCCTCTTTGAAAATTAAGCATAAATGCCTGAAGTGAATCCCTAATAAATGCCTGCAAAATTACTTGATTAGATGGGTATAAATTTGACCCAGCCATTAACAACTTCCACATAAAACTATGCACATCGGCAGTCATGGGACACATTAAATTTCTCTCTTAACACCTTCTCCACTGAAAAAAGACAGAAAAGAAAGAAAGGAAAAAAACCTGGAAGTGCTAGAATTGAGGCAGGAGTTTCATTCACAACTAGTTTGAGGGAAAATTGATGGGCTCAAAAAATTATTTCAGACTGAAAAAAATGTGCAGTCAGAGGAAATATCGATAGGCTGCTAGTGGGCAATTATCTTGATACTTGCTTCTAGAAAAGCATAGAAGGAGGACAACACATTTAAGGCACTTGGTACAACATCTAATAGAAAACAAATTGACAAAAAACTGTCTTGGTTGGACCTCACAGCACCTGGATGAGGCAGGCGGAGTCGGGGATATTGCCCTTTCATAAGGGAGAGTCATTTAGAGATTAGCTCAAGGTCAAGTCAAAAGATGGTTCTTTTGACAAAACTTAGTCTTGGGGTGCATGCTGCCCTTTGAAGCTAATGAGGAGGGGTGGTGAGTTTCAATCATGAAAGCAAAATAGTAATACAAGCCTTTTTTTACTTGTTTGATATCTCTCTCTTCCTTTTTTTTCTTGTGGTTTATTGTACAGATCATCCTTTAAAAAAAAAAAATTGGTGACCAAAATAACTTACGCAGAAGGAACATGTCACATGTGTACAGAAATGTTTACATGCAAAGTTTATTGCTGGAAGAAACAAACTGAACGTGACAGCTATTTAAAGTACAAATAAGCGTGATTTGATTTTAACATAGGCAAACGTGTTACCAAGACCTGTTTCCATTATGGTGTAGTCCATGTTCAGCGGAGAGTTTAATAAAGTTTACAAACCTTATATGCCCAACAAGCAGTGAGTAATCCTATTCACATCAAATCAACAACGACAGAGAGCCTATTATCTGCAAAGCACTGTGGTTAAGGGGTAGACTCCTTCACAGCCAGGGGCGGACTCAAGATTCTCTCCCTGTATGCACACGTATGACGTTCGCGTCAGTGCTTCCATCTGACCTGCACTCAAGAATACCGTGCCCTACAACTGAACTAAAGCTCACACAAGACCACTTGCATCCCAAACTCCTGCATTTTCATACTTGAATGCAACTTCCTTCCTTCCAGAAAGAAAAGTTTTGGGTGGCAAGACGGCCTGCGTCCTGGGGCGGGACAGAAGGAAGCGGTTTCCGGACGCCCGGGCTCCGGCGGCTGGCAAGGGCGGAGACGCGCGTCGGCGGGCGCGCCCCGGGCAGGCAGGTGCGGCACCTGGGCGCCGACGCCCGCGGGGCGTCCCTGCAGCGGCGCCCACGTGCGCGCAGCCCGCGCCCCGTCCTGCGGGAACTTTCCCGGGCCGAGTCCAAGCGCGCGGAGGGCGAGGCGCCCGGCGGTGGCCGTGCCGCGCTGCCGCCTCCGCCCGCCCCCCGGCGTCCCCGCGCCGAGCTGCCGCCCGACCCCCGCCGACTCCGGCCCCCGGCCCGGCCCGGCCCGGCTCGGCTGCCCTCGCCCCGCGGGGCCGGCGGCGCGCGGCTCCCGGCCGTTGGCTCCCGAAGGATCGGGGCGGGCGTGCGCCGAAGTAGCCTCCTATTGGCTGCCCGCTCGGGGCCTGGCGGGCACTCCGGCACGTGATTGGCCGGCGCTGCCCCTGCGGGCCGAGCTCATTGGCGGGCGCGGGGCCGGGGGCGGGGCGGGCCCCAGGATTCCCGAGCGCGCGGCGGGGCCGGAGCGGGCGCCCGGCCGGAGCCGACCTGACGGCGGGCGCGGAGGGAGGGTGGGCGGCGGTCCCGGCCCGGCTGGGCGAGGCGGCGCTGGCGGCGCAGCCGAGTGTCGGGCGGCACGGCCCGCGGCGGCGCTTCGGCCGCGTCCGTCAGCGCCCCCTCCCTCCGCGCGCGGCGGCCCCGGCCGGCCCGTCAGCTGTCAGCGGCCGAGCGGCGGGACAAAGACCCGCCGCGGCCGGGACGGCGCCGGCCTCCGCCCGCCGGCCGCGGACAATGCGGCTCCCGGGCGCACGCCCGCGCGCGGGCCCAGAAGTTGGCGGCGTCTCCTCGGCGGCGGCCCGCGCGGTGGCGGCGGGAGGCCGGCGCGGGCGCGGCGAGGGGCGGCCGCAGGTGAGCGCCCGGGCGCAGGTGAGCGCGGGCTCGGCGGTCCCTCGGGCGCGGACGCAGTCGGCTTTTCCAGGGTAACCGAGTCGCGTCCGAAGTAAGACGGGCTGCGCCGCTGCCCCGTCGGGAGTCTTGGGGCGAGAGCCGGTCTGGGGGCGAGCAGGTGCCAGGACGCCTCCCGCCGTCCTGCCATCCGGGCCCGGTCTGGGGGCCACCTCTGCAGCGCCTGGCGTGTGTGGCGGCGGCGGCGGCGGTGCTGGTGGCGGTATGGTGGCGATGACGGTGGTGGTTGTAGTTGCGGTGGTTGTAGTTGTAGGGGGGTGGTGTCGGTGGTAGTTGTAGGGGTGGTGGTGGTGGCGGTGGTGGTGGTGGTTGGTAGTTGTAGGGGCGGTGACGGTGGTGGTGGTTGTAGGGGCGGTGACGGTGGTGGTGGATGTAGTTGTAGGGGCGGTGACGGTGGTGGTGGTGGATGTAGTTGTAGGGGCGGTGAAGGTGGTGGTGGTTGTAGTCGTAGGTGCGGTGACGGTGGTGGTGGTGGATGTAGTTGCAGGGGCGGTGAAGGTGGTGGTGATTGTAGTTGTAGGGATGGTGACGGTGGTGGTGGTGGTTGTAGTTGCAGGGGCGGTGAAGGTGGTGGTGGTTGTAGTTGCAGGGGCGGTGACGGTGGTGGTGGATGTAGTTGCAGGGGCGGTGAAGGTGGTGGTGGTTGTAGTTGTGGGGTGGTGAAGGTGGTGGTGGTTGTAGTTGTAGGGGCGGTGAAGGTGGTGGTGGTTGTAGTTGTGGGGCGGTGACGGTGGTGGTGGTTGTAGTTGTGGGGCGGTGACGGTGGTGGTGGTTGTAGTTGTGGGGCAGTGACGGTGGTGGTGGTTGTAGTTGCAGGGGCGGTGAAGGTGGTGGTTGCTGCGGTGGCCGTAGTTGTGGGGGCAGTGCTGGTGGTGGTTGTAGTGGTGGTGGCGGTGGCATGTCGCTTCCTTCCACCGACAGCTCCGCGTGGGCCGCGGCGGGCTCTGACCCCTGAGGGAGGAGGAGGGGCGGGTGGAGCTGGGCCGGCGGCCTGAGCGCTGTCCTGCCGCCGAGCCCGCGGGGCGGCCGCACGTGCCGCGCTGCCGTTGGCTGGAGGGCCTGGAGGAGCCACAGCCCGGCCAGCCTGCGGGGTCGGGGCGTGCGGCTCTGCGGGTCCGGCCCTGGAGCTGAAGCGCCGTGGTCGCAGGTGGGGCTGCAGCGCTAACTTGGTTATCCTGAGAACACGCGCTTTCTTGGTAAAAAGTGAAATCAGACGTTTTCCCTCACGTTCAGCTGTTAAATGTAGACTTGTGGGTACTGACTCCAGGAACAATCGTTTTGTTCTCTCCATGATAAATTCCCCCGGGTTCTCACTGGTCACGGACGTACCTTCTAGATGTCAGGTGTCCGCTGGGAGCTTTCTCTTCTCTTGGACCTTAAAACCACAGAGTGGGTCTTTTTTTTTTTTCACTCTAAGTGCATAAATATACTTAACAAATATTTGCTGGATAAAATTCCTAATGCCCGGATAAAAATAATTAAAAATTCTTCTTGCCCATCCTTAGAGAGAATGATTATCATGCTTTAGGGGAAAGAAAGAAGGTATCAAGAAAAGAACTGGAAGGAAAACTGGGCTTAATTCCAGTATCTGACCTGAAAGTTTCTAGCTTAAAATCAAGATACAGATTTGGAAAGAGCCAAACATAACTGATAGGGTTTCTAGGAGAAAGATAGCAGTATTGATTTAACATAATACATTTTATTACCTAGCTTTCTTTGAAGAACACAAACCTTTGAAAAGGTGTGTTTCTTAAATAATCAGTAGCTGTTTGCATTGTGATTAAATGTCTAATTAAATGGCCTAATCCTGACCATAGTATTTCACTTGAGTGCTGATTTTTAAACTTATTTTTAAAATAGCATGAAATAAACCTTTCAGTGTAGATGCATGAGGGAAAGTGTACCTTTTGAAATCAACTGAACCTGTAGGGAGAAAATTATCTTCGATCTTACACCAGATATAAAGTAAGCACTGGACATAGTGTCTTGCCCAGGTCTTCATCTAAACAAGTGCTATGTGTGTGGAGAGATCTTGTGTGGACTGCATCATGCACGAGATACTCTTTTTCCTGAGGAGCCTGTGTAATAGTCTATCTGGTGACATAAAGAAAATAAGTCCCCAACATTAGCTTGGAAACTTCTGGAAAGCCTAATGACGTTACTTAAAAGTGACCACTCAAGATGGCTGGTGGTGTAGTGGTTAAGTTTGTGTGCTCAGCTCTGGTGGCACAAAGTTTGTTGGTTCCCATCCTGGGTGCGGACCTGCATATCACTCATCATACCATGCTGAGCCAGCATCCTGCATACAAAATAGAGGAAGATTGGCACAGATGTTAGCTCAGCGACAGTCTTCCTCACACACACACAGACACACACAAAGATGACCACGCAACCTAGAACCTAGCATTGATACTTGAACAACAAGCTGTCTTTGTAGGTGTGTTCTCCTCAGTAGGTTTGCCCATTGGGCAGCCTTGTAGGGGTTAGAGCAGTGTATCTGAACGCGGGCCTCAGATCATGTGTATCAGAATCTTCTGTAGTGCTTGCAAAACTTCAGGCTCCTGGGCACCTTCCTACACTTAAAGAATCAGAATATCTGTGAGCAGAACCTGTGATCTGTGTTCTTAACAAGCTCCTCCCAAAGGGAGAGTTCATCCCACTAACTTCTGAGAATCAGTGTTAGAGTTCTCCTGCCAATGTTTAATGGGAACTGTTGCTTTCCTCTGGGAATGTCAAAAAAGGACCCCCAGATGCTCACTGCTCTGGTCACTTCCCCTCCAGCACCAGACATGTTGTTTCATCTCTTAGTTGAGCCCTGTGGCCAGGCAGCCCCTCATGAACCGCTTCTGTAAGCAATCGTGACACCGCCCGCAAGCAGGGTTAAGGCTGCTTTAGGGCACTAGGCCCAAGAGACCCCTCCTAATATGGGATACTCCCACCCCCCACCCCAGCATGTGTTTGATTGTGGGACTGGCAATCCCAGCCGCCCCTTCTTCTGCAGCTGGGGAGATGAGGTTTCAAGCAAATAATTGAGAATGGACCCCAGGGGACAGAAGGCCTGAGAGAACAGAGTAAGAATGCTAAATGGAAAGCTGTCCCCTCGACACAGTGCAACATGCGTGCTTGAAGATTTCAGTCCTAAAGCTGATCATTGGGCACTCAAGTCTACAGCTGAACCCAGGCCCCCTGCCCTCTATCGTCAAAACTTTCATCTGCCAACCCATGTAATGGCTCCTGTAACCTCTGTAACCATAAAATCCTGGACATATACGCGAGGGTTTTCATGTTTATTGAAAAAAAAGGGAAGAGTTTAGGAGAGAGGTTCAGAGCATAGGCTGAAGAGTCAGCCACACTTGATTCAGATCCTAGCTTTGCTGTTTGCTACCTAAGAGACCTTGACCCTCAAGCTTCAGTTTCCCTACTTGAAAAATGAGGAAATAGTACCTGCCTCATAGGAGTTGTTTTGGGAATTATGTAAGATTATAAATTATGTAAGATACAAGTTAGTGACAGATAACTGTCACTCAGTATATACTGCATATATGTAGCTTTTACTTTATTACAGTAACTTTTAAAAATTTACTTTTTAGCCCTGGAGAATTGCTGTTGAAGAGGGACAAGAGAGGAGGACAACGCAGGAGGAGATAAGTAGCTCTGGCTGGACACAAGGGCAGGTCACAGCACTCGATAGTCGTTGTGGAACAGGGAAAGGGCCGGGAGGAGGCTGCAGCCTGCAGGGCCGGCTGATAGCGCGAGCTCCTCCTGGATCTCCCTGGCTCAGGAGCTGTCTCCCCTCCCCTCCTCCCTTTTTGTACCGCCTTATTGAGTTGTTGACACCCAACTGATCGTTCTCAACAGTGTTGAGAAACACTGATTTTGTGGTCTGCCTTAAAGTTTTAGTCCTTGTTTTACATTTTAATATTGGTGCATCTCAACCTTGCAGGGGCCTAGAGGTGGCAGCTGTCTCTCCTCATGGGATCTAGCTGTTGGAATTATTGAGAGAAAGGATTTCTGTTTTTGACCCCATAGGAATAGATCCAGAATTCAACCCCAAATTTGCCTTCTCAGAGAAGTATATGCCGTCTAGACTTGGGGACATGATCAGAGGCCCCTGCCCCTGACTTTTAAAATTACCTTTACTTTCTAGAGCTCTTATACTTTCCAAAGTGCTTTTTCTCACATCAGCTCACTTGTTCTTACAACAGCCCTGTAAAGTATTATTAATATTACTAGGCAGACAGCTCTGAGGCACCTGAAGTATTTCTCTCTCCCCACCTCCATTCTCTCTTGCAAAACTATTGCTAGGCTAGTCTTTGCTATCTTTACATCAGTTTTCTAAAATCAAAATCCTTCGATCGCTCTCTGTTTGTCCTCCTATCAGATTGAACCCCCTCTGCCTAGGTTATACTGTGGCCTTAAAACCAGGGTCTAATCCTACTCTAAACCCTTTCTCACCACAGTTCCTGGAATAAGGCTGACTGTGCCTCAGCCCGCGTGCTTCCCTCAGTAGCGATGCCTCCTCTCAGACCACCCGTCTGCCTATTCTTTAGCATCTGACTCCCCCTTGGAGCCTGCCCAGATCATTAACACCTTAAAGATCCCATCTTCCTCTGAATTCCCATGGTTGCCATGGCTATTTGGTCAATTATAATGTGGTTTTAAAGGCCTAATAGAGAAAATGTATAGGATAGACTTGATATAGGGAAGAAAGCACTGAACTAAGTGGGTTGTAAAGACGATGTCTACTGAGCAGCTGTGGGCTCCAAGCAAGGTTGCTCTGCATTTGTGGTTCTATGTTTCCTGAACTGTGAACGTGGAGAGGTTTGGGCCAGGTGATGCTGATGGTCCCTTCTCCTTCTGAGGTTCTGTGACAACTTGGTCTTCCTTATGTGGGATGGGGTTCGGGCTCTTATGGAGTTCTTGAATGAAAGTGTCAGGAATGAGCACTCAGTGCCTTCAGGACTGGTTCTATTCCAAAGATTGCTAATGCTAAACTTGACAATCTTTGAATGCCATGTGCCTTTTTTGGTAGGCATTTTAGCCACAAGCATTCAGGGAAGGTAGCGGGATGATGAATTAGGAACAACAAAGGGTTATCCTTGTGAATGACTTCGTATGATGGAATAGATAAGGTCAACTATTGGATAAATCTAAGTCTTAGCATTTATAATTTACTTTGCATTTCATCTTCACTGGATGGTGCTATATAATAAATGCAGTTATGTTTTCCTTTTGCTCATTTCATGACTTGGAAACATTAAAATAGTCAAAACTCTAGGATAGATGCTGATGACTTTCTGTAATGATCTGGTTGGTCACATGTTGTAAGGATGCATATGCATGTACATGTATTACATGCACATTTTGCTTGAATTAAGAAGGGTACTCCTAAGTTATGAGGTGCTATTGTACATTGACCAGACTTAAGGATCTCTCTTTAAAGTGTGTTGACATTTAATTGACCTTTGAAGGTTCACTCTGTTAATCATACTCAGAATGCTGAAGCTGTGGTTGGCTGCTCTGGTGTTTTACATCCAGGCATGCTCAGCATATAAATTCTTCGGCATAATTGCTGCTTATTTAGCAAGAGTTTCCTTTCTTCTCTGAAAATGTGAGTTGTGTTTTATTTTTGTATCTTTTTCTTTTTTAAACTTTGCTTCAGGCTGGATAGTTTTAGAGGTTTGAATTGAAATCCTTTCCTGTCATTAGTTGTATGGGGTGTGGTCTCTTAATATAGGACTAATGGAAATTTCTTGCTTAGTTGAAGTGTACTCTTCTTCTGGCAGAAGTTAGAACTCTTTGAGGTATAATGCTAAAATTTAGAGAAGCTTAACACTTCAACACTACATATTTTTAACCTGATAAACTTTTGAAAATCTTTCAGTTCCATTTTTGTAGATTAAAACTATCAGTGCTAATACTTTTTATTAAGCCAGGATTCAAAGGATCTATTTCCATAGCATACTTTAATTATATTCCTTGAATTGCCATGAGTGGAATTTTATTTTATTATAAACGATGTATTTATTTTTAAAAAGTCAAATATATTTCTTTTTTAAAGCTTAACATTTTATTACCATCACCTAGAGAACATCTGCTGAAATGTTTGAAAATTTCTGGGTATTAAGTTTACAAAATCAGCCTGGAAATAATTTTTAATATAGTTAGCTTTCTTACAGGTTTCTAAAATATTTCTAATGATCACTGAAAAGTAGCTACACTTTTTGCTAAATGTTGATAGAAAAATAAAAACATGTGATTACCAAATTTTGATAATTTATCTTTGAGACTCCAGACACTTTTTAAAAATATTTTTATCTTAAAAACAATTTTTAAATAGGGAAGATAAAATTTAAACCAGAGTTTTTTTTCATGAGGTGATTTTATACTGTTAAAATACCTAGCTCCATATTCGAGATGCATTTTGTTCCCTGTTCAAAAGTCTCATGCCGTGATATCATTAGTGTGTTTACACACTGCAAGCTTGGTAGATGGGCTCGTGCATGAAGCTGACCTTATTTCTCATCACCACCTCTCCTTCCATGTTGCCCTATCTTTTTTCCTGTCTTTCTGTTCCCAGTTTTACAACTTATAGTTGTCCTTTTCATTTCATTATAACCCCACCACTAAAGGAAAATAAGTCTTTTCCCTTAGTCCAAACATTTAACTACAAACTCCATCCTGTTTTAGAATACACAATGAAGCCTCTTAAATACTATTATCTAAATAATATGTAAAGAATGCAAATGACGGCAATGCTGAACAGTCAGATACAGGATATCCCAGACTAAGGATGATGAACTCTCACACTTCTATTTTGTGAATTGTGACTTGAGCAGATAGATTTCTTTCTTTCTGTATAACTAAGTGTCTCAGGACCAGGCCAGAATTGGTTAAGTACAGAATGTTAAGATAAAGCCTGGTTTCTCCGGTAATCTGTCTTGGTAATTATACTGAACTGATGACACATATTGACAAAATCAATATATTTGCTCTTCTTTTCTGTTCGAAGTCTGTTTTGCCATCATAAAAAGCTTTCTGCCATTTGAATCTGGATATGTGTATTCACAGATAATTTATTTTATTTAACAAATTCTTATATCATACTTTCATGTTCTAACCTTATTCTAAACACTTTACAGGTATTAGTTTATTTAATCCTCTAGCTCTATAATTATAGTTATTATATAGTTATTATCATTTTTCAATTAAGAAAACCAAGGCACAGAGATTTATTTTAGAGTAGGCCCTTAAGTGATGAGAGACTGCTAAGTGTGGGCAGAATGGATAGCTTAACAGTCATGCTAAGAATCAACAAAAAGATGTGCAGGAGTTTTGGGAAGATGAGTCTTCATAGAAAGAGTCAGGGACTCAGCCGGGCCCAATCTTAGAGAGCAACACATCTTCCCTCCTTGGTTTTAAGCCTTGGGCTATATAGAGGCCAAACTTAGAAAGGAGGCACTCAGTCCTAAGACGTGGTCATTGCTGTGGGCTTCAGCAGCCTCTGGGCCTGATGAGGGGCTGTGCTGGCTCACTGTGCCTCGCGTATGGCTGCACACATTGCAAATACCGGTGCAGGTGGAGAATCTCCTCTCCCAGCCTCAACGCCAGCCAGCCCACCACATTCTCCTTCTTGCCCTGCTTTCTTTGTGTATTCCTTTGCAAATATTGTTCAGTAGTGTTTACGTATGTGTATTGTATGAGGTTTAGAGAACCATGTTAAGCAATGAAGTTAAAGGACAAAGCTATGTTTTCTCTTGGAATTGGGGATGGAAGAAAATGAGAGAACAGGTAAAAGTAGGAAATACGGAGAAAGGAGGAGACATCATGGAAAAGAAGAGAGATACTGAGGGAAAAAATGGTGAAAAAACAAGGAAGAAAGAAAATTACTGATTTGCTTTACACCCACAGCCCCTCCCCAGCTTCCTTTTCTTTGCCTGACCTGAGGTTCCTGGGGTGTTCTGCACTGTGGGAGTGGAAAATTTCTCCCTTTCGCATTTGAGACTTGGGTGTGCTGCCTTGAGATGCCACGGGTATCTGAGTAATATTTGTTTATACTGGGTATTTTTCTCTGTAGTCTTTGTGGATGGGTCTCAGAATACAAACAACACTGTTAGCAGAGCTGCAGGTACTCGATTGCTATGTTTATTTTATTAGTTAAAAAACTGCCAGAGCCCTAGGACTCCTGAGCACATTTTAAAAATACCAGAGGCATTTTTAAGAAGCGCTTTAGAAAGAAAGAAAAAATAAGAAGAAAAGTTAGGACTTTCAGACTCTGGAATGCTGACCAACGTGGTAGGGTTTTTTTTATTGTTTTCAAAGACTCTAAATTAGGGTCTTTTCATCAACTATTTTTTAAAAGTGGGTTTTTAAGTATGATACTTTTGTTCCACAGGATGTAAAACTAAAGTTAATTCTTTAGGGAATTTAGGATTTTTTTGAATCCACTTAAATCATCTCTAATGACTTTTCTTGGTCAGATCACAGGTCTGAAAGTATTTCCTACTGATTTGTGATTGTATTGGGACAGAATCATTGAAATTGTGACACTTCCAGAAAATCCAAAATATATGGCCAGTTTTACCCTTAAACTTTCTGATAATTCATTTTTGGGCCCCTGAAGTCTCTCTCTTTATCTTGCTCTCTGTAGAAAGGTACACTATTCAGTAGCATTTGTGAAAAACACCCAGTTTAAATAACAAAATGTTGAGCTAATCTAAATGATAAAAGTATTGATTTGAAGAAATTAATTTATTTTTAAATATTCATTCATTTCTCAGGTGGAGAAATGGCCTGGTCTTAACAGGCTTGATTAGATTCCCGTCAGTAAAACAAAGTAAACTAAAGATTTTTTTCCTTGATCATTGCATGACAATAACATACTGTTCAAACGTTTCAAGAATCTCTAATTAATTTAGCCTTAGGGAATAGCAAGGGGGAAAGGGACTTTTCTTTCTCATTTGTCCTTTTTTTCATTTATCCATTCCTTCCCCTACTTGTCTATCCTGTCTTATAATCATGGAAATTTTTATTTTCTCCCACTGTTCCTTAAATGTTCCCCATTTGTACATCCTAGATTACCACCACACCAAGTTTTCTTAGAATTAGGCAGAAATGGAAGCTGGACCTTTAGAAGCTGAGGGAAATCATCCCATGCTTTCTCAGACTCTCCTCGCTCCCAAGAGGAGAGGAGAAAAACAGTAGTTGGTTTGTGACTGTTGCTTCTGTGGCTGCCCTATTTGGTTGACCTCAGCTTTTTTACCTCCTTTCTTAATGCTTAAATCTACAAATGAAATTAGGGCCAGTCACACTGGTATTTCCATCATCAGCTATCCCTAGTGGTTCAAATTTAGTGCAAACCTGCTATGAGTACATATTAATTAGGTGAATAAAATAGGATGAAATTACAACATGAGTTTTTTAATAACTATTCTTTGAATTAAGTGTGGTTTTATCTTATGAGTTTACAGTTGTTTTGTTGAAAATCTAAAAATATCCTTATATGAGCAACTAAGTTGCTAACAGCCCATGGTGTGAGTCAAACATTAACTACAGTAAAACTCTGCTGGAAGTTCTTTACCTTTGAGATGCAGGGAGCTATTTCAAGTGAAGTTGCTCATTCTCTGTGTGGAATGGTGTGGGGGTCTTGCAACCTGATTTACAGGTCAAAGTCTGAATAAGAATTTCCTTGTCCCTGTTTTCTGTACACTGTGTCACCGAACACCAGGTATAAAGTACATGAGCTTCTTTTATTTTGCTACTTATAGTCCAATTCCAGGCCAGACAATGTCGGAGACAACTATTCTTCTGTAGAAAGTTTCAGGAGTCAGCTACTAACTACTGTGTCTGTAAATGTGCTCTCAAACTATTTTGTAGTCCTGCTATTTTTAAAAATGTGTGGGTATGGGAAGTGATGGTGAATTAACTCAGGGTAATTGGTGCTTCTCTGTATTAAGAAAAGTCACACTAGTTGAGGAAGCCTGCTTTCATGAGTTGTGTATGTTTAATTTTTTAAAAATTCATCCCACCTTTTCCCACTCCAGTTCCCACCCCTACCTCATAAATTCA
This sequence comes from Equus caballus, assembly GCF_041296265.1. NCBI lineage: Eukaryota > Metazoa > Chordata > Mammalia > Perissodactyla > Equidae > Equus > Equus caballus. The sequence goes on along the minus strand of NC_091703.1, from coordinate 66,218,208 downwards.
AGCAATGAAGGAATTAGAGTCATAGGATTTTATAGCTGGAAGGATTTTTAGAGAGAATCTGGTTAACTCTCTTAACTACAGTTGAGGAAATTGATGTCCAGTGAGGTCAAATAAGATCATGTAGCTAGTGTAAAAACCTACATGACATTAGCAGTTTATTTCCATTGGTAAACACTGTTCTGAATAATCTGCCCTAACAGGTGCATAATCAGAAGGTAATATAAGGGGGAATCACTAACATCTGTATGGTTTTCTCATCCATATCTCAGTGGTTTCTCAGAAGAGCTCTGTGAAGTGTAGCTATCGAGTTTCCATTCAAGGAGAAAACAGGCTCCTGGACAGTCGGAGACCTGTCCATGGCAGTCATCCACCAAAAGGGCCAGTGCTCCCTGTCTTTGCATCTTGACAGAACTGTCAGCTGGTCTCAAGAAGTTCTCATGGACAACAGCATGGGGAATCACGTCTTCATATTATAGCTTTAGCTCTAAAATTGGACCAGTTATTAACTTCTGGTCCAATCTATTTCATCACTTATAAAGGAGAAAAAAAAAACACGTTTGAAAGAGCTATGAGCTCATAAATTTTTGAAAAGAAAGATGCTGGATAATTGTAAATAAAACATATTTTAAGAATCTCCTTATGAATACATTGAAACTTCAGGCAGCACATATTGAGCACCTCCCATGTGTAAAGCATATTGTGCACTGCGCCAGTAGACCCAGAGAGATGAGACAGGATCATGGCCTTCAGAGAAGAGGCGAACGCAGCCTGCTCTCCCTTCAAAGACTCATCTAGATAGAGAACTGTCCTTGAGAAAAGTCTGGTGCCGTCTGCCTTACTCTAGAGACAGGAGAGGTGTTAATACTTAGGTCTGAAATGGGTCAGTTTTTTTCCTAAATATTTGTATTAAAGTATTCACATTAAACAAAACTTGTAAAATACAGAAAAAAAGAAAAATTACATATGTATATTCTGAATTTTTTAAATAATGGTATTTATATCTTACACAGAGATTTTTCTTGGCTTTTCTTTAACTTGATGGGATATCTAAATGTTCTGTATCAGTGCATAACTTTGCAAATATATTTTAATGATTACAGAATTTCAGAAGGGATCAATTACTATGTATGTCAATAATCTGGCTATTTTTCTATGGCAATTACTGATGTTATTTTACACAAAATGATGAATAAAAGATTCTAAACTAAGCTTGGCTACTACTAAGAAATACTTCCTAAAAGTATTTTTTTTAAATAATGAACTAAGTAGATTACGTTCAAATCTTTCTTTAAGAGCATCAAAATCACTTAATTTCTTAAACTATCCATAGAAATTTCAATTTATGTACAGTTGACCTAAATTAGAAATGGATTTTTTTTAATTGTGAAATTTAGAAACAAAAACATTTTTTAATGCAGTTTCCATTATAGTATTGTGTTCCTCTGAAATAATGTCTCATTACTCTAAAGGTATAAATACTAATCATGTTGAATTTTTACTGTATGGAGCAATATAATCTAATAGTTTTCATTTAAAAAACAAGGACTGTATAAATTCTGAATTCTGACATTATTCTAATGAAATTCATCTTAAATTCACCTAATGTCCCTTTAGAAATACGATCTTCTATTTCAACAGCACTGCGAGGGCATCCCTGGGTGAGAGCCGCTCCTTGTGAGGAGCCCAGTGGAGCAAGAACCCCTGAATGGGAGAGCTGAGCCGGCAGGTGGTGGAGGGGTGCAGCCTGGGAAGTGCTGACAAAGATGTGCCTGGAGGAAGAGAGGGATGAGGAGTGGGAGGAAAGTCCCTCCTTAGCCTGATGGCTGGCATGCCCTGACGCTCTGGAATCCCCCTCCCTAGAGAGAATGCCAGCCAAGGTGGGAGAGGAGGGGCTCCCACAGAGGGGGGCGTAGGGTAATGACTACCAAAAGCTCTCTGAGGAGCTTGGATAGCTGCTGTCTGGGGAACGCTGGCCTAGGTTGTAATCAGTATTATTTTAAAGCAGAGTTTGGCAAATGAATAAAAATATGATGAATGAATGAGCGACTGAATGAATTGTTTTCTCACCAAAGGATCTGGATATTTGTTTCCACTCTTAAACGTTTTTTCAATTATTAATTTTTTGTGCCCAATTTACAATGAAAACACCATTTTTATTGAATTATCATTAACTATTTCATATTTATTCAAACCCACACCTTCCCCAACTCCACAGATGATTCAGAAGAGCTTATAATAAGCAAAACATCAGACTAGGAAAGAGAGTGAGAGAAGTGATTCCACCTCTCCAAGCCCCGTGTCCTCACCTGTGTGCTGATGGTAATGTCCATGACTGATCATACGTGGAAGGGACACCATGAGATCGTGCATAAAATGACATTGCTGGACATACAACACAAACGATGTAGTAAAGTTAAGGCTATAAACTTGAGGACACGGTTTATCTAGCTTCTCAACTTATTTCTCATTACCATTTTATTAGAGAATGTTAATTGAATTAAAAATATATTAATTTCTAGAGTAGAAGAGTTTTTATTCTTTATAATTCTGTAAACTCTATACTATCCAAGATAATGCTTTGTTCCTAGAATTTGCATTTCTTAATCTCCCATGTGTCCACAATCCATGTGAAAATGTTCTTTCAGCCTTCAGCCATTTTTGAGAAGCAAGGACCAGGTAGGTCTATATTTCTAATAATTACCAAAAAAAAAAAAATCAAGGGAAAGTTCATCATCATTGCCATTAGCAAGAAACATAATGAGAATTAGAAGCCTTTGAATTAGGCTAAAAGCAGTGTGGACTAGTAAGTGTAAAGTATAAATAGAAGAAGACGAAGATTAATTTTAAAGGGCAGAATTTTGTACATTTATTTTACTTAGATTTCAGATCAGTTCTGTGTGTGCTTTCCACATAAGGAAGCAGAGACCACTGTGTTTCTTGTCTTTGGGTGGGTTTTCTGAAGACATGATGAGGGCCAGATGTCAGCACTGTTGACACAGTTGGCTGGAACCTTGGCCCCCAGAGAGATGGTGGGTGGAAGGATGCAGAGCAGAGCCTGCACACTGGGTCCTCTGCTGACATGAAACACTCCCATTCCTACAGTCCTACTGCAAGCATCCAGAGGTCAGCGCAGGTGGCAATGAGATGGATACGGAGAAGTGGGGAGCCAGGGGAAGAAGCATCCTCGTTCTTTCCTGGGATAGAGTCATCTACATGCACCTTTGCATTTTCATGGCCAAAGGATTGTCCTAGTGTACATAAATAAAGTAATGATAACTTCCCCAACCTGCTGATAAGTGCCTAAAATCTCACCATTCAAGTATGGGCCATTTAATGTAAATACTCTGCTATCTTAAAATCCGGAGAACTGGGTATGTGAATGGAAGGAGATGGGGGAACTTGAGTGGCTGTAATATTTTAAGCTGTTCTTAGTTATGCATAGCTTAGGAAAATGCATGATTATAGAGTCAATAAGAGGGTTCAAGACTGAGTGGTTTAGGGTAGTTAAGAAAAACTTGAAAACTTTATCTGGGGCCAGTCTTAAACTGTCCACCACCAGAATGAATTAATCCTTCCAACAGTTAAAACTAATGTGGGGACGATTATAAAACCTGACCAGGGTATAGACATGAGAGCTGCACTTTTGGGTGGGGAGACTTTTAGGGACCTTGTGTGACAGGGCTAAGGCAGCCAAGAGTCCTGTGGTTTTGAACTAAGTAAGTAGTTTTCTGTGAGCATTTCCAGGATTAGATCTGACAAATCAGGGTCTCATGTATTGGACATAATTGAATCTTGTTCTACTATATTCATTTTTAATTCATGATTTTTTAATGGATTCACTGGTCACGTTTCTCAGGTAGTGGCAAGACTTTTTAGTCTTAAGTAAATTTATTTAGTTCTGTCTTTCTGGATTAGTGGGTCTCTGCCAGGAAGATACAGCAGGATCATTTGATAGCTTGTGCAGAATACACACTGAGCACCCTCCCTACCTGAGTGAGCACCGCAGAGGGGATGGGGCAAGAGGCCATCCCGGCATGTGGGTTAGAAGAGCCGTCCTGGTGATTCTGTTGCCGCCCTCTCATTTTGGGAATTGCTGTTCCAAATGGAACCAATCCTGCTCAGTTACCAGAAAATAAGCAAATAGCTTAAACTACATAACAGTGAGTCTTGCTTAAACCGACAAAATTGCTCAGCCCTTGTTGGGATAGGTCTGCTTTTCCTTTCACACAGATTTCATTTAGCTGATGTCTTGCTAAAAAGCAGCCCATATGTACTGGCAGTGAAGCACTGTCGTTATTAAATGCCCTTCCACGTATGAACCCTTGCAATCAGATCTTACCATCTTCCATGCTTTGTGCAGAATCTTTTATGTTTATTCGTAGAGCTCTGAGCAAAGGGCTGCATCTTCCAAGTTGTGCTAAGGTTTACTGCCTCTTTCACGTGTTCACTGAATTGTTATTTGAGGTTGTACACTTAGTGTGTACTAGTGACTGCTTTTCATTCTTAAAGTTATTATATAAAAGTGTAAGTTTCTGAGGCTTACACTTGGACAGGAGATCTGTCACTGTGAGAAAAACTTATAGGAGTAAAACTATTTTCTTTTTGTGAACAGTTACTGCTACACAATGTCTTCACAGGGTGTAGGGCTTGGTATTTATCTGTTTTAATTAAACAGTGCCCTGCCTGTCTACCGGTGACTAACTTGAAAGCAGTGGGTGTCTCGGAGCAGCTCACAGGGCTGGCAGCTGTGCTGAGCCTGGTGAACTGACTCGCGCTGCAGGCACGGTGGCACATGGACGCCAAGCGCTAAGAATTTCTGGAATGCAGAATTGCAGGGCACTGATAGAGTCTGCTTTGTTCCCCTCTGTGACTTGACCCATTGAGAAAATGTGGTTCCCTAGAAAGTTTTAATAGTTCAAAGTCCTTAGTTAATAACGAAAAAGGCCACAACATAATTCAGCTTGTTTTCACCTGCTGCCTCCAAGATTAACTTTCCTAACCTTAATGGGAAAGAGTTACCCTTGGCTTTGAGAGAGTAATTTATGGAGCTCTTCACGTTAGTTTGGGTAAACATGACACTGTTTGTGTGCATTTTGGTCTTGTTTCGGGTTTGGTGTCACTAACTCCTAAGACTTCTGCCACTTCAGAGCCTATGGTCACTTCATCTAAAAGCAAACCCCGGGAGAGGCGGCCCGCTTCTCGGCCCTCGCTTGGTCCTCCCTCCCTGGGAAGGGCGGCGGAGCTTCGCCTCGGGTCTCCCTCCTCCGTCTTCCTACGAGGACGGGAGCGGAGCGCCCCGCGCGGATCTGCGGCGAGCGCGCCCCCGTCCAGCCGTAGGCGCTGCGCTTTGCAGGGCAAGTTCCGATCCGCGAGGCGCTCGTGCCGGGCGGGCCGCGTGCTCGCTCTCGGCCTCTCCGATGGGCGACGAGGGGCCGCCCGGGAGCGGGGTTCGGGGCGCAGGCGGTGGAGGACAGCAGCACGCAAGCCCTCTCTCGGCGGAACCCGGAGCGCGGGAAGCGGACCATCGCCTTTTCGCCGTCTGAGTCCGCCGGCACGCGGCGTTGCGGTCAGGGCGCCCACTGCGTCGGGCCAGCGCGCCCCGCGCGGCCTCCCCGAGGACGCAGGCACCTGCGGGCCCGGCCCGGTCCCCGCGGGAGCCGCCTCGGCCGACACGTCTCCAGGCGACCTCCGCGGCTCACCCGGCCTTGGAGCGCAGAGGAGCCCGCGCCCCGGCAGCGGGCGCCTGTAAACACCCGACTGGAAGCCGTGGGCGGCGGGCTTTCAGTCGGGTGTCTGCAGCCGCCGCCTGCCCCGCCCCGCGCCGCGCTCGGCTGGCCGTCTCTGCGGCGCACTGCGCAAGCTGGGGAGGCGTCCGCGGATGGCTCCGGACCAGCCCCGCGCCTCCGCGGGAGCCTGATCTGCGCGCGCAGGAAGCAGTGTGAAGAGGCAGAGAAAGGCAAGTACTTCTGAGAGGAGGGAGGAAATGCGTTAGAGCATCTTTGTTCTGTAAAACCTTACTAGGGCAGTGTTTCACAAATCGCTCTAAAAAGTGGTTTGTCCTATTTATATTTATCTGTGGTTTCAAAATAGGTATTTTTAAAGAGCCATTCACAAACATTTCTATTCTTGAAATCTCAGTTATTTGAAAAGGAAAAAAGTAAAGGCCAGAGTGAAGAGTTAATGCACTTTCACATTATTTGGATTAAACCCTTTTGTTTCCTTATAGGTTCAGTCTGTAAGTAATAAAGTAGTTTTCAATTTAATCAAGTACCTAAAATAAACTAATGTTGCCTCAACTCACTCTTACTTGGAACATCTATTCTTGTTTTACCTGATGAGAATGGTATTTTAGGCATTTGTTGACCGCGTCTCCGTTCAGTTAACTGTCGGCTTTGCTTTATGTAGTAGTACATATCTCCAAAAACAGTACATGCGTCGAATACCAGCCTAAATATTCGAAGGCAACCTAAGATTTTTGCACAATCCTTTTGTGGATCTCTGTGAAGGACGTAATTTCTAACTTGCCTTTTTTGTAAATCTACACTTGCCTCATGGCAGGTTTGTTTGGGTGCTTAAATGGTAGAAACGAGACACTGTGGAAGGGGATGAAGGTGTATCTTTTGTCCTCTATAACATAGCATCTTCTCAACATGCAGTATTGTCATTAATGTAGAAATTATAGTTCCTGCTCCCCATTTAATAGACGTTGATGGTGTCGATAAGAGGTGATATTGAAACAGTGTGAGCATACCACGATTTAAAATCTGACCAAACGACAGTTGAACATTCTAATTAGCTGGGATGGAGGGAGAGAGATGTATAGAAATGCCTTTAAATTGCCCTCATACGTGAAGCCATCGGGTGGAAAAGCTCAGTCTTGCTGGGTGGTGAGAGGTTAGTAGCAGGCCTGAGACAAGGCTGGAGGGCCCGGCTTCCATCTGCCGGCCCTGGGCTGGAGTTGAGGCTGCAGCCTGTTTCTAACAGATAAACTTAAACACTTAGAGCAAATACCTCAACTGCGTCCCGGGGGCCTTCATCACACTTCCTGAAGAGATGACGCTAGGTTTGGAGGAATGGGTCAAGTTTCCCTCGTTCTTTGACCTTCACTCTCTTTAGGTTCTCCTCCTGTGTTACTCTACATCACCTCCCTTGCATCACTGCCCTCCAAATTTGCCATTTCCCACTTCTATTTTGTTATTTCCTTCGTTGAAGTAATTACTTATGAGAATATTTTAATTTGTAAAAATTACAACATTCTTAAATATTCTTTTCTTTTGGTGGGTAAGATTGGCCCTGAGCTAACATCCATGGACAATCTTCCTCTTTTTGGTGAGGAAGATTGGCCCTGAGCTAACATCTGTGGCAATCTTCCTCTATTTTGTATGTGGGACGCCACCGCAGCATGGCTTGATGAGCAGTATGTAGGTCTGCACCTAGGATCCAAACCCGCAAACCCCAGGCCACCAAAGCGGAGAGCATGAACATCACTATGCCACCAGTCCAGCCCCCTTAAATATTCTCAAGCCAACAAATACAAACCTCCAGATAACATTCTGGGTAGTTTTGAAATTAATACCTATTATTTATTGTGTCTTGTGCCCATATTTCCATAGCAACAATCTAAATTCTATTTTAAGCTAATATCAAAAGTATGCTATTTATATACGGAATAAGATCTGGATGCAATTTTTTTATTTCACAAAAATATCTAACTTTTAAAATTTAGAGTATTACATTTCTACAACTATATAGACAAAGTTATTGTTCACTTAAGATAAATTAATACTTAGCGTAGATTAGAAACTATTGCTAATTGTTTTCATTTGGTTTTTCTTCTTTATATAATTTTAAAAAATTTCATGTCCATATCAGCATAATGAAATGTCATACATGATCTGGAACATAAACTTCTTGAAATGGACCAGAGTAAGCCAGTCACTGAAAATAACACACTGTCAAAATGTGTACTGCATGTATGTAACCTGAGTGTTGCTGTAAAGTTTGTAATGTTTAAAAAATAGCACCACGCTGAGTAACTGTCATAACTATTTTATGTTTAGTTTTTATTTATGATTTGCCAAAATAAAAACTGGCATGTCCTTGGAAGGGAGCTTTCTAAAGGAAGTGTAAGAGGTTCTAAAAGTGGCAGTGGTGACTCATTTAGATGATACTTATTTTTCCTGACCTTAAGACTCTGATTTGAACCTGTGCTCCATTTGGTGCTATCTATAAATATTACTTGTGTGTGAAACTTTCCTCCACTGCAGAATAACTAAACCCTGGGTGAGGACTGTGCAGACAAGGGAGCCGCTCCAGAGGCTCCTGCACAGGGCTGTCTCTTCTGTGACACTCCTCTCCACCCGCTGGTGGCTGCAGAGTGGGCTTGTTCTCCTTCACTAAACTGTAGCTAAATATTACCATTGGGAGAAACAAATTTTTCTTGAGTGGTGTCAGTCTGTGGTGGCTTAAAAATAATAATGCAAAGATGCCAGTTGTTTTTCTGTGTCAGAAGAGTAACCAGAAGATAATTATTCCTCTTAGTTTTTGAAGTGACTTACTGAAATTTTAAAGATGGTTCTTAGTGAACTGTCTTAGCCATCTTGCTAAAATAATGGAGAAGACTTTCTTCATATGGTACTATATCAGAATAAGTATTCTACACAGAGGTGGAAGATACATTGGATAGTGTGTACTATAGTTCTTTATGTGCATTTAAGAGATTGAATTTTTTATGATTATTGCTTTTTCCCTTGATTTTTACTCCTCTTAATGGCAAAAAGCCAGTAAATAAAATGAAAAAAAAATCTCATCCTCTGAATGTGCTTATTATTAGAAATAATAGTCAATGAATTAAATATTCTTTATTAGGCTTCTTCAGTTGTTAGGCACGAACAAGTATCTCTCACTAATACATGCTTCTTAAATCTTCTGTGTGAATGTGGTGGGCTAGTTAAGGTTGCCCAGTGATACTTAATCCACCTTTCCTAATTTGTATGTCTAATTATTATATGAACTTAATGATGCAGTACTTTGATCATAGAGGCTTTTTAATGCAAATTAAAATGAAGCAGACTGGAGAGTCATTCAGCACAAACGCTAAGTGTGAACTGACTGTCCCCAAAGGCTTCAGTGCCTGGCGTGGTTAGAGGAATTAATGAATGCACTGCTTCAGTACCCGAACAACTCTGAGTAAAACCAGAATCTGTCCACAGCTCTCGCTTCAAAGCTGAGACCGTGAGACCTGAGGGTATGAGACACTTGACTGGGCAGCGTGGTGGGGACCTGCAATGCCTCACAGTGTAACAATGTATCACAAGCTGCTTGTCCGCAAGGTGCTGCCTTGCAGGGACTGAACTACCGTTGCTGAAGTTTGGATTTGATGACTTTTAGCTAAAGAGTTAAACTCTTGAAAAGAACAAACACTTATAGAAATGAAGGAAAATGTATGTAAAAGCTAAAGAAACGCATGCACTTAAATATGTAAACAAACATTTCAATGCCGTAAAAGAGTAGCACTAACAGAAAAGATGCCCACAGTGAAGTGTATTTATCTGCAGGATGTGTGATGTTGATGAATAGAAACATTGTTGTCCTGTTTGAAGGAAGATTTATTTGCACTGAGTGTAAGTATGCTGAAATCAATCAGAGAATTGGTAAAAATTGCAAACTTAGATATTCAACTTTAAGTATTCATGTTTTGCACATAACAATCTTTGTAAGGGTATATTAAGGAAGTGATTTTGCTAAATTCCTTACTCTGTAATTATCATGTTAGATTAAAATTATCTTTGGAATTATAGTCTTTCAACTATGAAATGGCCATCTGGAAAATTTAATTTTGAAACACTTATTCTTTTTCATATACTTTCAGTGGCTTTCTTGGTAATATCAGATATACAGTTGTCTTTTTCCAATTCTCATTCTACTCCCTTACCCCAGTAAATCTGTATTTTACTTAAAATAAATTCTGACAGTCAGATATTGAACAAGAAATTAGGAAATTTGCACACGGTTTTTTCACTGAATAACGTTCAGTCATATGTTGAACAATCATCTAAGCTTTCTACTCTTTAGCTTTAGTTTCTGGGTTGATTTTGTTGACTTCTTGTAACTTGTTCCTAAATCTCTGAGTAATTAAAAATAAATCATCATGAATTATTAGAAATTCTAGAAATGTAAGGTTATTTTAATAGCATAAATTCAGTTTGTCAAAATACAATTTACTAACATATAGTTTATCTATTTTTTTTGGTATAGGAAAGAATCTATTGACATTGTTGGTACAGATTTAATTCTTATTGTGTGTTGGGTCTAATAACTAGTTAAAGCCAGCTTTAGAAACGTCTTCAGTCTCCCCCGAGGTAACACTGGGACTAGTGCTGGAGAAGTTAGGGTGATGCTTGGGGCTGCAAGAAGCCCCGGCCCCTGGAGCTTGGGCTCGCTTCTCCTGAAGGAAGCATGGAGCCCTGGGGTGGCTGACAGTGAGCGTGGGGTTGTTCTTAGGTTGGGGAGGAGGAGCAGGAGGCCAGGGAGGGCAGAGGGGGTTTGTCCCGTGAGGAACGGCTTATCTGCGTCTTGGATGGAGACGTTACTCAAGGGCCACAGCGCACAAGTGCTGTGCTGCGCCTTTTGGAGCCTCTTCGAAGGGGCCTTTGTGATTCGGCTCACACCGCATCTTGTGCTGGCCCCCAGCTTTCCAAGCTCCAGCCGGCTGACTTTCAGTTCTTCCAACCACCTTGCTCTTTTCCCTTCCTTCACAGTCCAAAGCCTTTGCCTCAGCTCTCCCCTCTGCATGGACTGAATACTCCTGCTTGACTCACCTTTACCCCCAAACACGTATAGCCACGCACGCACACTCACACTTAGGTCTCCTACTTCATGTCATTTCTCCGGGAGAAGTCTTCCCTTACTCCCATCTCTTCATGCTGTGGGCTCCTTCTTTGTCCTGAGATGGGAATCATGAGAAGCAACTCATCCTGTGAAATTCTGGTGGGAAAAGCATTCCAAGTAGAGGGAACAGCAAGTACAAATGAGCAGAAGTTGGGTCAGGCACAAATTGTGAAGTCTTGAGGTTCAGAGCGAGGCAGACAGGGTCGGAGAAGAAGCAAAGGCAGACAATGAGCGCCTACTGATAGCACTGTATTACCACTTGCTATCATGAAACAGGCTTTGAATTTTGAATTTAGTTTAATTAAGTGGACTTCAGCCCTAGTGACTGACCCTTCCAGGTTGTGGGTAACATTTTTTTAAAAGATGGATAACAGGTCACTTCAACAAATATTGAATGACTCCTTGTATACAGAATAGTGAATTGAGGGCTGAAGGATACAAAGTTGAAAAAGACTTGATCACTGTGGTTGCTAATCAGGGTGAGATGAGAGAATGTCACGTGGACCAGTGACCCGGGACTGCCTGAGTCCCACCTGAAACCAGCCCCTCCGCCCTGAGGAGCCCTCACAGGAAACGCGTGCTGGGGACAGGAAGAGCAGCAGAATCACTCACTCCGCAGAACACCCCTCCAGCCCACAGAGAACGCTCTGGGCCAGGCTGCAAGGAGGCGTCCTGTGTTTCACACCCCTCAGCCTGGAGCCCACACCGGGCAGTTACGTCTGTGAGAGACCTTAAAGAAGAGAGTGTCTGAGAAGATGAACAAGAGGTAAAAATAGGGACCTATTCCAGGGCACACCTTGCCACTTGGAAGAACACGAGAAAGTTTGTCAAGTGGGATAAAGACTATGCCATGTCTTCTGGAACTTTCAGCTGACCCCAGTGGCCGAGAAAATGTCAGCACACCTGCCCCCCACAGCAGATTCCTCTCTTTGTATCTGGGGCGGCTGGGAGCTGGAGAGGAGGCGGGGTGGGCATGAAAGGGGCTCCTGTGCACTGTACTCCCCCTAAAGCCCAATGCTTGCCCGCGAACAATTTTTACTTAGGTGGAGTCGAGGAAATATGTGTGAATAAGTAGTGGCTGCAAGATGCCTTAAGCAGCGGCGGTAATAACGAAATCCTGGCTGACGTTCACCACGCTGTGCTGTGTGCCGGCCACTGCTCTAGATGCCCCGTACTAACTCAGTTTCACCCTCACCGTAGCCCTGTGAGAGAGATGCTGTCACAGTTTTACAGATGGAGAAACTGAGACAGAGAAAGGCTCAGCAACTTGCTCAAGCTCCCTCAGTAAGAGGCAGAGACGCTAAGGTAAAGAATGAAAAGTCCTGAAGGTCGCATAGGAAAGAGTAGCTAATTTAAGCTGGAAGGTGGTGGAAGGCACGTGAGCACCACATCCCTCAAGTTGAGGCTGTGAGGAAGTGCCCTGTGCTGGAGAGGAATGTCTGAGTGCAGGGAGGGCCAGGCCTGGCCAGCCGCTGCCCCACTGGCCCCTCAGCAGGTCCTGGGGATCCGGGAAGCCCAGCAGTCAGAGACTGCGCTGGAACATTGTGGAGATTTCAAAAGTTTGGTGCAAAAATATCTCTTTAAGCTCGTGGCAGGCTACACTTTTAAATAGAGTTGAATTATCAGATAAAGTTATTATGCAGAAATGTTTTGTTTCTCTTGAAAGCTAGAAAACAAGGGATGGCTCTCGCTGCATCTGTAAATAGGCTGCTGTTTTCCTTTCTTTTTGTAGCTGTAAGGAATCATTCATGCTGGCATAGTTAATGAGCTTCCGCAGCTGTCAAGTGAAATTGTATATTCTGTTCAACTAGGGCCTTCTAATGCTGCCATTGTGTCCTGGCCGTCGTGTGTCTTCTCCAGCATCAGGACGCTTCTCAGTCCCAAGGGCCTGAGCTGTTCTTAGTCCCTGAGATTCTAAGGTCTGGGTGAGAGAGGCCTGCGGAAGGAGAGGCTGTTTTGGCAAAGGTGGCCATAATAGGGTCTGATTTTTCTGTATCACAGCTGCCCTCTTCACTGAGGACTGGGAGGAACGCTAGAGGAAATGCAACTTTCTAACAAGGTTTTTTACCGCAAAATTATTCTCCATCAAATTGTACACTGGCACTGACTTTCACTCTTCCAAGTAGGACACCTACCCAACTCCACAGACAGCTGAGCCTGCTGGAGCTGGCTCCCCTCGCCTTCTCTTCCTTCCTGGTGTCCTTTGTTCCACCCCTGTCAGTGTGGGAGCTTTCTGGCCGGCCAGGTCTTTTAGTACGTGTTTGAAGATTTTTCAATCTCCCAATCTGTCACTGCTCCAGATTCAAACTTCACATCTAGTCTTCCTCAGCTGTTTCTGAGATGATCGCTTTCCTCTTGGGCAGTCCAGAAAGTGCCACCCCCCTGTGCCAGCAGGCTCCACTCTGGGTCTCTGCAGCGCAGCCTCCTGACCTCTCCAAGGCTGTGTTCAGTGGGCCCTGCCCGCTCTGTGGTGGTGGGCCTGGTTTCAGCCAGGCACTTTTCGGGTGAAAGGAAGTGATTCCAAATTGGGACTGACTGCATGAGTCTCTCGTGGCTCGGAGTTGTGAAGCTCTGTGCCTCTTGGTGAAGACCGTCCCCCCCCCCCCCCCCGCCGCCATTCTCTCTCCTCCTCCGCTGAAAGAACGTCTAGATTCCCTTCCACAAACGTTTCCTCCAGATATTTACCATAGGAAAAAATAATTGCTCTGTAGTATTTGACTATCTGCTACATGAAAAACCAGGTCAATGGCTTCTGGGTTACCATAAATAACTAATAAGTTAATCCTGGTGAGGTATTAATTTAACCAATTAAGTAATATTCAAGAGTTAAACAGAACCAGCAAATAAGCACAGGAAACACAGATGTTTGTAGGACTAGAAGGATGCAGACATGTGTGCAACTACGTATTCTTGGTTTCCACTTGTCTGTTCCCGACTCCCAAACGGACCTACCGTAGGTGGCCAGTTGTTTCTTATTTATCAATTTGAGCTGTTTGCATAATGGGTATTACATTAATCTAATTGTGCTATCATGATTGTCAGTTCCATCCATCTGCTTTAATGCAATAGCAATATATACCTGCTCTTATAATCTCTTCACTTTTGAAAAGGAAGTTAATTTCAGTGAAGAATGATGAGGAAAATATCCTTGAAGAGTAAAACACTGCTTACTAAAAAGAGAAAACCATGAGAGCTGTCCATGTCTTGGTCTCTGTTTGTATTACGAAGGATAATACAAACTACTAAGGATAATACAAATTACTAAGGCTAATAGTAAGGATAATACTAAGGATAGTCTAGAGACTATCTTATATTCTACAACTGGAGCATAACTATCTACTGACACCTAGGCCACTTCTGAAGTGTTGCTTAATAACACATTTTCAAGTAATCTGATGCCATCTCAGCCAAATTAAACTCTGAACTAACAAGGACCCTTTCTGGCCTTTAAACATCTGTTCAGAGATGTGTAGTAAATGGTATATATTCAGGGGCTGCTGCAGCGATTGTGTTTACACAGCTTGGCTAGAAAGAGGCCCTCTCTGAACGTGGTGGGTGTTTAGGTTGAAGACGGCCCCTGGCATTGTGCAGCACAGAAGGAACGCTGGCCTGCTGACTAAGCAGGTGTCATTGCCAAAGTGAATTACTAAATTCCAACTGGCCTCGCTTGCTAGGGACTTTCACTCCTTTTTCTCCCACACAGCTTCCTACTTTTTATTAGATGAACAGTTTTCAGCTCTTGCAAATAATTGCTATATTTTGCTAGTCATTGCTACAGCAGTTTCCTACTGTTTATCTTTTAAAACTAGCACTTGGATGAGTCCTGTTGAAGCAGAACAAATAAATATGTGTATGCATCTGTGCAAACATTTATCTAAAATTGCATTATTAAAAATCCCAGTGAACTTTCGGTGTAACCACTGTGCCTTGCGTCTCCTCTGAGACACTCACATCATCAGGCTGCTGTTACTTTCCTGAGCAGGAGTGACTTCATCCCAGTGTTCGCTGTAGAGGGCTGTTTGGGAGACTCCCTTCCAATAGAGGAAGTGAGCTGATGAGGGCCAGCATTCTCATTCCGGACCCTTTACATCTCTGGAAAGCTGCATCCTTTGTAGAAAATAGATCTGTGTCTGTGCCAGAGGGTAACCCTGATGCTCACCAGGGGCGGGGTGGAGGTCACACAGGCCTCGTCTGTTTCAGCAGTAATCCTCCCATTTGGCAGGAGTTTGAGAGGAAGTATTTAACAATGGGATTTTATAAAATGCAATGTAGTAAAGAACGTTTTTATATTTGCATGGATCTAAGGAAGTTTTCTTTTTCTCCACTCTGATAAGTGGAGGGTATTTAAGGGTAATGGTATCTGTAGATTTGTTGGGAGGATTTAGCTCTTTTATTGGACTTTGTGGAATAATTATTTTTCCATTTTATCATTTCCATGAAAGGTAATCCTCTTGGAAAAAAAGCTGTAGTCGCTTACTTCATACTGATCTTAAATATTTTGCTTAAGGGGAATTAGTGAGGAAATAACAGTCTTCAGGAAGGTTTAAAACTGTGATTTTATTCAACAACTGGACCTGTTTTAATGTTTCCAACCATGCCAGAAACAAAGAAGTTATTTTTTTTCATATACTCACCAATAAGACCTGGTATTTTAAAAGGCCTTAAACAGAAATATCTTTATGTTAAAAATAAAAATAGCACAAAGTAGAGGAAAAGACATTCTTGTCGTCAGCCTCTGTTTTCTTCCAGCCCTGTGAGGTCTCCAGGGGAGCTGCTGAAGACACGAGCTTCCTGGGTCTAGTGCCCCCGTCATGCAGGTCAAGTGGTTGGTTAACAGTGACAGCAGCAAGTCAGAGGCTCTCTGCGGAGGAGCAAAGATGGGTCTCTTTCCTCTAAGACCTACTAGGTTTACAGATTTGGATTCAAGAGTGGTTCAGCTCTTCATTAGCCAGTGAGCCATGCCACCAAAGTTACCCAAAAGTGTTCAGTGTCTACCAAGAAAAAGAAGGGGAAAATAATACCACGAATGTACTTTCAAATTTATTGTACAGTCTAGTTAAGACTTTGTCAATTTCTAGGTTTTTTTAAAAAAGTGCCATTAAGAAGGTTATTGAGGGGGCCAGCCCAGTGGTGCAGCGGTTAAGTTCGCATGTTCCTCTTCGGTGACCCGGGCTTTGCCAGTTCAGGTCCCGCATGCGGACCTATGCACCGCTTATCAAGCCATGCTGTGGCAGGCATCCCACAAATAAAGTAGAGGAAGATGGGCATGGATATTAGCTCAGGGCTAGTCTTCCTCAGCAAAAAGAGGAGGTTTGGTGGTGGATGTTAGCTCAAGGCTAATCTTCCTCAAAAAAAAAAAAGGATTTACTTAGTAGAGGATCATCATACATCCTAAACTCTTCCTCTGGGTAGGGGCATTAAGTCCCTTGGTCCACATCCGTATCAAAAGGCAGCCCCACCAATTGGTTATCTGGTTAACGTTTGGATATCTCCTGAACCAGGGGCCTCATTACTGGCATCATATTTCGCACATACAAAACTCATCCATTCACTTGATAGATGTTTATTGCGCCCTTCCCACACAGAGATACGGCAAAGAAAAACACACCTCTTATTTCAAGGAGTTGGCGATTTAAAAGAAGATAAAACTATGGAAACGAGTGATTGTATGAGAGAACCTATGGTGAAGTCCTGTTGAGGTTTTAGGAGAGCGGGCATATGGAGAAGGTCTATTTAGCTTAGTGTAAGAATCAGGAAACAGTTCAAAAGATATTTTGAACATGTGGAAGGACAAGCAGACCCTGGGCAGGTGGATCAGTGGAGCAGGTACACCCAAAAGATAAACAGCACGTACCCAGGAGTGAGGGGTGAAGAGCAGAGCCTGCTCAGGAAGAGGATGCTGCATCAAGCTGCCTAGGTAGGTGTGAGAGGAGGACCATGGACAGCATCCAGGAATGTGACGTTCAGAGGTGAGCAGAGGAAAATGCCTGAAAAGGAGCCGGGAGAGGAGGAGGAAAATGAGGCTAGAGGTGTGAAGAGAGCAAAGAATTCAAGGAGGGAGAAGTCGACAGTATCAACAGCTTCAAAGAGGTGGAGGAATTAGCCCTAAACAGAAGGAGAGCCATCTTTCCTGTGGAGAAGAAAGGATGGGTGGACATTAGGACAAATGTGAGCTGAGACGCAGTAACGTGGGGAACAGAATGTCCTTTATGAAATAGGAAGTGAGGAAGGTCACGCCTGAGAGGGATGAAAATAGGGAAGAGGAGGTGGTTTGGAAAAGCTGCTGTAAGCGTGGAAAAGAAAGCTGACTGGAAGATACCCTGTGCCTCACTGAGGGCCGTGGCTTTGAAGAGGCATGAATCCACTGGCTGCGACTTCCCGCCTTAAGTTAAAATCATAAGTATTGGCACAAAGGAGAGAGATGTGCCCTGGAAACCTCACCTGAGGGGGAGGCATGCCGTGGTTTTGGCGGGTAGTGTGCCATCACTGTGAGGAGCAGCATGGTGTTGTAGGCAGCTGTGGGGTGTTTTGGTAAACTATACGCCTAACTTACCAAGAAGCAGCTGTTTACCCCCTCCTGTCAGCGCTCTGAAGTCTTTGGTTGTGCCATGACCTCAGGGTGCTCAGAGCCCACAGGTCTGGCTTGGCTCAGTGGGGAGTCTGGAGTGCATACATCGTTTTTCTGACTTCTAACGTGGCCTTCCCTTTTTGTCAAGCATTATGGACTGATCTGCATAGCAGTATCTGATTTATTTGACCTCATTCAGGAATGAGATGATCCTCATAATTGCATTTTCCAGATATGTGAATTATATCCCATTTAAAACTAAAACAACTAGCAAGCAGAAAAAATGATTTCTAAAATGTATTTCTGTGACTGGGTCTCTATAAGAGAGTCATGGGCCTTATTGCCTTATCGACAGAAGGTTCTTGGGGACTTTGGGCCATGGTTATAAACCCCAATTAATAGACTGTGGCTATTGAGTGCATTCAAGCCTCTGATTTTTTTTGTTTTGTTTTCAGTTCTGGTTGTGGGGTTTGGGGAGTGTTTAGGGGTCATTAGCTTGATAATTCGGCTGTGGAATCACGTATTTTACGTTGTTTCCGATTGCTCATCTCCCTCCGACTAGGATGTGCCTTACAAGCAGGGGTTTTCTGCCTGACACTTCTCTGTCTCACACAGGACCTAGAGCAATGCCATGGAAGCTCCATTAGTTGATTTCTAAAGATAGCACAGTTCTCTTAATGGTGACCAAAATCACATTAGCTTTTTTGGCAATCATCAGTTTTATACAGGTTGGGCTTAATGTCAATTAAAACTCATTCCTTTTTCACATGAATTGCTCTTTTGCCTCAGTTGGTACTGTTCACCCCATTACCTGGATTTACGTCAGTATTTACATGTATCTCTAAGACTTCACAAGAGCTGCAGCTCTGTCGCTTTCCCTCCATAGGAAATTTCTTAGACATGCTACCCAGTTCTCAAGTTGGATTTGGCCCATTGCACTAATCTGTCCAAGTCCTTTGGATCCTGATTCAGTTATCCAACATAATTACTGACTTCTTGACTTTTATGTCAAGTTGAGAAAGCCTTTATTCTCTTGTTTAATGAAGATATTGATAAAGATTAAAATAAAACCAATGCATAGGAAGTGCCCGAGCGAGGACAGAGCCGTGAGGACGGCTGGCCTTCCACACACTGCGCAGGTTGATCTCTGACCCTTCATCAGCCCCTCTTGGCACAGTCGTTCAGCAGTTAGGAATCTTCCCAGTTGGATTAGCATCCAGACTTCATTGCTCCACAAGGCACATCTTGAGAGACTTGGTCCAAAATACTTTGCCTAACACATTTTCTCTGTCTGCCTGTTCAGTAGACCTATCAAAAGGGGAGAAATAAAAATCAACACCATATTGTGTAAATACCTGCTTGCCTTCTCTCCCAGATTCTTCTCAGAAAAGATAAAAGATAATCATGGATCTAAGACAGGATTTCAGACATCAGTTTATTCATTTAATAAATATTTATTAAGCAGTTACTCTGAACCAGACCCTGTGCTAAGAGTTTAGGATACAGCTGTGAACAAGTCAGACATCGTCCCTGTCCTGCCCAGAAATGTCCACTGTTGCCTGGCTGCTCTCAGAGGCTTCAGGGTGGGGCTGGAGTGTGAAGCCACTGTTGTCAGTGGTAGACAGACCAGAGGGGAAATAGCACGTGCAGAAGTGGAAGCTTTCCACTGAGACTGTAAAATGAAATATGGCGTCGTGGTCTAGATAGAGTGGGAAACTGGTTGAACTATGCAACAAATAAACCCTAAGAAGCTGAAATTTGGAGCAGCTTGTTTCCTAAAACGTTTAGGATTAATAGACTTCACGCCGGTAATTCAAGTGCATACTATCAATAGCTTTCACACATACTGGTTAACATGCTATAAAAACGGCGCTGTCATCTGGAGTAAATGTCTTTGAACTTAGAACTGTCATATAAGAATTTTGATTCTTTTGCCAAAGGGGAAAAAAGACCTAGCAGAACAATGAATCAATTTTTACTACATTGCCTAAGTCTGATGTTCTTGGGAGAGTCTTCAGAGAATTGCTTATGCAACATTCATCTCTCCCACTGTCCCTCCAGAGCGCTCGGCGGGCTTGCATTAGTCGTTTTCTGAAAGTCCTTCCTTGTTCAGGTGTGTGCTGCACCTGGGCTGACTCTTACAGACGTCAAAGTCGGCCATGCCCATGCACAGATCTCGAAAGGACCACAGGTGGAGAAACACAGGGTACTCAGCCCAAGACCCCTCTTTGTCCCCAACTTGGTTCCTTTTCCCGTTTTCTGTGCAGCTTCTTCCTGGGTCTACAGTTTAGTGGCCCCACTAGAAAGACTTCAGCAAAGCAATTTTCATTCTTCCCTTGGAGCTCACCCCCTGCAGGAGCCTGCGTCTGGATGCACAGCTTCCTTGCCATCCTCCAGGGACCCTCCAGGCCAGGAGGTTTGTGCTCAGGCCCAGGAGCTGCAAGCAAGACCTCTCCAGCTGACCTAAAGGAAAGAAATGTTTCCAGGGTGCTGTCTTCATCCCCTCTTCCTTTGTATATTTTCCTGCTGGTCTCTATTTCCCAGGCTTCTTCCAAACCCCTCTTTCTCTATATAGTAGCTTCCTGTACAAATGTGTATCACACTTAGATGTGGAAACTCGCCTAAATGAAATTTGGCAGATATGTGATGCCAGATATACACACAGCTCACCCCCTTTCTTCATTTAGTTTCCTAGTCAAACGTCACTCTAGTAAGAAAGGCCTTACCTGACCCCTCACCTCCATCTAAAATAGCGTCCCTCCGCCTGATCACGTGACCTGCTGTACTTTCCCTGGAAGCATCTGTTGCACCTGTCAAGTTATGTGTTAATTTCTTAATTGATTTTATTTGTCTTTGAACTCACACAATGAGATCAAAGACTTACTGCTACGTTCTTATAGTCTAGAACAGTGCCTAGGACATAGGAAACCCTTACATTTTTTTGAACAAAGAAGTACCTATTAAATTTGACAATTAAGGACCTAGAGATTTTTCTTAATAAGGGACTTGCTGTTGTCTTCATATTGTTTTAAAGGTTGGAATATAGAAGTTCAGAGTTCAAGATCACACAAGTGCTAAGTGGAACCAAGATCTGAACTTAGATCTGCTGACTCTATTCATATGACCCTATAAAATGTCTCAAAATGGAGATAAATTAATTTATAAATATTTATTGATATGTCTTTATAGATAAAGCATAATGAACATAAAGGGCAGTGCATGAAACTTTATCACAAGCAACTGCTTACCAGAATATGTCAACTCCTTATCAGAATGAACGAGGCCAGAATATCAATGATAATTAATCTGAAGGTCACATATCAATCGAGAGCTCCAGTTTTTCTCTACAAACTTTTAATATGGGATGTTTTTGAAAAAGAAATGGCCAATTAGATTTTACTGTTCGTTTCTTCTGCTTAATTCTAAAGTGGCTGATTGTTCCTCAAGACGTACCTCGTGCTGCTTATCTCCTCCCCTTTGGAAGGACAGACAGCGGGGAGCTCGTCTTCCGAGTGTATGAAGTGTGCTCCTTTCACCCCACAGATGCCCCCTGCTTCCCTGGCGGTGCTCGGGCGCTGACCATGAAGCAACGGCCTTGGAGCCGATCAGCTTTGTGTTCAGACATTTGAACTTTTTCTTGCTTCCCTGGCAAACTCCTCAGCCTTCAGCTGAGTTGGAAGGGAAATGTACAGTTCCCAGATGAATTTTCAGATGATAGTGTTTCATCTTTTTTCAAAGATTTTCTTGGTGGGAGAGAGATAGAGTGAACTGGGCTCTAAGTTTTGATTTTGCAAAGGTAACAAGATCACATGTTCTTTTATCATAAGACTTTAATCAAAAGTTTATTTTTTTATCTGAAACATGCTTTCAATTTTAATATAATCAAAAAATAAAGATCTGTGATAAATTTATTCTGTGTGTTTAACCACAATTAGAAAGACATAAAGATTAAGTTTTAACTGTGACAAAGTCCCAAAATATGTTAATACTAATTTGCTTTAAAATTTTCAGCACATTTTCTTCTTTGCTCAGTTCTACTGGGTTCTGTTTTCTGTCAAAAGAAAACATTCTGTCATGTTAATATACAATAGCAGCAAAAGACTACACAAGGATACCACCCTCAGTGCTGCTGAAAAGAAACCATTTTCAAGTTTTTCTTAAAATATAAAGAGTCCGCTATTCAGGTTTCACTGAATATAATCAGCCACGTGAGACCTTTTAATATTTTTGCTACTATTTTAAAAGCACAGTCAATAATTGTGTGGTGAGCAAATGTTTCTTATTTGAACCATCTAAAAGCATTTTATCATTTATCTAAGTCTCATCACTGTTAGGCTAGGTGTTCTCGTATCCTTTAACTTGTTAAAAGTTGTTGAAAGATTGAGAAAACAGTAACCAAAACGTCACCTAAGAAAAATGATTCGTAATCCAACTGTACACACCCGAATATTGTAGTTTTTGCCTGTTGCCTTGAGTGCCTGCCTGTTTGTGCAGATGCAGTCACATAGTAAATTGAAAGTAGTAGTCTACTGTTTAAAAAGTATTGTACTTGGAAATCATACTGATCACTTAGATGACTACATTATGTTGATATACCACATAGTACGCAATTAGCATTGAAATTTTTTTCATTTTGATGACCAATATTCCAATATAGTTTTTGGTTCTATGACTTTATTTCCTTATCATGTTACCTTACGTGATATCACCAGGTGGAGAGCAGATTTTTTAGCTACACACGAGTGTAGCAGACCTGCTGCAGCTATAGCTGTGTGGTACATATGTTTAAATGTTGCTAATTTAGTAGTTTCAAAATGCTAACTCAGAACATTCATTTACTTGAATTTTTTTAGTTACAAAAAAGTAGTGATCTCTATATTTTATTATTTGCGTTTATTCTTTTGGGAGTTACATGCCCATAGCGGTAAAAGCAGGCATTTCTTGACGCCATTATTGCGTGTCGAAACATTAATAGGCAAGGAAGGATAAAGATGTGGCATGATCCCCAGAGAATTAACTTGGACTCTCACATATACCCCATGAGGTTGTAAGAGACTAAAGTATCCAGGGACATCTGAGCCTCTGGTGCTTTTCTCACATCAATGGAAGTTCACAGAAGGCTGTTAGAACCGGAGTGCACGTCCATTCATTCTCACTTCCTCTGTGGGGCGTGCATGTTGCATAGATAAGAGAAATAAACCTGAGTTCAGATCTCAACTCTTGTGTGATTCTGAGCAAGCTAAAGTCTCAGTTTCCCCATCTATATGGGTTTATTTGCAGCATCATGATCATTAGCATTTATCACAGGGCTTGGAGCATGAAAAGCACTCAGAAATGTTACTATTATTATTAAAGTCTGATCAGTCATGTTAACCCAGAACTGTTGTAACATGTGGTTTATTCAGGTAATTCAATTGAATTAATTTTAATAAACGCATTTTCTTCTTCTAACTATTTGAGGAATTCATAATTTTCAGTGTTAACCGTAGTTGATGGCATTCCAGCTGCAGACACATTGTACCAGATGTGTCTCCTAAAGCATATCTAAGTGATAAAGCATGTTGTCGTCGCCATGAAGTGCGTGTGATGCCTGTCCACAGGGAGGATTGTGCAGCAGGTTGTGTAATGTAGTGAACGTGAGTGTTGCCCATTGTCACTTTATAAGGTAGAAGACAACACAATGACAAAGATAGACAGTTGCTCTATCTTTCATAAGTTGACAATGGACAAATTGTTGGAGACTCGACTTAGTAAGAAACAAACTGTCATAATGGAAAATAATCTGAACAGATGACAGCTTAAGTGAAAGGAAATAAAGGAGCTGCAGTGGACCACAGGTGGCACAGCCACGGAGAGTTCGGGCACCCTGCTGTGTGATAGGAGTTTGAACTTCTCCATCACTTGTTAGCTCTGTGGCTCAGGATAAACTCACTGAATCTCAGGAGGAAAAAAGCTGTTTCATTTAAGGACATCATTTGTTGCCCAGCGGGCACTTAGTGAATACTTCTTTGACTCTTATCTGCCTCTATTATTCACAAAAGGAATATGAAATACATGCCAACATAATATGTTTGAAGGCTGGCGATAACTCCTTCAACATCATCAGCTAGGAGAATATAAGAGAACTGGAGTTATTAAATTTGGAAGCCCATTTAAGAGAAATGACTTTTCTTCTTTTCTAATATAAGCATTTAAAGCTATATGTTTCCCTCTAAGCATAT
The DNA here is from genome assembly GCF_041296265.1 of Equus caballus. Lineage (NCBI taxonomy): Eukaryota > Metazoa > Chordata > Mammalia > Perissodactyla > Equidae > Equus > Equus caballus. The sequence continues at coordinate 66,194,529 of NC_091703.1, read as the reverse complement.
CTTAACTGCATCCCACAAATCCTGATGTTGTGTTTTCATTTTCATTCAGTTCAAAATACTTTGTTTCCCTTATAATTTCTTTTATGACTCATGGGTTACTTACACATGGGTTGTTTAATATTCAAACATTTGAGAATTTTGTAGATATCTTTTTGCTATTGTTTTTAATTTAATTTCTTTGTGATTAGAGAACATGTTCTGTATAAATTCAGTCCTTTTAACTATGTGGAGGCTTGTTGTATGGTTCGCCACATAGACTGTTTTGATGAATATTGTATATGTCCTTGAAAAGAATGTTCTGCTGTTTGGTGGAGTGCTCTATAAATATCAGTTAAACTAGTTTGGTCCATAATGTTGTCCAGCTCTGTCATTACTGGTTTTCTGTCTCCTTGTTGTTTCTATTACTGAAGGAAGCATATTTGAGTCATCAGCTTAACTCTACTCGTAACTGCGTATTTCTCTGTTGAGGTCTGATGGTTTACTGCTTCATGTATTTTTGAGTTCTCCTGTTGGATAGGTGTGTATTCACAATCGCCGTAAATCCCGGCTGGACTGCCTCTGATTGTTAGGAAATGTCTTTGCCTCTAGTAATACTTCTTGTCTTAAAGTCTGTTTTAGCTGATCGTTGTAGAGCCACTGGAGCTTTCTTATGCATATTATATCTTGTCCAACCTTTTACTTTCAACGTATTTGTGTTTTTATATTTAAAGTGTACCTCTTACAGAATAGTATATTGTTGAGTCTGTCGTTTTTATACAGCTTCACCCAACAATGTCTGCCTTTTGATTAAAGTGTTCAGTCCATTAACATTTAATATAGTTAGTGATATAGTTGAGTTCAGGTCTGCCCCTTTGCTGTTTGTTTTCTATTTATCTCATGTATTTCTTGTTCTTTTCCTGTCTTCTTTGGTGTTGAATATTTTTTAGTATACCATTTTAATTCTGTTGGCTTTTTATAGCTATATTTCTTTGCATTATTCTTCTAATGGTTACTATAGAGATTACAATATGCTTCTTTAATTTATCACAACCTAAAATTGTTATTGAATTAACTTTGGATATATATACATATCTTGCAACTCTCTAATTCCATTTACCTCTCCTCCGTCCATTGTGCTATTATTGCCATTTGTATTACGTCTATATACTTTAAAACCAAAAATACAGTTTTTTGTTTTGCTTTAAGCAGTCACGTGTCTTCAAGAAATTAAGAGGTGAAAAGTATAAAAATGATGTTAAAATCCCTAGGTAGTTATTAAAATAAATTATATCTCTAAAATAAATCCTATAATTCATTATTATAATTTTATTAGTTATGAGAACTTTCAACCGTCATTTTTTATTACTTTAAGAGGTGTACCCAGTGTGGATTAGAGAACAAGAGCAGTGCTGGCAGCCAGCTAGACTTCCTCACTTACCCCCGATCAGACCTGTCTCAGGCAAATGACAGATCACCTAATCAGGTTCTTCAGGGTTACCCCTCAAAAGGCAAAACTAAGAATATGAAATCTTTGATCTCTGTAGATATACTTACTGCATTTTAAATCATTTGGCATTCATTGTCACTATGTTGTTTTTTTTTTTAATGAAGGCTTGTGGTGATCCATTTATTGAGAATTGAGTAACTGTGGTTTAGTAACTATGACAGTATAAATTACTGACAGGGACAGCCTTGTGGGACCCCGCTCGTTTGCTTGCAATGCACATTCCTTTGCAATGAACAGAAAAACAACTCGCAGTGCTTTAGGCTGTGGTGACACCTGCTGGTGGTGTATGCTTACAGTATTTTCTGATTTGCTCTGTTTGGTCTAGAACTTTTTTGAGTAATATTTTATCAGCTAGGCTGTGCCTTAAGAGGGCTCTCCCTTCCCAGCCCCGTATCCCTTTCTGTGGTGGAATACCTGGGCCAGAAGCCCTGCCGGCAAGAGCAGCCAGTGTCCCTTACGTTTCAACCTTCGGCTTAAGAAAGAGATCCATGCCCTTGTACAGGAGGAAACTAATTAAGGCAGGAAGAGTGAGGACATTGTTAAATGCTAAAATTGGAAATATTAAGACTAAATAACATGCCATGAAGTGAATCTGTGGATGTGTATTTGCTGAGAATGAGCCTGGCATGCTCCACGAGGTACATGCTCTATTATTTTATCATTTTGTAGGTGGAAAAGCTGAGGCACAGAGAGGATTCTAAAGAGTACCCAAGGTCACAGAGTTAACCAGCTTGATTAAATCTCTAGATGTTTTTGAACCGTATGTCTAATTTTGAGAGAGAAAGAATTTGAATTTAAATTTAGAAACTAAGTCTATCTATCTATTGCATGAGTACGTTCTCTTTTTTATAAGAATAAATTATTGCTGATAAGATTGAAATCTTCTTTGACACCCAGCCCTGCTCCCCTCCTCCTCTCCCCAGAGGTCACTACCCCTGTTAGTTTGGTGTGCAGCTTTCCAGAACTGCCCCCCAATACACACACACTTTGTATTAAATATAGATATGGATTGTGTTTGGGGGACATGAAAAATAGTATTTGGCAAATGTAGCTTTCTACTTGCAAAACCTCTTCAGTGGAGGGACTACCCTCATCTAAACGTGAGCTCGTGCCACTGAGTGTTATGACAACAGTTGGACGCTCTAAAGTGATGACAGTTATTTCTAAAGTTGTTCAGATGTCTGCAGTAAAGAATCCGGATTAACTACCATATTGGCAAGACCACCATTCGAGTCTTCTGGGTGAGTGTTCCGGTGTGGCAACATGGCATAACACCTTCCCTCTGTCACAGCAAGTCACTCCCATCACACGGCTGGAGCCGACGTTAGCAAACTTTTAAACTCAGGACCCACAATTACTTATTGTGGCTAAAATTGTCAGATTGTAGTTTGTAACCTCGTTCAGAATACATGGGGAGACGACTCCAAAAATTGCCTTTAAAGACATTTTGTTCGAATCCAGTTTTTCTACCACTTTCATTGAAAATCCACATATATGCTCATTTAAACCTCTAGTCTGCATAGTTTAAAAAAAAACCTTGAAATTTGCATACTTGAAAGGAAACTAATTATATTGATAGGCAATAAAACATATTAAATCATCCACATTGTTTTTTTTCTTTTCTTCTAGGCACAATAACTTAAATGAAATAGTAAGTATAAAAGAAAAATAAAATAGAGGAATCAAGAGCCCAAAGAATTTTTAAGGAAAGCTCATTGAATGGGTTACATCACACTGACTGGTCTCCTGGCTCTCTTTGAATCCACTCACGGCATTCTACACAAAGATGACATGAACTTCTGCTTATTCTCTCCCACTATAGAATTTGCTAGACTTTAGCTGTAGACAGCCTGACCTAAGCTGCATGAGAACTTGAGACGGAATCACTTCAGCCACAGATTCTAAGTCCGAGAGGCGAGCTGTTTCCCCAGGATAAACACAAGAAGGGTAGTTAACCAGAGAGTGGACTGGACTTTCTCGGAGCAAACGATTTGAAAGTAACACCGTGGAATGTTTGAGTTGGATAAATCTCCATGAGTTCTATCAGCATATTCTGAACTGATGTCTGTTTTAAAGTCACATTATTTTTGATGATCCATATACTGTAACATTGTAGTGAGGCATTCTACACCTGGAGTTTTTCCTTAGGGTCTCAGGTAAATACAAACAGCCTAGAGTAAGAACCTTTAAAGCTACTATAAATGAAAGAGGCTTAAAATAGAGTGTATTGTCACACTTTCATTATGATTTTCTCATAGTTGTTCCCTGGACATTTCCATATTGTTTCATTATTCGTTGAGAGTGTATTTGTCACATTGTGGGAGGTTTGGATTTTGTGTTCCAGTGGGTAATGTTTCCCTACTAAAACGCATCTCACACAATGAGCAAAATGAAAGCAGAATGGAAGGTGAAATGGCAAATAGATGGCCTCAGTGAGGGGAACAAGCAGGTGGCAAAGTAGCTTAGGAGATTTGCCCATGGAATACGACGCATAATCAGAGGATGCAGGCACCCTCTCCAGGGAATTCGCAACAGCGCTGGAATGCAGCAATGGTGGGAGATCTGGAGCCTGACTCGGAGTCAGTAATGCCCATGACTGGGGAAGGCATGAGCCACTGAAGGTCCGGGATACACAGATGCAGTAAGCTTCAAAGTGGCAACAGTGGATTTTCTCCAGGCAGTCATTCAGGGCTTTATAAAGCTGCTACATTTTTAACCTAAAGAATGGGATTTGGAGAAAGCTACTGTGTATCCTACACTGCACTACTGTAGATTTTTAAATCAGATAATAGAGTGAAAGATTGTTTTGAATACCAAATCTGCCAGATGTGATCAGATATAATATACACTTGAAATGAGGATCTTTTCACTTGGCATTCAAAGTGACCAAATTCCTAGTTTGAGATTGGTTTTATGTGATTAAATGCCTGTTTAATCAGAAGCCCTACTTCACAAAAAGAGTAGATTCCATGTTTCAACAGGAACTGCCCAGACTTGTCTTTGAGTGGTTAAAATCATCATTTATGAAACTAAAATGATTTTAATGACTGTACTTAGTTAGGGAGTGGTTCTTTCCAGTTATAACATTTTAAGCTCGTAAATGACTATTCAATAGTCAGACCCGACTATTACGGCCATTTCTTTTCTTTCTTGTCCATTTTTAAACTGTTTTCATGCTTTTCTCTTCTGCACTTAATTTGTACCCTGATTTTTCTTCATTTGGAATTCATCACAAAAAAAATAATAGTAATAAAATAACTAGGGGCCAGCCCTAGGGCCTAGTGGTTGAGTTTGGCATGTCCTGCTTCCTCGGCCCCGGGGTTCACAGGTTCAGATCCCAGGTGTGGACCTACAGCACTCATCAGCCATGCTGAGGCAGCGACCCACAAACAAAACAGAGGAAGACTGGCACAGGTGTTAGCTCAGGACCAATCTTCCTCAGCAAAAAGTAAAAATGAAAATAAAATAACTCAAACTGCCTTCATAAAAAGTTAATTTTCCAAGAGGTTTCCTGTCATTTGAGGAAAGATGTCCTGTGGTGCAGGCACTTCCAGGAGTTCCTTGGGAGAGTAAAGCAGCCTAACCTTGAATTATTTGGGAGTTTAAAAACAAATTTTCAGGAACTAGCAAGTACTTGTTTAAATATTTAAAACCTGAATAATCATCTTCAAATTGTTAACAAATTGCCAGGTGGCAAGTGGCATCATGCATTCACTCATTCATTCATTCATCAAACATTTACTGGGAACCTCTGGTATTGCCAAACTCCGGCTGGCCACATATTGTGAAATTTTTTAAATGAAGTGAAATGAAACATGGTGTTTTATGGAGAGACCGACAGGTGAGCAAATCACGCAGTAAAGTGCGGGAGCTGTGCTGGAGGACGTGCAGAGCACGCTGATGCTCACGGGGTGAACAGCTCCTCCCCGGGCTGGGGGGAGGGCAAGCATGAGGGTGCGATGACCACAGGAGGCTTCAGAAGAGAGGTTGCTGGATCTGGGGTTTAAAGAATGCGTGGGCATTTGCCAGCTGGACGGTGAGTGAAGGTGCGAAACAGCAGAGTAAAGAGCAGGCTTGCGTGATTTAGTCCTTCAGAGGGTCTTCACCGCGTCAGTCCTGACGGAATTAAATATTCCTTAAAAGTGGGATCATAAACTCTGCACCCACATCCATTAAAGGTATCGTCGGTGTCCTTCTGAGCTCTCCCCTTCACCGCCTCGCTTCCTCTTCCTTCCTTCTCCACGAAAGGCCTCGCCACCCGAGCCAGACTTGGGAGTCAGCCCTGAGTCTCCATGCCCGCACCCAGCCGCTCACCGAGGGTCCTGTTCTTTTAGTCTTTCTCACGTCTCATGTTTGTTTGCTCTGTGTCCTTGCTCCCACTGCCCTCAGTGAGGCTCTCACATCTTGGTCGCTTTTTCCTTCCTGCAGCCTCACAGCCAAAGTGAACTGGAGTCCGGGCACGCTCCTCCGCTCACCTGCTGACACCTGTCTCTGGCCTCCGCAGTTGGAGAGAAGGCCAAACTCCTTAGCCTGGGCTGTGAGGACCCCTCGCCTGCCCTCTGCCCCACCCCCTGGCCTCACCTCCCTCCACCCACGTGCATCTTTGGCTCCAGCTCTGCTGCCTTCTTGAGGGGCTCAGCATACTTTATCTTTGTCTTTCTTTCTCCAGCTGTGTGACCATCCTTCCCGTTACACTTTACACTGTCCCTTCCCCTGCCCAAGCCTTCCAAAGCCCCTTAGCACCATCTCAACCTAGCTGACTTTCTTCAACCTTCAAGACTCGGCCCAGCTGTCAGCCAACTCAGAAGTGTCTTTGGACCCACCACAGCACTTGTCACACTTATTACAATGGTTTACATGTCTGTCTTAAAGATTAGGCTGTCTTTCTTGAGGGCAAGCTTGATACATTCATTTCTCATCACTCATAATTTAAAACATTGTTGACCTATGACAGGCACTCACAAATGTTGGTTGAATGAATGCATGGACAATATCAACAGTCTGAAATTGGGTGCCACTTTGGTTTAGAGGGTGGTCTCTCACCGTGGGAGGTTGTTTTCTCATATATAGTATTGACGGCTTTCTTTTCACTCAAATGCTTTGTGCATCATGGATCAATATAGCAAATGAAATTCAAGAACCATTTGAATAAACCATTATTAGAAAATAACTTTAGGTGTAGACTAACTCCATTCATGTATATGCCTCTAATTACACAATTACTTCCTTCCAAATATATTAGATTCTTAAAATTTCAGCTTTTTGTTAGCAATTTGCAACCCATCATTTTTATGCATGTAACTTGCATCCTGTCTTATTTACCTTTTGCTCATTTGATTGAACTTATGACTACATGACCTACAATTCAAGTAACTAACCTTCAGTAATTAAAGTGAGGGTGATCTTCTGTCTGCAAGCACAGTTCAGCCATTGTTCTCAGTGAATGCAGGAGCTGGAAGAAAGTCATGTAGCTCAGAGAGTGAGAAGCTGGGTTTCACGTCTTCCCACACACAGAAAGGAAAGGTATGCCATTTAAGGGGTGGATGAATCTTTTGACATCATTTTGGGAAATGGTAGAATATTGAAAATCCTATGTTAACAGAATCCATGAGTGTACAAGGCCAAAGCCGTAGACCCAGGAAAATCCTAGGACGTGCAGAGCAGGACGAGAACAAGAACTGAGCAGGCGGCGAGAAAGTAGCGTCACATGGCCTCCGCACCGCCCATGCAGCCCGGGTCCTAAAAGAGCCATAACTCACTCCCAAGCTTGCTTTTGTGATCTTTTCCTGAAACACATTATGGTATCTTTAAACGATGCTGGGTTTCCTGAAGCTTGTGCTGCTGACCACCAACCCCACCCTAGAGAGCACTGAGTGACAGATACTGTAAACATCCTACACTCTCAGCTGTGGAAAGTGAGAAAGCTGGGAGAAGGCTGTTTACTCTCTCTGCCTTGGAAATCAACTAAAGAGAAATGGATCCGGAGTATTTTTCTGTGGCTTGTAATTGATCCTATCTGGTATTTATGTATGAGGTTAACTCTAAAAGGAAAAAAAGTAAATTGACTCATGCTAACAAATATAAAATAATTTGTAAGATTGATCGTCTTTGAACTAACACCGTTTGAAAAAGAAAAAGATTGCCGAATACCCAAGAGATAAAAGTTCAGGTAACTTGCACAAGGCTACATTTTGTGGGCTGCTGTGGCCTGTTCTGTAAAAGCAGCAAAACATTAAATGCCTGCACATTAAGCGTAGTGATTCTGCATCAACCTGGACAGCATTTCTACACCGAGTTTTGACAGCAAAAGTCCTGGGACTTGCTGTTCTGTCAAGGATTGGGTGCTGCTTGGAGCCGCATGCTTAAGGAATGGTTCCGATGAACAGGATGAATAAGGCCTGCTATTTAAAGCCAGAATATAGTTACACATCTTGAGAAAAGAGAGGATTGTGTGGGAGGCAGGTGGGATGCAAGGAGAGAATTTTAAGAGGAATCTACAGAACTAACTCATAGGTTCAGCCTTAACCAGAAAAACTATGCTCTTCATTTCTTCTTCCTTGTAAATAATTTAAAACAAAGATTTATTGAATATCTGGTCTAGAGTTTGACTTACCCAAAATTTAAATCCCTGTCTTGTTTTATTTTCTAATTAATATTAGATGTTTTCACAGAGCATACTTAAATAAGGTATATTTAATATAGCAAGCCCTTAAAAAGATTAAAATAACTAACAATGCTGCTTTGAATATTAAATCTGGACACAATTACTTGCATATATTGTCTTAGTATATCAACATATGCCAGTCATTTAAGCTAAGATTGCTTTAATACTGCTTTTAAAGTATTAGAGGAACTTTTAATTTCACCTCCTTGCTGAGTACAGATTCTAGGACAATAGGAACAATTGTTTATGTGAGTCTTACCAAAAAAAAATGTGTATAAATATGATTACCTTAGCATGTGCTTTCCAGGAAGTATTTGAACAAGCTGGCCTTGCAGCAGTGGCAGACACTGTTGAAGTGCTTGCTGAGCACCTCCAGCTTGGGCGAGTCGTTAACCTTTTTAGATTTTGCCTACAGGCTTAAGGAAGACCTCTTTGAGACAATGCTTTATAGTATTCCCAAAGAAATGGTTATTGTGGACGTTTGCAGTTTTGCTTTCTGCCAAGAGGTGCATATATGGGTGTGCGCAAAAGCAGCTCAGAGTGGAAGGGGAGCAATGCCCCATGTGCTTTTCCATAGTTTTTAGTTACTCTGCCTGAATGAAAAGGGGAAACATTCGGTATTCCTGATGGAAGTTGATTTTGACTTTCAGTCATGAACGTAGCTCTTTCAAAGCTTATTGGAATACGTGCAGATGTTCATTCCATCATCCGAGAAGTATTTATTGAGCACCTGCTGTGTGCCACTTCTGCACGCTGGCGATAGAGCAGTGCACAGAAACGAAATCCTTACTCTCGTGAGCCTACAGATAGATAGCTATGATGTGTCGGGACATAAATCTTGTTTGTGTATGTATCTAAACTATCTAATTCTAGTCAATGGTGTTCTTGCCTTTTTCAGTCTTTCAAAACTAACTAAATGAATTTAGATATTCTGGAACATTGACTTCATTGTTTATGAAAAACCTCTAGATATAAATTTACATAATAATATTAGCTTTTGTATTTAGCACTGTTCTTCCAAGTATGTTTTCATTGTTACTAGCCTGTTTTGCAACACAGGTAAGTGTATTAATAAACATGCTTGAGAGGTCACTGTTATGTAAATATATTTACTGAAGATACTGCTAAACAGGGATATAATATAAAAGCTTAAATGTATATGTTTATATACATGTTAAATATACATTCAGATTATCATCGTGTATAATAAAGGTGAATTTTACTAACTAGACCTCACTCTGTTCAAGTTTATAGTTTTCTAGATACTGCTAAGAACAATTTATATTTGTGTATTTGTTGTTTGCTAAGGAAATGCTATAAATACTTTAAAAAACAAAATTTTTAAGTGTAAAAATCCATTTATATTTGAAAAAACAAATTCTGACAATTCTTTGCGAGCTTAACTGTGTACATGAAAACTTAGAAATAAAAGTCTAATGTGTACTTTGTTTATGAATTCATGGTCTCCTTGTCCCTATTTGTTTAAGTTAGTAAGTCTTTGTAATATAAATATTTTTAGATCTTTCGGTGATCTATTTCTATAAAACTGCTGAGGCTTCTGTTTCTCTGGATTTAAATATAGTTCCTCTCTCTTCATTTTGAAACCACAGAGGGCAGGTTACCAGTCAGTCCACCACAGTGGCCCTTGGTTGTTGTTTCGGTTAACTCAGTGAAAAGCTATGTGGATAATATACAAAAAGCAGTTGTATATCTATGTATCAGCAACAAACAAATAAAAATGAAATTAAAAAAATACCATTTACTGACAAATAGAAATGGCAAGCAATAGGATATATTGGAGAATATGAGTAAGCCATTTGACATAAACCTAATTCGGCCTAACTTTGTTTTTTCCAAAAGGGCCTGACTGTGGCTGTTGAGCAAGCGTTGCATATCTGCTTTAAACATTTGCTATGGCAAGAACAAATGCCCTTAAGATAAAGGTGCAACTTCCCCCAACATTGGCATTTCCTTAAGGATAAGCATCTCTCCCTAGGCTAGGAACTGACTGCTGTGCTCACCTGTGACCACCCAGCTTGAGACAGCAGAACTGCCACCCTACTGTGTCCACTGAGACAGCAGACCTACTACCTGCTGTTTCCATCAATCACTGTGCCAACAGAGCAGTCTCACAACTATTGTAAAAGGGACATTTCAATCATATGTGAAACATCCTCTTTGAGGATACATAACCACTCTGTGTACCCCACTTCTTTGGTGCCCTTTCTTTCGTCCTTCGGGAAGAAAGGCCCCAGGCCATGGTCCTCACATATTGGCTCAGAATCAACTTACCCAAATTTTCTTTTATCGATTGGTTATGGATTATTTTCGTCGACATACAATAGCAACAGAAACTGTGAAATACCCCAAGGATAAATCTAGCAAAAGTTTTATGAGACCTCTACAATGGAAATTAAACTCTATTGATTGAAATTAAAGAAGATGTGAATAAAATGGAGAGACACGCCATGGCAAACAGGACTCAGCACTGTCCAGTGGCCGGTTCTCCCCGGGAGGGTCAAGTGGATTCCATGCAGCCTCAGGCAGGTCTGAGCGGACATGTATGTGCACATTCGTGTTTGGAAACTGATAGGCTAGTCCTAAAATTTACAGTTTAAGTGACAAAGAATAACAAGGCAGTCTTGAAGAAAAGGTGGAGAAATTACCCTCCCACATGTCAAGATCTATTATAAAGTCATAAAGTCATAGTGTGGTATTTGTGTAGCAACAAACAGATAGCAGATGGACGAACAAATAGAGACACATTACAATGCAGACGACGCTGGGTGCACTGGAGGGAGGACAGTCACTCGATAAGCAGTGCGAGGTCAATCTGGTACCCTTACTGAAAACAACGAACTTTTGGCCTCTACTTCACACCATTCATAAAAATCAATTCCAGATGGGTTGTAGATCCAAATATGAATAAAGCTTCTAGAAAAAAATATAGAACATCTTTATGATCTTGGAGTTGGCAAAATTTCATTTAAAAGTTCACAAGACAACACTAACCAGAAATAATAATTTGGAAAATAATATCATCAAGAATTTCCGACACCAAAAGACATCACTAAGAAAATGAAAAGACAATGTATAGTGGCTGGCCCGGTGGTGTAGTGGTTAAGTTCATGCTCTCTGTTTCAGCAGCCCAGGTTCGCAGGTTTGGCAGACCTGCACCACTCATCAAGCCATGCTGTGGCAGCATCCCACATGCAAACTAGAGGAAGACTGGCACAGATGTTAGCTCAGGGTGAATCTTCCTCAAGCAAACAAAAGAGGAAGATTAGCAACAGGACCAATCTTCCACAGCAAAAAAAAATAAAAATAAAAAAGACAATATATAGAAGAGAAGATATTTGCAACAAATATAACAAACTTGTACCCAGGATATCTAAAGAATTCCTTCTAACTAATAAGACAGACAACCCAGTAGAAAAATGGGCTAAGACTGGAACAAAAAGAGGATATATTAATAATTAACATAAAAAGTTACTCAGCCTCATTAGTTATCAAGTAAATGCAAATTGAAATCACAGTTCAGTGCCACGACACTTACAAGAATACGTAAAATTAAAAGGAAAAAAATATATCTAATGTTGGCAAGGATGTGGAGCAACACTGCAGGGCAGCCCTAGGTGGGACAGCCATAACAATGGGAAAGTGCTTGGTGGCATCTCCGCAAGCTGGATATAGCCATACCCTACGTCTCAGCTCTCGTTTTCTACCACAGAAATTTGTAGAGTGTTCTCCAAAAGAAATGAATAATAGCGCTATTGGTAATAGCCCCAAATTGGGACCTGCCCAGATGCCCATTAACAGTAGGATTTATACATTGTGGATTATTCATACAACAGAATACCACACAGCAGGAGAATGAACAATTTACAACGTTACATGAACTTATCAGTGAATCTCACAAACATAATGTTGACTGAAATAAGCCGGACACAAAAGAGGGCATGCTGTATGTTTCTATTTATGTGAATTTCCAACAGGCGAATCTACTGTACCTGGACGGTGACAGCAGTCAGGGTGCAGTTGCCTCAGGGCACGGGAAACGGCCCGAGGGTCAGGATTCTGGGGGGAGTGGTAACACGTCGATTCTTGGTCTAACTACTGGTTACACAGGTGTGTCACCTGATGAAAAGTCTTCAAGTCGAAATTTATTTTTGTACTTTTGTGATTGTGTATTACACTTTAATGACACAAAAATTAAATTAAAAATTTTCAAAAGCTAAATGTTGAAAAATTAAAGCTAAATCACCTGACCTTAAATTCAACAGGTAGAACTCTCATTCAAGCAGTCACTAAGAGAAATTCTTCCAGGTCATCTTTCTCTCAAAATAGAGCAACAGCACACATTTTTGAGGAACGTTCTCTGAAACTGGCACAAACTGTTCCACCATCCAGAAGTTTACGTAGCAAATGGACTTTTAAGCAAGCATCCTCTTTTCTTCAAGACGTGATACTATTTCACAGAGCGCCACTCCCCTCTAAAGCTCCCTGTTCCAATTCAATCCCATTTTCTGACACGTCCCCAAATCCCTGGCAGCTCAGGAAGACATGGCGGAGGCCGAAAGGCTGCAGCTGTGGCCCCGCTCCTGCCTCTCTTCAGCCACGTGTGTTGCGGGAAGCGGGTCCAGGCTCGAAGAGCTGAAGTGACCTCCCCGGGGTCGTGTGGGTGTCAGGAGCCGCGCCAGGACTGAGGGCGCCGCTGCTGCAGTGCTGGCTGGACTCAGGGGGCCTCGGAGCGTTCCCACAGCCAGGTGAGCCAGGACTGCGCTAGAACACGCAAGCCCCCCGCCACTCAGACGCAAGAACATGAATACACTGTACATTCAGCATTCTTAGTTTTCATTTTTAGAATAGTTATTGGGATTGAATTGTTGTCTTTTCTTTGAACAAAAGAATGTTCTGTGCTTGTTAAAACTGTCTTTTAAAGTTTTCTTTTTATTAAGAAAAGAAGAAGGCTTCAACTTCAAACACCAGCTTGAGGAAACTTTTGTATTTAGCCAACATTCAAGAGCCTGGACTGCGTCACACAGCCGGTCACGTGTACTGACAAGCTGCCTTGCGTGCTTCTCGTCTGAGGACAGTGCAGCCCGTGAGGGTGCCGGAAGACGTGTGCAGGCATTTCTGGTTGTGACAATAAGTGGGTAATGCCACCCCATGAGACCTGGGACATCCCACACAACAAAAAATAATTTTGGCCCAAATAATAGCAGTCCTCCAAGATACACTTACGCATTCTTAAATACAGGTTACTTTTAGGAAGATCTGAACGGTCCACACTTCAGAGTATTCAGTTTCACACCCCTCTGGGGGTCCTGCCTGGAAGCCCCGAGTTCTGAAAGATCCACACGTGCTGATCTGGATGATCTTAAAAACAATCATAATTAGAGAATAAAAATTGCCTCCAGACTGACTTGAAAGGTATCCTGTGATCTTAGAGTGACTGCCAAATGTTCTGTAGTGTAGAGTTCATCCAAAGCATTGTCACCAAAAGCCAAGGATGGCCTTAAAGTGCTTCCTTTCTGGCTCAGAGAGGAAAGGACATCCCGTGCTACCCTCCCAGCCTCGGAGGGTGAGCCCGTTATTTCTGCAGTTGGGTGACACTCATTACCTGAGAATCCACAGCTTTTAGGACTTGGCTGTCTAGCTCAGTCGCTGGAGAACTGTGAATTTCTGGATGTGCTAAGAAGCTTTCAACACCTAGGCTTCCACATTCCTAAAAAAAACACGTCCTTAAAACAGTCTTTGAATTTTAAAACAGCTCACTCGGATTTGGTGGTGTCGTCAGCCCCTCTGGGAGGGTAGAGGCAGCCGTGTCCCCGCCGCCCTCCCGCGGGGTCACTGCAGAGCGCCCACCGTCCTCCGCAGACACCGCCCGACTCCGGAACAGGCCGGCACCCTGGACAACAGGGGACAGTGGGCAGGTGTCCCACCCCCGGAGCGTCTGGTTTTGTGGAGCCTGCGCCTGCTGCCCTGACTGCGAAGCTGTCTGAGTTCTTGATGGTCCCCTCTCGCTCACTCGCCGGGTCGGACTGGATTTCACTGACCCCCTTATTTCACAAGCATCCCCTCAGTCCGTGCTGGGCCAGCCACACGGCTCCCATTCTGGCCCTGGTCAGCATTGTGGTCGCCGCCAGGAGTCTCGAAGGATTCCCTGAGCTCCTGAAGCCACATCCAGGCCGGAAGCAAACACTTGGCGTCCTTACTGTGTGCGAGGCGCTCTTCTAAACATTTGATTATATTAACTGATTTAATCCTCACAAATAATAGGCACAAATATTGTCTTTCAGATAAAGAATCTGAGGTGTGAGAAATTGAGAAAACTACCCAAAGTTGTGCTGACGAGCCTTAGAGCTGGGATTCCAGCCCCGGCAGTGTGGACCAGAGATGTGCTCCTAAGCATTAAGCAATACGCACAAGTTTCCTCTCAGTGAGGGACTGTGTCTCAGTGTTTCCAGAGGAGGAAGCTGAAGTGGGGAAGTTAAGAAAGTGTAGTGGTCACTGAGGTCCACACACAGCTCAGTCTCCTCTCCTCCCGGCCGTGAGAAGATGGGCTTCTCCACACCTTCTGAGGGGAGGGGTGTCTTGCTTTAGTCAATGAGATGTGACCACAAGTGCCAGGGAACCACTCAGAGTCCATGTCCCATTCACCTGCTCCTGCCCACTGCGTTGGTGCGGCACTTGTCACAGTGGAGCCTTCGCTGCTCTGGCCCCTGGAGTGACCGTGTGGAACAGCGTCCCTCGCTGGACCAGCCTTGGACTTACAGACAAAGGAAACGTTTGCTCTGGTAAACTGAGATTTGGGTTGAGGAGGGAGAAGGAGAGAGTTTGTAGCCATAACATACTCCAGCCTCAACTTAACAACTCGCCCTAACTCCTTTAGCTTGCTGGTGCCAGACGTGTCTCACATCCCAGCCTCTAACCCCACAAGTCGTGTTTTTCATTTAGTCTCTCTCTCTTGGTGTTACATGACCTGCAGAAACCTAATCTTAGTTCTTTTGCTTGCCTTTAATTTTACGGTTATAATCAAAGTGCTTAAGAAGTGCAATCTGACGTCTGCGGTTAGTCCAAAATGCATAGAATGTAGAAGAAAGTTTCTATCCTTCTCTGTCCATGTGTTTGGTCTGAAGCTGAATGTCACGAGTTCCTGTCACTGGAGATATTCAAGCAGGAGTTTCGGCAGCCGCTGGGTGTGTGTTACAGCAGTGGTCTAACCAACAGAAACCTGAGAGCCACTTCAGTCCTGAGAGTTTGTTAAACGTGCATCAGCAATTCCCAGGCGTACCACTTACCAGCTTCTTGGGTATCACTTAACTTCTCTGGGCCTCAGTTTCCTCCTATTCAAAGAACAGCTTTATAACAACTTATAAAGCTGTTAGAGAGATTAAATGAGGTTGAAGAACAATAGCGGTATCCTGATTCCAACTCTCCCCATCACATTCCCAAAATAACCACCAGAGCAACAAGGGGAGCAGATAGAACTGCACAGGACCCATGACTTAAGCATTGTTAGGAGACAGAAAACACTGCAACCTTCAAGTCTCTTATGAGGAAAGAAAGAAAAAATTCTAACAAAGCTTCCAATACCTGCAAACCACCCCAGCAAAGCTGTGAGTATGGGGCGTCGGGGCCGGGGGGCCAATCGAGGAAGTGAAACACAAAAATGTCCCACACAGGTGAGGATTTGATAGTTCAAGCCCTGGCTACAGGGAAGGAGCTTAAAAGTGTGCAGGGCCTGACGGGGCAGCCTCAGAGAGGCACTGCTCCTGGGAGGGCATTAGAGAGAGAGAGAAGTTTCCACTCCTTGGACATGAGGTGGTGGAAGGAAAGAAAGAAAGCAAAGGAGAAAATTAAAGATCTTGCTGAATAGGATTGGTTGATTGTATCAATGTCAATATTGTGATTGTGACAATGGTACCATAGGTTTGCAAGGTGCTACCATTGAGAGAAACTGCAGAAAGAGTATTATTTCTTACAACTTCATGTGAACTTTCAATTATCTCAAAATAAAATGTTTTGTTTAAAAAGCTGATTTCAGGAAAAAAAATCCCACTTACTGTTGCATCAAAAAGAATAAAATA
This sequence comes from Equus caballus, assembly GCF_041296265.1. Taxonomy (NCBI): domain Eukaryota; kingdom Metazoa; phylum Chordata; class Mammalia; order Perissodactyla; family Equidae; genus Equus; species Equus caballus. The sequence goes on along the minus strand of NC_091703.1, from coordinate 66,178,286 downwards.
TCTAGGAATAAAAGTTTAATCAATGAGGTGAAAGACCTATACACTGAAAACTGTAAGACATTGATGGAAGACATTAAAGAAGAAGCAAATAAATGGAAAGATATTCCTTGCTTACGGATTGGAAGAATTAATATTGTTAAAATGTTCATACTACCCAAAGCAATCTATAGATTCAATGCAATCCCTACCAAAATTTCAATGGCATTCTTCACAGAGCTAGAACGAACAATCCTAAAATGTGTATGAAACCGCAAAAGCCTCTGAATAGCTAAAGCAATCTTGAGAAAGAAGATCAAAGCTGGAGGCACCACAGTCCCTGACTGCAAACTGTGTAATCAAAACAGTTATGGTACTGGAACAAAAACAGACACACAGATCAATGGAACAGGATAGAGCCCATAAATAAACTCACATGTACATGGTGAATTATGTTTATGACAAAGGAGCCAGGAATATACAATGGGAAAAGGAGAGTCTCTTCAATAAATGGTGTTGGGAAACTTGACAGCCACATGCAAAAGAATGAACCTGGACCATTACCTTACACTACAAAAAAAAAAACTAACTCAAAATGGATTAAAGACTTAAATATAAGATCTGAAACCATAAACCTTCTAGGGAAAAACATGAGTAAGGTCTCTGATGTCAGTCTTGGTGATGATTTTTTGGATTTGACACTAAAAGCAAAGGTAACAAAAACAAAAATGAGCAAGTGGAACTACACCAAACTACAAAGCTTCTGCACAGCAAAGGAAACCATCAAGAAAACAAAAAGGCTACCTAAAAGTTGGGAGAAGATATTTGCAAATTATACATCTGATAAGGGGTTAATATCCAAAATATGTAAAGAACTCATACAACTCAACAACAAAAACCAAACAACCTGATTACAAAACGGTCAGAGGATCTAAAAAGACATTTTTCCAAAGAAGATATATAGATGGCCAACAGGCACATGGAAAGATGTTCAACATCACTAATTATTAGGGAAATGCAAATCAAAACCACCATGAGATATCACCTCACACCCATCAGAATGGCTGTTATCAAAAAGACAAGAAATAACAGTGTTCGAGAGGATGTGGAGAAAGGGGAACCCTTGTTACTGGTGGAAATGTAAACTGGTGCAGCCACTATGGAAAACAGTATGGATGTTCCTCAAAAAATTAAAAATAGAACTATCCTATGATCCAGCTACTCCACTTCTGGGTATTTATCCAAAGGAAACAAAAACACTAATTCAAAAAGATACATGCACCCCTGTGTTCACTGCAGTATTATTTATATTAGCCAAGACGTGGAAACAACCTAAGTGTGCAATAACAGAAGAATGAATAAAGAAGATGTGTGTGTGGGGGGGGGGGTGTATACACACACAATGAAGTACTACTCGGCCATAAAAAAATAAAGTCTTGCCAAAAAATAAAATCTTACCATTTGTCAGAAGAATGAATAAAGAAGATGTGTGTGGCGGGGGGGGGGGTGGGGGGGAGGTGTATACACACACAATGAAGTACTACTTGGCCATAAAAAAAATAAAGTCTTGCCAAAAAATAAAATCTTACCATTTGTAACAACATGAGTGGATCTTGAGGGTATTATGCTAAGCAAAATAAGTCAGATGGAAAAAGACAAATACTGTATGATTTCACTCGTATGTGGAAGATAAACAAACATATTGGTGGTTACCAGAGAGGGGGAGGGTGGGAGGAGGATGAGAGGAGTTAAGGGGCACAGATGTACAGTGATGGTGGAAACTAGACTTTTGTTGGTGAACATGGTGTGGTGTATACAGAAGTCAAAATACAATGATGTACACCTGAAATTTATATAATTTTATAAACCATTGTGACCTCAATTAAAAAATTTAAAAAGTAAAAAACATGGGCTGAGGATCTGAATAGACATTTTTCCAAAGAAGACATACAAATGGCCAACAGGCCCAAGAAAAGGTGCTCACATCATTAATCATCCCAACTCAAATGCAAATCAAAACCACACGGAGATATCACCTCACACCAGGTAGAATGGCTATTATCAGAAAGACAAGAAATAACAAGTGTTGGTGAGGATGTGGAGAAAAGGGAAGCCTTATGCACAGTTGCTGGGAATGTAAATTGGTGCAGCCACAATGGAAAACAGTATGGAGGTTCCTCAAAAAATTAAAGATAGAACTGCCATGTGATCCAGCTATCCCACTTCTGGGAATGTATCCAAAGGAAATGAAGACAGGATCTTGAAGGGATATCTCCACTCCCATGTTTATTGCAGCATCATTCACAACAGCCAAGATATGGAGACAACCTAAGTGTCCACTGACAGATGAATGGATAAAGAGATGTGGTGTATGTGTATATACAATGGAATATTATTCAGGCATAGAAAAGAAGGAAATCTTACCATTTACAACAACGTGGATGGACTTTGAGGGCAATATGCTAAGTGAAATAACTCAGAGAAAGATAAATATTGCATGATCTCACGTATATGTGGAACCTAGAAAAATAATGAGCTCATAGACAACCACAAACAGATTGGTGGTTGCCAGAGGTGGGGGCTGGGGGCTGGGCGAAATGGGCAAAGGAGGTCAAAAGGTAGAAACTTCCAGTTGTAAAATAAATGTCATGGGGATGTAACGTACAGCATGGTTACTCAAGTTAATAATATTGTATTTTACATTTGAAAGTTGCTAAGACAGTAGATCTTAAAAGTTCTCATCACAAGAAAAAGGAATTTTGTAACTATTCCTGATGATGGATGTTAACTAGACTTATTGTGGTGATAATTTTGCCATATATACAGATATCACATCATAAAACTAATAGAATGTTATATGTCAATTATATCTCAATTTAAAAAATTAAAAAACTGATTCCATTTTCATAAAGGTAAAAAATAGGCAAAATGAAACTCTATGTTTAGAAATTTATATTTAAGAAGTAAAACTAAAGAAAAGAAAGAACGTGATTGCCGAAAAAGTCAGTTTAGTGGTTTCCTCTGCAAGGAGAGGAGGAGGCGGTCAGTGGGAAAAAGCAAGGTGGGGGTGTTTCTTGACCCTCAAGATTGTTACCCTCCTGTTTGCTTTAAAATAATTCATTAAGTTCCCCATTTGTGCTTTTTAAAAACTGTACAAGAACAGGTGCTGGCATGCGGGCCACAGTTTGTCAAGCACTGTTCTAGAACACAAAGAAAACTTCAGTAGCTTCCATAAAGTACAGTAAGAAGAAACCAGTTTGACCACAATGCTATAGAACTGGAAATTAAAAATAAAACCAAAAATAAGGACTCTTCACCTGGAAATTAAAGGTCTTGTATCAAACCACTCTTGGGTGAAAGGAGAATAAAACAATATTACTGAATTTCTGAAAAATAATGAATACATATCAGAAATTATGGAATATAGTTACAGCAATGATTAGAGAATAATTTGTAATCCTATATACCTGTGTCAATAAAAGTGAAAGAATAAAAATAAATGAATTAAATTGCCAACTCAAAACACTAAGCAAAAAACAGATAAGAAAATCAAGTGGAAGTACAAGGAAAGATTTATTATAGACAAAAGCAGCAATTGATGAAGTGGAGAACAGAAAAGCAGTAGGTCGAATTAAACAAAATCCTGGTTCCTCGGAAAAATAATCAAAACTACACAAACCACCAGCTCATTTAATCAGGAAATGAGGGAGAAATCACAAATATACAAAATAAGAAATTTAAGTTTGGAATAATTATGATACAAAGGAAATTTTTTAAAAAGGCATTATTATCTACTTTTGCGTACCTTTATGCAACTATATTTGAAAATCTAGAGGAACTGGATAGTTTCTTAGGCAAATACAGGGTACCCAAACTGACCCCAGTAGAGAGAAAACTTAAATGGATTTTTATAAAAATATAAGAGGATTTCTAGCTACCGCCCCCCACCCCCAACCCCTAACAGCACCTGGCCCAGATGAGCACACAGGAGAATACACCAAACCTTTAGAGACCAAACAATTCGATGCTACATAAATTGTCTCAGACTATAAGAAATCAAGAATAACTTTCAACTTTTTTTATGAAGCAAGTATAACATCGGTATCTAAACCTGATAAACACAGCACAAAAAATTGTAGACCAATATCATTTGTGGAGATTGATAGCTAGCCAAGTAATGGAGGCAGATCTTAGAAGGTGAGAACAACCACCAGCCTGCAGCCAACAAGAAAATGAGGACCTCAGTCCTACAACCACACACAACTAAATTCCACCAACAGAATGGGTGATCTTGGAAGCCAATGCATCCCCAGGGCCTCCAAAAAGCCGTGCAGCCTTGGTGACACCTTGATTTCAGCCTTGTGAGACCAGAGCAGAGACCCAGCCAAGCCAACCGGACATCTGACGTGCAGAAACACTCAAGTATTACACAGCCCAACGTGAAGAAAAGGACAAAGTCTGCTGAGGAAGTGGAAAGGAAATTAATAAACTTAGTTCATTCTGGACAAAAAAAATTTATTAAATTACACTAGCATTCATCTATTTTTAAAACATATGTGAGAATAGTCAAAATGATTTTTAATGATGTATATTGAGGGAGACTTGCCTTATCCAGATATTGAAAAATTTTCCAAGCCACAATAATTAAAATAAAATAGTATTGTCTCAAGAGTAGACAAACATATTAATGAAATAGAAAAGAGAGCCTGCATACAAAATTATGTACATGATAAATGTCATTATAAATCAATAGATAAAGAATAAATTATTCAATAAATAGTACTAGGCAATCAGTTAACAGGAAAAAAATTCACCTCCAACTGTGTAACAAAATAAATTTTAGCTGTATTAAAGAGTTAAATATTTTTAAAAAGCCAAATAGGTGAATATATATATGATCTGAACATGAGAGAAAACGTTCCAAGCACTAAGGCAATTTTCAAAAGTCCACAAGATAAAGGGCCAATATAAATAAAGATCATTAAAACCCTAAGTATCAAAATATGACAAAGTATGAAAAAAATAATAATTTGGGGAAATACCTGCAAAACATGACAGTGAAAGTATTAGTAGTCATAATACAAAAGGCACTCGAATAATTAAGACAGAGACTTTAATAGACAAATGGGAAAATACATCAAAGGACAATTCACAAAAGACATTAAAATGACTGGTAAAATGCTTAAAAGTTTCAACAGCGAGAATAATCATGAAGACTTCTAAGATGAAAATTCTCTGCCATTGACAGCAATCTCCTCTGATTGATAAGTTAAGCCTTCATGAGCTGGTCCATTGGCTTATCGTAGCCACATAAAATTGAGTAAGTTGGTGTTATACATCTTTTGAGCTGCTTTTTTTCAAAGGTTTGTACTATGTCAATGAAGTATAAAATTTTATTAATCAACTACAATATGGTTGACCCTGAGATTACAAAACTTCCAGAATTAATGGAAAGAATGGCTCTGTTCTTTTAGGAAATCCTATGGGGAATATCATTTTTAAAATGTTAAATTATGCCAGAAAGAAAAGAAAGCATACGATGATGATAAACATAAGCTGTATGAGATCTAGATTTTTAAAAGTCACAGGGGACCTTCATGGACCACTGGTCAGCAGATATGATGTTTTGAATCACAGACTTGAAGCAGGTGAAATTAACCTCAGTTTTGCTCATTGTAATCCATGCTACATGAGTTGCCATGACGGATCAGGGCTGGTTCATCTGCTCTGGCCTTCTGTGGGGGCACTTCGGTGTAGAGCAACCCCAAGACAGAAGCAGTGGACTACAATTGTCTTGAGTTCATTTTAGGGCCACAAATACATCCAACTGAAGGTTCTATTAAACCAAAGAGTGATGAGATACAAGGTTGTTTTCAAGTGCAAATTCCATGTCTATGAAGCAGAAACTACCAGAACATGGTGGTGGCATGGTTTTCCTTCCCACTTGGTGGGTTGGGGTTTTGGTGAGAAATGAAGAGCAAGAAGAATGAGGAAATATTAGTAATAAGATAACAAAATAAATTAACTTTTTTCAAAGCTGTATTAAACTGAAATAATTTTCTTCTATACTCAACTCATATAGAGATTAAATAAATTGGGGGCCAGCCCAATGGCCGAGTGGTTAAGTTCACATGCTCCACTTGGGCAGCCTGGGGTTCACCAGTTCAGATCCTGGGCACAGACCTAGCACCACTCATGAAGCCATGCTGTGGCAGGGGCTCACACAGAAGAACTAGAATGACTTACAACTAGGATATACAATTATGCACTGGGGCTTTGGGGAGGAAAAAAAAGAGGAAAACTGGCAACGGATGTTAGCTCAGGGACAATCTTCCTTACCAAAAAACAAAGGTTAAGTATTTTTCACAGTCAGGAATAAAATGGCTATCACTCCCCTGTTTACAAAAGCAGTTTCCATAATCCAAATTTAGTATGATTTATTAATGATAGAGTGAAAGCCACCTCTGTATGGATGAAATTGTTAGGTTTACTAAAAACTAAAAGTAGGAAACACAAGAATAGCTAGGAAATTACTGAATATGAAGACCTGTTGGGGGAAAGGGGCACAGGAGGAACCAAACGGTACAGCGCCAGCACGAGAATAAGCATCAGATCCATGAATAGCATAAAAGCTCCATAAACAGACCCAACTACATATAAAAGTCTAGTTTATGATGAAAGTGGTACCTCAAATCACGGTGGCAAAGATGCTCTGTTTAATAGACAGCGTAGGGCCAACAGGATAGCCATGTGGAACAAGACAAAAGCAGATCCATCCCTCCCATCACACCTACGAAAAAACTCCAAAACTCTATTAAAAAGTAAATCTATACAAGTATCAGAAGAAAACGTGAGTGAATGCCTCTAAAACCATGTGACTAAAACCCTAGATGCGACAAAAGGTTGATAAATTTGACTAAGTACTAATAAAAAAACTTTTGCCTGGCAAAAAAAAAAACACATTAAAGTCGAAGACAACTGACAAACTGTGAGAAAATATTCACAGCGTATGTCACAGATAAAGGGTTGAATCCCTAATTTATTGAGAATTTTTTTAATTGAGGAAAAGAGGCCTATAGAAAAATGGGCAGAGACTTGAACAAACAACTCAAAAAGAGATATAAAAATAGCCCTCAATCATATGAGAAGATGTGCAATTCCATTCATATAAAAAAAGAAATGCAAATTAAAACTACAATGAAATTCCATTTTTTGCCCATCAAATTGGCAAAATTCAAAAGCTTGACAATCAGTCTGGTGAAGCGGTGATGGGGAAACAGGCACTGCCCTCCACTGTGGGTGGATGTGAAAAGTGGTCCAGCGTCGATGGAGACTTAGAGAATACCTAACCAACTACATCTAACCCATATAACCAACACCTAACCGATTATAACCAAACCTCAACACAGAAGTCATTCTATAGTTTATCCAGAACATGCATCTCCAACAATATGGAAACATGTTTGCAGAGTTATTCAGGGTATTATTCGTTACTGTCAAGCATAGGAGACTGACTGATAAACTGTGCTCCAGACGCGCAATGGTCCCCATGCAGATGTGGGGCAGAATCAGGAGGAGCTCCGTGTACTGATAGGGACCCATTCCTCTCAGGTATCATTAACGAAAAAAGCAAACGGCAAAAAAACCACATAGTATGCTACCTTTTGTGTGCAAAATAAGGGGAACATTTTTTTAAATACATATAATGGTTTGTCATTACAAACAGGAACACAGGGAGCACAACCCAGAAAACAGTGAACGTTGCCTACAAAGGGGTGGGGAGATTGGACAGAAGGAACAGGAAGCAGTGACACATCTCTGATTGTACCTTCCGGGTAGTTTGACTTTTAAAAGCATGTTAATATTCTACATATTCCAAAAATAAAATTAAATCAATAAGAATAAGAAGGAGGTACTAAAACCAAAAGTGAACTGGAGCCCACACGGACCTACCTGCATTTCTGACGTACACCACAGCCACCCTCCAGCGAGGGGGGGGGGGGGCAGTTCATCGACGTAATTTATAAACACAGCGTGTGACTGTGTCCCCGGCGGAGGGCGAGGGGACTGCAAACAAACCCCAGACTCTTCTTAGGAGGTTGTTCCTGCAACGGCACGTGCGCGGCCGCTCTGAAACTCCAGATGTGCTGAGGGGTTGAACAGCTGAGTGAACAGAATGTGTTGGTGTTGTTGGAGTTTTCACTGTGGAAGGACACACAAATATGAAATGCTGGAAGGTATTTTGGGGAGTGGCCTGGAACTGGAGGTATGGCTGTGAACCCAAGATTTCTAGAACGTATATATATGTGTATGACTGTTTCTGTGCACACATACATGCATGTGTGTGCATACGCATGTGTATATTGTATGCAGGCGTATGCATATGTGTATATATATGCTCTCTTTATTGAAAGGGCCACAAAGCAAAGACCAGAGTAGCAACGAGGACACCGAGCACCCAGGCCTTGATCCCCACTCGAAGGAACCAAGGCTTGTAGGAGAAATGGCTGATCCTAGGCCTGGGACAGCTTAGTCCCTCTGCAGATGGGCTGCTTGTGACATCTGATGCTTGTTCCCCTCTTCTCTTCAAGCCTGTGAAGCCAGCCACGCTTTGTTCCACCCCCTACTGACATGACTCTCAGTCAATCTTCCCAGGCTGCCATGAAGCTCATGGTGATCCTCAGCACCTTACACAACTTCCGCCAATGCCAAATTGTCGCTTATTTTTAACCTGCTTTCCTGCAAACGTTTCTTTAAAAGCCATATAAAGCTTGGATTTTAATTTGCATCATAGTAAGTTTCCCTTATTTCCAATTGATTCCACATTTCTACTCCCATACATTTTGCCTGACATTATGTGTCTAAAAGTTTCACCAGAGCACAAAGGTCAGAAAGATTGGCCACAGCGAATTAAACAGCATACGTTGCAGAAGGCATTCAGTATGACATGGTAAAAAAAACAAAAGAAGAAAAAAATCATTGGCTGGGAGGCTTTGCAGTGTGTCTGTGCTAAAGCTTGCTGCCCGAGAATGTACCCAACAGGGTCACAGGCTGCCGGTACCAGTGTCCTCAGAGGGTGGGGGCAAATCCACGGGACAAGTCGCATCATCATAAATTGGCTCTTTATCATTTTTCAGGTATCCACCTAGAATTATTATTGCCAGTCGCACTCGGCTGGTGACCACAGCTTATGTCAGCAGCCATGACGCCGTGTCCCAGCTGCGGGACAGCCCACCTGAGGGACAGCAGAGGAGGCAGAAGAGACCCTCACTCCCAGAGCTGCCGCTGCCGGAAACAGGCCTTCCCGTGCCTGGGCGTGGTCTGGGCTCCATCCACAGGAGCAGTCTTCTGGGAAGCAGGGCCAGCCCAGTCACCAACCGGACAGGCCAGGCTGGTGAGGGCGGAAAACGTCATCTGAAAGCCGTCCTTCCCAGGGCTTCAGAAAAGGCGAGACTGCCCACCGACGGCCCAAGAAAGACCTGTGTGTCCTGCAGCCTCGAGCTCTGCTTTGCAGGCCTGAGCTCACCACTGTCTGGCAGGCGTCTCTTGCTTCTGAGGCGCCCCAAAGCACTTTCGCTCTCTGTAGGCGCTTTGACGGCAGCTTCTGCGGGTGGATTCTGGCCCACAGGAGAGGCTCAGATGACCGAGTTAGAATTTGAGGCTCATCCAGTGTTAATCTTAGTTGTGTGCACAGTATCACCCCCAGTTTTAATGTTTGCTCAATACTCTTTTCTCTGGATGAAAAGAGAAGGGAGACTCACACATCCTGGAGGAAACATAGGTTTTCTTCTTTTGTCTATCCCTGAACGGCCAAGGACAGTGCTTTCAAGTGGCTTATGGAAAGGATTGAGAGTCGAGGGTAAAGAAGACAGAGAGAAGCTGCTTCCGTTGTCAGCCTCTGAAGTCCATGAACAGTGAAAGTTCAGCTGAGGTCTACAAAAATATTAGCAATGCCAAAAGGCCGGCAGCCAGGATGTGTCTTTGTGCAGGAACTGAATGGCTACCCCAGCTGGAAAAGTTTAAAAACCCTGGCAGGGGTGGAACAGTCCTATAAAAAAGACAGTGAGAAAGAAGTGTTTCTGAAATAATTAGATTTATGAACCTGTAAAAGAACGTTCTCCACAGACTCTAAGCCTGTAAGCATGGGCGTGACGGAAATGCAAGGATTTGGAGATATTTATCTAATTTTTAAAGATGCTATTAGTAACAGTGGTTGAAATGAATCTGATGAAACATGAAATTTTTTAGTACAAGGAAGTAATATGCATAATTATTAGTCAAAATTTGTTTGCAACAGGCAACTACTTAAAATTCTAAGATGATTCCAAGTTATTCAAAATGTTAATCACATGACATCTTATCAAGATGGAGATTTTAACTCAGTAGTAACTTTAATTAATTACATTAATAAAATCATGGTTGGCCTTTCTTAATTATTTTATGCTTCTGAATATTTAAATTATAAATATATCTGATTCATCTTTTTAAAAAAGATATTAGTCAACACAGTAAAAAATTTAGGCTGTATAAAATGAATTGAAACCAATGCCAAAAGTTGAAGGTGCTCTTTATAAAGTGAAATGTGCATTTTTAAGACAAAATATAAGTGACAAAAATACGATTAATGCAAATATTTGGGATTTTATTTACTAATCAAATTATAAAACACGTAAATGTTTCAAAAATGCTTGGTCAATAATAATTTCCTTTTTTACAAGTAGAATCCGTAGTTTTAGTTTAGCTTTATCAGAAATAAATTTATTGCTTTTATTTCTGTAAGGACAACTTTTCTGTTCAATCAAGTATCTTAATAGATATTTGGCTGTAATGACAGAAAAGAAACGGTAGAGGGCACTTTAGTTCTCTAACAAAATAAAACCATTCCTAAAACCGTCTATAAATCAGGAAAGCAGACAACGGGGAGACCTGAGCTATCTGGTCAAGGTTAGACAATAATGTGACACGAGTTTCCCTGCTCCCCACAGCCTAACGGGGACGTCTCAGGCAAACAGAGTCATTCCGTAAATCAACCGGCAACGTGAAAAACAAGTGTTCTCAGACCTGCAGATCTGTGGACCCATCATTTCAAGAGTATTTCATTTAAAAAGTACCACATCTATTTGGAAATTGCCTGATCTACTGATCGGTAAACTCTCACTGTCTAGAAGTTTTAAGAGGGAGAGTGAGTGCTTTAAACAGGTCGACGATGCACTGGGGCGTACCTCTCTTGTCTTGGTCCGATTCCCACTAGGAGCCTATGACCTCAGACTTGTTACTTAATCACAATTTCCTCCCGAATCGTCTTTGTAATCATCGTCGTCATCACCTCAAGGAAGACGCCTGCTTTCAAGCAGCTTCCACTCTGTTCTAGCTGAAATAAGGTCAGTATAAGAAACAGCTCCCAGGAGGGAAAGACAACGCACAGTTAAATGTAAATTGTGTTGTTCAGCGTGTACACAATTCCTGGGCTGCTCGTTCTGATTGCCTGGCCTCGGTTTTACGTTTTATACTGAGGTTCTGTACTGGATGATGTGGCTGGATGAAGCTCTGTCATCCATTCCTGTTTTGTATGTTGTTCTATCAAATTTGGTGATCTAGTACCCAAGCTCTCAACAGGTTTACCGCGGTTCTTAACATCTTGGAGTGTAAAGACCCACTTGAAATCTGAAGAAGACGTGGAGCTCCTCTCCCCAAAACGCTCTACAAGACAGCTCACTCGAAATGAGCAAGGTTAACCCCAGGAGGTTCAGGACCCTGAGCTCTGCCACAGGCCCCCTGGTGACCCACAGACACGACGCCAGGAGTCTCCGACAGAGGCGCACGCCACACGGCTCCCACGGGTTCCAGAGTCATTTCCGGAAAGTTCACGTGTTGCGGTGGGGTTAAGATGGCGATGAGGCTGGAGAGGGAGGTGTGCCATGCCAAGCAATTTTGGAGTTTTTTCCATAAGCAACAGGAAGTGTACTGAAGTGTTTAAGCACAGAAGTGAACGATCTGCATTTCAAACAGCAAAACCAGAGAGCAGAATGCAAAATAAACAGGAGAGGAAAGACAGGAAGCAGAGAGATCCTCACTCAGTCTGCCAGCACCATAATCTGGGCGAGGCACAGGGAGAGCCTGTTTAAAATCTTTCCAAAACTCCGGATGCTCCCTTTTCTAAGACAGGCCTACGCTGATTCCGTGTAATAAGTAATGGGACAGAAGTTTCCAAACACCAAGGGACATTTGGAACTAGACAAAGGATGTTCTGCAGTTCCCTCGTCTTGTCCTCAGGGCGGCAGAGGGCACTAGCATGCCTGCCTGGTGGACAGCTTCAGACGCCTGGGCAGCCTGGGAGCCTCCAGGAGGCCAGGCGTGGGCCTCCCGAATACACAAACCTGGAGGCCTTCGCTCAGCACCCACGGCTTCAGGGAGAAGCGTCTGTCCTCTCACCGTATCCCTCAGGGCAGACAGGATGGGCCACTCAAGATGTTATTGGAGGCTGGACCGTGAGGAAATACCTCTGCATTCTCTAGGAGCCAAAAACAACAAGCAAGCAGAATTTCTGGTGAGGGAGATTTCTCACAGAACTGTGGTGAAAATTTAATGAAAACAAGCTTTGGGGACAGCCCTGTGGCCAGGTGGTTAAGTTCACATGCTCCACTTCGGCGGCCCAGGGTTTCACTGGTTCGGATCCTGGGCGCCGACACAGCACCGCTCATCAGGTCATGCTGAGGCGGCATCCCACATAGCACAGCAGAGGCACTCACAACTAGAATATACAACTGTACTGGGGGACTTCGGGGAGAAGAAGAAAAAAAAACATTGGCAACAGTTGTTAGCTCAGGTGCCAATCTTTAAAAAAATTTAAAAAACAACCCAATCTGTATGTATGTGTCACTGGTCTTCCAGGAAATTTGCACATGGATCCTGATACTGTCACATATTGCCACATCCCATTTGTTTGCTACAAGAAAGGGAAGATCATTAATGACATGCTGAGCATCAGCTGCAGAGATGTTCTCATTCTTACAGAAGGGAGTTTGGCCAATGGCCCCCAAGAATAGGGCCAGAAATAAGAATTGGAGAAAAGGGATTAGATTCAAGCATTAGTTTGTTGATTCTACTCAGAACTTGGCATTTACTAAGATGTGGAAAGTGAAACCAACAGTTCCAGACCTCCTGTTGAACTAAACCCACCGCCCCACAGGAGGCTCTGACCATCTGGCCCAACCCACCTCCAGCCACATGCCCCCACTGCCCCCTCACAGGCTGTGCTCAGCGACTGAACCGCCACACCCCGACGCCGCTGTCCCCTTGGCCTGGAAGGCCCTCTGATGCCTCTCCATCAGACGAAGTCCTCTCCATCCCCAGGCCCAGTCCTAGAGCCACCTGCTCTGTTAGGCCCTTGTGAATGCTCCTGCCCACTTGCTGCAAAAACCAATGACTCGCCCCTCTCCGGGCCGCCTAGGACTGCCTTCACGTGTGTAATGTTCATCAAAGCATCATCCACACCCATCTTCCCATTGCATTTTGGAAGGAGCCTGGTCTAATTCCTTTTGTTTCCCAAGCCACTAGCATGGTGTGGGCACAAAATAGGAAATAGATCAGTATTTGTTGAAGAAAGACAGGGAGGGAGAGAAAGAAATTCCAGTCAAGAGGCTGTTAGAGTCATCCAGACAGAAGGTCTCATAGGAGCCTAAACATGGAAAGTGGTGCTGGGAACAGAAATTCACGATTATGAAAATAGAAGAGATTAGATTAGACTGGTGATTAAATGCAGGGAATGAGAGAGAAATGGGACTTAACGGGTGATTCCAACCAAGTTTTCTGGCCCAAGAGACTGAGAGAACATAAACAGAGGGTACTGACCCTGTGGGAGGCGGGCAGCAGGTGAAGTCCTGCTTCAGACTTCTCCCTCCACGCTCGGGCCGCCCCACGTGAGAGGTTAGCAGGTGGTTGTGTGTTCACAGTGAAGGATCTGATGAGAGGCCACGTGCAGCATCCGGGAAGACTCAGGAGCCAAGGAAGGAGAGCAATTCCGAGAGCGGGACGCCCCAGAGACAGGCTGTTGAGGCTAAGCCGGAGGAGGACTATGGGGCCACAGCCATCGCAGCCTCAGAAAGAGCAGCCCTACTGGGGCTGGAGGGTCCCTGGAGTCGTTGGGAGAGGGCGGAACCTCGAGTGTGACGGCGCTCAGAAACGTGAGTCGTAACAGGGACCAGGGGCCTCCACACCTTCTGTGGGTGATTTCTGCTCCCGACCCAAATTGTTTTTTAATTGAATGTTGAGTTAATCAGGTTTCATTAAAGTTTCCACTGCCTACAGCTACTAAGATAATTTTTGTTTTTTTAATTTAAGAAGTTAAAAATAGAATCTCTGGATAGGCCTGGAGTTGGGATGGGAAAGTAGTTTGGTGACTCATTTACACTCTCTTCTAAAGTGTACCATCAAATTCTAAATATGAATCAACTCACTTTTGTTTTTTTCCAAAAAGATGAACCCGAAAGACCTTAAATAGTCCCTTCCACCAAAAGAAACAAAGGCTTGCATTAAATCCAGCTGGAATTGTGTGCTCAGCTGATCCAAGGCTGAGCCTGGAACGGGTCGGGTTTAACGTGAGTCCCCCCCCGGAAGCCTGGGTGGGCTCCTGTCCCCCGGTTGCCAGGTGGAATCGTTCAGAGCAGCAGGAGGAGAGCTGAAATGTCTGCCTTCCTCGCACTGAGTGCGTTTTACCCCCGTCCTCGATTGAGCCCAAGACGACGAGTGGATTTTTGACCATGTTCAGCGAGCCTGGCGCCTCTCTCTACCCGGGGCCATGCCCATCTCAGCAGGTTGATTCCGTTGAACTTAGAATTGAAGACCTTTGTGTTGTAATTCGGTTTTAACCAATTATGTTTTAAATATGTTTTCTGAACTGGCTTGGGGAAATTCACTAAGATCTAGTTAAAAAGCAAGCTTTTCAGAGATCAAAGACATTAACTAAATAATGCATTCGGGTCATGTCACCCTGTCAGTGGCTTCCTGGAAATTCCACTTGAAGAATTTCTACAAAGGATGCGCTTCCTTCCCAGGGGAAGATGCAGGAAGCCGAGATGAAAGAACCTGACAGGGCTAAGAAAACAGAGGGAAGGGACTTCTGCTTCTGCTAAGAACGGCCTGCTAGGCGATTCCTGCTGAAGACCAACCTAAGGAAGCTGTTTCACATGTCATGCCGTTGTTTAGATATCTATCCACGTATTTTGTTTAGTGCTGACGTACTGTTAGTGCCTGCCTGCTGGAATGTAAGCCACAGAAAGGCAGGTGGTTTTATTTTGTCCCCTGACGCGCCCCAAGCACCTGGAACAGTCTGGCTCATAGGAGCTGGCCCCCAGCTACTCGTTGACGAGTGAATGAGTGATCTGAACCGCAGCCCTGGGAGCAGCTCGCCTTCCTCCTGCGAGGAGCTCTCCTCCGCTTCCCGGCCTGCTCCTGTGCTCACAGGCTCAGAACCTCCCCGCCTCCTCCCACCCGCTGACTGCTGGGCCTCTCCCTCCTGGAGGATGCAGCCCCACCTTCCGCCGCCCCATCCAGGAAGAAGGGAGCCCCCACGGGCCTCGTGTGGAAGTGACAGAAGGCGGCCGAGAGCCCACGTGGTCTTGGTGGCGGAGGGAGAGGAAAAACTGGACGTGAGTCCTAGGAACTAATCCCGCTGAGACCACAGACTGAGGCAGACGCGGCTTCGCACGGCTGCTCTAGGACGGCGGCAGCGTGCTGGGCTCTGCACGAATCCAGCCCGCTGGTGTGTGGAGGATGATGCTGTTCAGCCCAGGACAAAAGGCAGAGGTTGTGGTACAAAGCGCGTGTATTCAACCTCTGCGGCTACTGTCCACTCCTCCCCGGCGCCTCACTGGACAGTGATTGCGGCTCGGGTACCATAAGTCAGAGATGAGAAGATAAGCCACGAATGTAAGGTGTCGTGCTATCCGTCCCTGTGTGACACTCGGGCGGCAGAGCCATCCTGGCCAGAGCAGCGGTCTCAACAGGCTGGGAAGTCAGAGAAGAAGTGGCACTTTCGCTCCCGAGGAGGCCCTCTCCTCGCCGGGTGGCATAAAGACCCGACATCCTCTCTCAAGAGACCCTTTGCGGGGGGCAGTCTGACCGACAGCCTGAGCTGCTGGGGCTTCACAGCTGCCGCAGGGCTCGTGGCCGGGCCAGGCTCCTTCCGGCTTCTCCCAGGGAAAGAGGGAGCAGGTAGGGTCCCTCCAGGCAGGCCACCCTGCCCCAAGGGACTTCTCTGACCCCCTTGTCTGGGGACTCCTGGCCTGCCCGGAACTTTCTAGAGCAGCACGATCTGAGTCTCTTCCTCTCCAGTCCTTCCTTCCGCTTCTGTTCACTCAGCTGTCAGAGCTGCTCTCGGGTCTGAAGCTCCCCTGCCAACTCCTGCTCTCCTCCTCAGCCCCTCGCAGGCGGGTGCCTCCATGAGTCTCACACCTGACCCTGCCTTGGCATAGCTCTTAGAGGGCTTGAACTAAGACACCTCCAACAGCCGGTAGATCCTGCTAACTCACAAAGTCCTTGATTGTCCCTATTAAAGACAGATACTGTGAGTGAAGATGCCATGTTCTAAAAGCCTTATTGGGGATGATGCACCCCCGAGTGCAGGCATCAAATGCCATCTCTGATCATGTAATGGAGCCACTGAAGGAGGTTCTTGACTGGGGGTTCATGGGTGACTTTAGGAGGTCGTGACCCCCTTACATATGTGTATATTATGTTGAGTGCATGAGCAATTCTCCCTGAAGATCTATAGCTTTCATCACATTCATCCACAAAATTGTCAATAGTGGTAACTAATTATAAGTTAACTCATAGTTCAAAAGTCATATTAACATGAAATCTGTATTATGACACATTTTATGCAATAATAATCATGCTTCCATTTTCTACCCCAAACTAAATGAACTTTAGTCATCTTTAGAGCCCCGCCAACCAGGCCTCCAGTCCAAAGATGACCAGTCCTGCATTCTTCATCTGATACTGAACTTGAAAACAAGTCATGCTCTAATTTAAGTTGTTACTGGCATGAAAGAGAGAAGTAATTGAAAAATAAGTAGATTGATTTTTCGTAATAGGGGATTGGCTCTCAGTAGTAGACGCTTCAGCTGTCAGCCCAGACCGTGCTTCGAGTTAACCCACTGGAAGACAGTGGACAAGCACCCCTGGAGCTGTCCTCACAGAGAAAGCTTTACGTCAGCACCACTTGCACCAACTACACTCAGAACATTTGTGTCAGCAGCATAAATGCTGGCATGTCAGCATCTCCATTTTATACCCCCCAAATGTGTACGGTTTAATTAGGCCAAAGACAGGGAATGGCTGTTGTTAGCTCAACCTGGAAGTAATGGCTTCCTGAGGGAGACATTCCCGCCCACCTGGGAACCACCTAACATTTGTGAGTGAAAAGCCAAACCTTCACTGCTTGTTCCCTGGAGGAAACTGTTCTCAGAAAATAATAACTTTACCCCTGAATCTAGTGGAATATTTGTGGTGAGTTGGGATAAATAATTTGGACAACCCCAAACATCTGTGCTCTGCGACTACCACCTCCAGCCAGACATTCTGCCTTCCTTCCTGCACACTTTTATCTTGTTTCTGTGCTCGGTTTAGATGTGAAAAAGAAAGCTTCTGCAGAGAGGACCAGCAGGTCAACAGCACAGCCCTACGGGCCTCTGTTAGGCTGGACAAGTGAGGCCCTCGAGGGGAGAGGGTTCCCCTGAAGAAAGGGCAGATCCAGGCGGCAAAGGCTCATGGACAGACTCAGAGCCCTCTGCCTCTGCCCGGAATTGTTCTGAGTGTGCTTGGTCCTCACCTTGGCAGAAGAATCCTGCTCAGCCCTCTCAATCTCTCAGACCCTGGCAGCATTGAAAGATAACTTTAGGAAGAAGTTCAAGTTCACTCTTAGGAAACCAGAGGAGATGTTGCTGGGGGCCTGGAGGAGGGCAACAGATGCATTGGCTGCCATCTTTTCAGCGACCAAGAGGAGAACTAAATCCAGTAAGTCTTAGAAAATATTGAACCATTTGAAACTCTTTCTATGCAGAGGCAGGTAGTAGGAATCAATAGCGAGGAGAGGTAAAAACTCTGCCCAGACTTTGGAAGCAGAAACCAGAGATTCCTCTATGAGGATGGCAGCAGATGCTAACCTCTGACACAGCAGAGCTGGTACCCCTGCTCAGTTCCTCCCTGCACACTAGCGAGTTCCGTACTGACATTTGCTTCTTCACTCGACTCTTCTTCTAATAGGAGCAGCCGCCTATATTTGAATGAAAACGTCTATTCTGAAATACACACCCACACCTTTAAAGCATTACTCTTCATTGTGGAGACCGCGGCCAGTGTGAGATGGCCATCATAACGATTTAGACCAGGCGAGGGCTCCTGTCCTGGCCTTTAGCTATTTACACCACGACCCTGACAGAGACCCTGACGGGATTTTAGAATTCTCAGCTTGGAGCTGCCAGTGTCCTCAGCCAATAGCAGTTAATGCTCCCCAAAGTGCCCAGGGGCATAATCCCACTGCCTCTAACTTAAAAAAAGGAAAGAAAAGAAAAGATAAAGCATAAAAATCTTTTATTCCACTTTGACCAATGTCTATTCCACATTTTAAAAAAATGCTTTCATAGGGGCTGGCCCTGTGACCCAGTGGTTAAGTTCACACACTCTGCTTCAGTGGCCCGGGGTTCACTGGTTGGGATCCTGGGCGCAGACCTGAGCACCGCTCATCAAGCCATGCTGTGGCAGCATCCCACGTAGGGGAACCAGAATGGCCTACAACTAGCATATACAAGTATGTACCAGGGCCTTGGGGAGAAAAAAAGAAAAGAGGAAGATTGGCAACAGATGTTAGCTCGGAGCCAATCTCCTCAAAAAATAAAAAAAATATATGCTTTCATAGACATAATTCTGGAAAAGCCAGAGTTATGGACATGAGGATCAGAGTAAAATATATGAAGTGTCGTATGTTACTTTGTTAAGAAAGAGTAATAATTTTTCCTTGCACTGCATCTTCTTGAAGGATCACAAATTGCTTTACTGCTGTCACTGCAGAGCCATTACGGAATCTTTCTGAGGAATTATAAAGGGTGCACTAAAACCTCTGAAGATGAAAGAAGGGAAATGCTTTCCCTGTCTAATAAAAAGAGAAAAGGAGTGTCGCAGGATTACAGCCCACTGGACTTACCTGAGCACCAGAGCACTGATCAAACAAGCCTTTATAATGCTGCGGACGGCACACAGCATTTGGAGAGCATCATCCTAGCTAGCATTATGTCAGTTTTTTTCTGTTTTGAAGGAATGACATGAAGAAATTGGTTTTGATGCCAATAAGCTTCCTGCATCCATTGCATTGGACAAGCAACATGGTGCCATAGACCATGTGTAAGAAGACATGGATCCAGCCTTGTCTCTTCCTGGACTCCCCAAGAACCTCTAAGTCACCCGTCCTTTGATGTCCTGGAGTCTCCTCCAGGAAGATCAGATACTACTTCCTACTTGTCAGTATCCCCTTGACGAAAGCCTTTGAGAAGCTTAGGACTGAGGTCCAAAATCCCAAGGGTGCTCCTATCGCTAATGGACGCCGAAGGGTGGCTGCCTGGCTCACCGGATCCCCACCTGCTGGAATTAGTCCCTTTGATGCAGAAAGTCTGGGATAGAAAATGGTCGTATCTGGACCACAGGATCCTGTGCCCTATTCCCTTTGTCCATAGCTGATTAGTGCAGGCGTGGACGCTTCATTCAAACCGGGCGGATCAAATTCTCTCCAGGATACCAAAAGGAGAGACAGAGAGGCACACAGAGGTTGAGACGGGTCAATCTAGAGAGTCCTAAGACACTATTAAAGTGTGAAACAACAGAGTAGAATAGATCTTAGGGCACCGCTCCTGGCCCTGCCCGCATGCATCGGAGCGGCCTCCTCACAGTGCTCGGGACTAGCGGGGGCCTGCAGTGCTGGACAGGGACGCCCAGGTCCCATTTCCTATTTCTCCCCTTTGGGATGCTCCGTTCTACATCCCGCACCCCACTTAGGATCAACTACATGTCCCCAAAGAGTTCTGAGACTCATGCCTGTGGGGTCACCCTGGGGCCCACGGCTGGCCTCCAGCTCCAGCAGGTGGCCTGGGGAGGGAATTACTCTTGCTAGCTGGCACAGTGTTTCGTTCATGGAACTGCGTGGACTAGGCTGCCAGGATGGTGCTGACGCATTCATTTGGGAGCCCTGCACAACCTATTGGTCCCCGTTAGAGAGCATTACTAGTGGTGAGAATAAAGTTCACATTATGAGACTTTTGTTTCGTATGTATATTTACATAATTTGTATAGTTATTTGTATAAATCTTATAATAAATAGAAATGTTTATATAGTGTATGTTTATATATAAATTTGTATCTACATGTATTGATATATCATAAATTTCTTATTGTAGGTCATAGTAAAAAATACTGCCCTTGGTGAACTACCACCTTCACCTAAAAATAGATTAATATCTGTAAAACCAGTGTTGGTAAATGGAAGTACAACACATGATACAATGTAAAGCTTAGCTCAGTCAATGCAAGTTAGAAAAGGTAGACACAGAGGAGAAACACCTATAACAAGATGTCTGTTTATAATTCCATTCACGCCATTCCACGACTTTGATCCATTCACGAGTCTAGTGGGCAGAACAGACACATTTTCCCTGTTCCAACTGGGCAAAGCCAGAAACCCCAGGTTCACAATGGACCAGCCCCAAGTGGGGTCTGTTCACACCTGCATCTCTTCAACAAGCCAAACGAAGTCTCGCCTCATTCAAGTTCAGCCATCTGAGTTTAATTATTAACAAAGCTCTCGAGGTTTGACCTTCATATTTCATTACCTCTTCCTCCTCTACCATTTTGCACTGGCTTTTAAAATTCTGTCATGTTATCGATTAATAATTAAACTGTAAAATCTTATAGTTTAATCATTTAATTTAGAAATTTAAATTCCATATGGAGAATAAATTAATCAAGATAAATAAGTAAAAGAATCAAAATTTCAAACAATTTTACATATGCATGACCACCAGAAATGTCAAGTGTATTTTTAAACCCTTCCTAACCCACTCAGTCAGTCGTGCTGAGGGGCAGCGTGTTAGTCCTGTCGCTGCCTGGCCGAGCCTGAAAGAGTCAAGCTCTGTGGCTCTGGCGAACAGGAAGCTCTGATGCTGGAAAAGCTGTCAACCACCTCACGGTCTCTCCCAGTTTGCAGTGCCCATTAGAGCAGTATCCGGCCCTCCTAAAAAGCATCCACGACGTACTGTCAGGTACACTTCCTTCAATTAAAGGTCATTCTCCCTGATAATGTTTCCCGGAGCCCACACCTTCTTTCTTTTCGAAGTGTGGCGTGATTAACGAGTATGAGAGGACGCTCCTGACCCTCACGTTCTCTGACGGCGAGCTTCAGTCTGCCTGCCGTGGTTTCCTTTGAGACAGCACAGCCTTTCTGCATTCAGGCCGTCTGTGCGTGTTTATGACATCTATCACCAGGAGCCGTACCTGCCAGGGTAGAGCTGGCACCACAGGGAGACGCAGCGCCAGCCAAATCCTTTGTAGGTGTCAGAGTGAACGATGATGGCGGAAGCTTGTGGAAGAAGAGCAGGAACTGTGAGAGTGTAGGATGCTTTATCGAGATCAGAATTTGCGCAAAGCTCTGGTGTTGTGCATTTTCTTGAACATTTTTCGTATTCAACCTAAGCCAAAATTTTATCTTTTAAGGCCAGATTATTCCACATCCCGTGTTACTTAACTAAGGGGATTTTTTGTATTTTGTCATCCAGTCTGATGGGTACACAATAATTTGGTATTTAAACCTATTCGATATATTTAGGAGAAGATCACTGGCTTTTAAGAAAATGATATAAAGAATGGGAAAGCGCAAGTATTGGCTTGTGACTGCCAAGAGCTTTTTTCAGAGAGGGGAACTGTTGGATTCTCTGTTTCCTTTATTCTAAATTTTTGAGCATGGCTGCAAGGTCCTTCATGGTTTGTTTCTTGTGTCCCATTGTTGCTTCGTTAATGTGGGTCTTTAAAGCATAACCTACATATCGCCCACTCACAACAATTTTTGGTTTGCAATCACCTTAGCGCCATGCTCCAGGTACGTGTGAGCAAGGAGACATGCATGGTGGAGAGTCACTGGCCATGTGGAACATTTACAGCCACTTCAAAGTGAGGCTTTTGGCCTTATCTCCAGGTGATGTCATACGTAGGGTCACATAAACAACTACCAGGATAGGCACCGCTCAACTGTTCATCATACAACGTCGGACATGCCCGTTTCTGCCCCACACTGACTGGATCGCTTTTTAAAATAAATCCTGTACTTTCTCATGAATAGCACTTTTCGTGTGTGTTAATAGCTTTAATTTATTAACTATAGATATTTAAAATATATCACACTTCTCATAAATCTGTTTCGGCACGTCTTCAGTGTTTCGTAACCCGGGACCCTCCATAGTTGGCGTGGTCAGGAGCCCTTCGTTGTTCTCGCACGGCCCGGCTTTGGGACCTGGCCTTTTCTTTCTCCCCTTTGCTGTTCTGAAAGCAGCTGCTCCTGCTGGCCTCCTGCCCTCGGGCAGAATCGGGGGCTCCCTCCTCTTTGCTCCCACAGTGTGGATCCTTACTATGACCCATCAGTCTGCACTCTGTGTTGCTGCATGTGCATGTCGGTCCCTCCACAGACCGTAAGGACTCAACGGCAGCAATGGCACCTTCCTTAAACCCAAATCGCCAGAGCGACAGATGTCCTTCGTTCCCTCCTGACGAGGCCAGCTGGTGCCAGGGCACACTGGCTGGTTGGCGTCACTTCAGTTGCCCCTTTTGAGCTGTATACTAATCAGGAGTCATTTACATTTATTCCCACACCTTTATGCTAGTTTTCTAGTTATTGTAAGTATGTAATTTCATTAAATATTAAACATAAAATTAGTACAGCAGAAATGAAAGTTTTGTTTTTGTGAAATGCATCCTGAAAGCTTTGGGGAAAATAAACAAAGGCAAGTCACACACACACACACAAGGAGCTGTCAAATAAATCACGGGAAGTCCACAACACAAGCGAGGGGGACGTCTAGAAGGATTCCACTCTCAGACTGATGGCACGTATCTTTGCGTCTCTGGTACATTTTAAACAAATCACAGGTGAAAAGATGCACAAAAGCTCTGTTTTTTTCCAAAAGAATAAGATAGCACTCCAAATAATAGTCCCAGACAAAAAGGAAAAAAGTCTCGGCTTTTACATCAGAGATTGGCAATTTAATCCGTTAAAATAAAATCTGTAAGAAATATCCTTTTAAAGCTTTCCTTTCTTTAACCCACTTTTAAACATGAGCTAACAAATGCTGGATAAAGGCCTTCCAGGGAACTTTGCCCTGCCCTAGCTTTCGCCATAAAGAGTGTGTGAAAACTGGAGCCAGACTGCAAGTAAGGAGGGAGGTGGCCTGTCTCTGATGGCAGCACCCAGTGAGGACCAGGGTTCTGCCTGTGGCAGTCAAGTCAGTTTCTCTCACAGGTAAACAAAAAGAGTCTGATAATACAAAAGACAAGACCACTACTTTCTATATTGTCCTTGCTATGGAAGCTGTGAGTGACTCAGCAAGCATTACTGGGCATCTCCTCTGGGTCAGACTCAGGACGTGAACACACCCGGCCAAAGGCCAGGCTCTCGCGGAACTCATGGCTAGTACCCTGGTGGCAAGAATGGATTGTAAATATGCATTTTATATTTATCCACTCTAATATTTACATCGTAATATAGTGCTATTCATTACGCATCAATGGCAGGGAGATCCAACATGGACATTAAAGGTAGACAATTTTCTAGGGAGCAGCCGTAACCCTGTCACTGAATGCCAGTGAGAGGGACTCTGCACCCCAAGTCACATCCCCGTGCCACTGTGGAGTTCAGAATTTGGTTGGAAGAGCTATAAGACTTGAGTATGGCGATTACTTGCATTAGCATCATACAAACAGGTCGAGAGGCCTCATTGGCTTGGTTACTGCTCTCCGACAGCGCTCGCAGAGTCTCAGAACTGGAAGAGGGTCTAAGGGTAAGGCAATTTCGTATCAGTCCTGAAGCACAGGGGTTCAGCGATTCATTCGTAGTCAGCAGACTGCATGTGCCCAGCCAGGTGTCACGATACCTGGTAGGTCACGATCAGCTGAAGTGTGTCACGGTAGCTGCTTACTGCTAATAAAACAGGGATGTTTGGATGGTGGGAGACCAGGACTTGCACTCTCCCTGGGGAAGGATCGTGCAAATCAGCACTACGAGTCAGGTGTTCTTGTCGCTGGGAACCTTAAGCCTGTAATTCACGTGAGCTGGTGGAAGATCCAGGACCAGAACCCAGCATCTGAGGTTTTTTAGAGGGTTTTGTTTTTAAATCAACTTATAATAAAGGGTAGGATAGACTCTCAGTCTTTAAACATCAAAAAAGGAGAAAATTTAACATGTGGTTGTTAACGACCCAAGGGAAACAAACCCACATCACAGGAAGCTCAGTCTGGGGTATCCGTACACCCCTTTCTTCCTCTGTTCCTCAAAGAGGAATCCCACTTGTCTGGAGGGAATTCTGTTTTATCCTCTCTAACGTAACTCCAGCCTGTGGTAGAGGAGGTTGATATCTTGCCTAAACGTGAGCTTCGCAGCGTGGTGTTAGAACATGCCGGCTAACGTCTCACTCAAATGCCTCAGATGAAACAGAACATCGTTGACTCGGGCCTGCTCTTGTAAACCTCTGTTTTCAAAAGCTTTCAGTGCCAGTTACCTCCCACAAGAAAGCCTCCACACGCTGCTTGATAATGCTGTGTTGTTCCATGAATCGCGGGCCTGTTTATACTTCACAACAAAATCTAATTTTTTGTAGATACTGCTGAGAGTCAGGCTGCCTTAATCAACTGAATTCCTAAAGAAAATGAGCATCTCGGAAGTAAAGCTGAGCTTATTAAAACAGGTTTCCAATCAAAATTTCCAGCAGCAATGGGGCTGCCTAGTTCAGTTCATTCAATACATGCTACTCAGCAGTTTTAAGGATGTATTTTCCAGAACAAAGTGAGATCTCTCCCCATTAGTGGAAAAAAAAATTGAGTGCATTTCATACAGTATTAATAACTTGCTCTACTTTGCAGCTTAGCAATAAAGTTATTTATGCTGCCAGAGGTGCTTCCTGACTTAGCAGTGGAGAGACAGCAGCAGACAGGCTGGACAGGGCTGTGCCCTTTACACATGGCAGGGCTGTGGCACCTCCCTGCGGGGCTGCACAGCAGGACTGTGGCCGAGGGGAATGACCCTAGGACAATATCGTTGTACAACACACGGAAGACGTGGAAACTCTATATCGACCTCTGTCTCATCTTTTGGAACAAATGAGATTAACATGACCTGGACGTGGGTCAACGAGTTGCCCCACAAATGTGTCTATTTCCCAGATCAAAGGCATTCTTTCAGGATTTGAGTCCACATTGCACCTTGCTCCCGGTACGCTAGCACAAGTTGTGCTCTCAACCACACTACCCCCATATACACAGACGTACCTTTTGTCTTTGATCATGGACTATTTTATATTATTTTACATGATTTATTTTGTATTATGTTTCCTATGTTCGATTCTAAGCACCTGGAAAGTAATAATCACATCTTCTCCAGCGCCTTTCCATCTCCCATAGCACCTGCCACAGACATAAATAAAAGACCAATGCTGAAGAAGTATTTGTAAATGAGAAACAGGGTGCCAAAGCTTTGTCTGATAAATGGTTACAATAGACTCATTTTCAGTAATCAGATCTAGGATGTGCAAACAGAAGGAAGCGGTGGAATAAATAATTCAAAATAGCAGATAGTTGGAAAGTCATTTATATTATCCTTTGAGGTGCATTAAGCCTGGCCACCACTTTACAGAAGAGCCCGTTGATAGACTAGCCAACAAACGATGAGTGGTGTGCAGCAGTAAGAGAAAAGATGAGCTGGCCGTAGAATCGTCTACCCTACCTTCGTCCCCACTTCCTTGTGGCATCCTCACATCCTCCAAGGTAATTATCTCACTTACCATGTGAATCCTGCTGCGGAAGTGGATCCAGGCATCACTGGAGCTGCTTCAACTAACTTCCTTGTGAAAATTTTCTCGCACAGCTCGGGGCTGCTCCATCACTTGCACTTGGCCAATCAGACCCTCTTTTCAAGGGCACAGGCCATGTCATGCAAAGGCAGAAAAGAAAGAACGTTCCAGGGCTGGCACATACCTGGGGGGGTCCTTCAGAGCCTGCTTCTGAGACCTACCAGAGATGGATGGGTCTCCTAGGATCCAGACAGAGCTCTTGTGATCTACCCACAGTCTCTAAAGAATTCACTTTTAATAGAATTTAATACTTATCTTCTGTTGTTTGCAACCAACACACTCTAACAATTATATCAGGCCAATGCTTCTCTGAGAAATGTAGACATGGAAAACCAGGACACAGACGCAGGACCCCACAAGGGAAGAGTATGAGAGGACGCCATGAGCTGGAATAGGGGTCAGCGAAGGCAGGGAAAGGGCGGGAAGTTGTCGCTGCGCGTCAGTCAAAGAGGCGGAGCAGAGGGGGCCGTCTCGAAGCAAGAGAAAGGGTGGGCATCACAGAAAGAACCAGAAATGCCACGAAGGCACACAACTCTGAAACTTTGACTTGGCCTGGCTCCCAGTGGCATCAAATTCCAACCCCGTTTCCCAGGAGAGGCCACTGTGTGTTTCCTGGACTTCCATCACTTTAACAAGCCGCCTGTGCTGTTCCAGAGCTTTCAAAAGGAAAGTACGGGGGTCACGGTGTGAGCTCGAGGATCCGACTTCCTACACGACAATCCCAGTTCCACTTCTTCTTATTTGAATTTTCCCTTCTGTAAATTCAGGTGCGTCATGGCTGCCTTATGGAGACAGCGCAGCACCCTCCCCCTTGGCCACCCAACTTCCCGAGCAGCCACCGAAGGTGCCACGTGATGCGACCTGCAGGGGAGAGGAGTCAGAGCCCTAGGGAGCAAGGGTGGGAGGGCGGCGGGCAGACCCTGAGACGCCTTCCACCTTGCCTAGAAGACCTGCCGTGTCCCGTGCCAGCTCGCACGAGGCAGGCCCAGGGTGGGAGCACATCCGCTGAGTTTCCTTTCCTTCCCCCTCTGCCTCCCTGGGTTTGTTCCTTCCAAACGAGCTTCAGATTGTAAAATTCCTGCCTGCTTCAGTCTCTACTTTCTAGCGAGCCCAGTCCAGGACAACTCTTCTTAGTCCATTATTACTACTTGAACTGGCTTGATTAGGTCTCTGTTATTTGGGACCACGGGATCCGGAATAAACCATGAGGCCTAGCGCATTCTGTGATTCCAAGCTAGACGCTGAGATACAGGTGAGCCGCTCTACAGCTCGGAGCTGGGAGCTAAAATCTTTTTTGAAGTTTGAAGGTAATTTTGAAGAATAAAACTAATTCTTAAAAGAGTTTACTAATAAATAATGTGCAACAAGATGCTTTACGTAAAAGCATAGATTTTTAAAATATATATATATATATTTCAGCAAAAATCTTAGAGAAACAAATATCTAATCAGAGAAACAAAACATTCATTTGTTCTTTCTCTCCCCTTGAGGAGACTATCTTAGGCCATTCACCTGTTTCTCCCCACACCTGGTACTCGAAGTCTTGTTCTCTTGAAAAGAAACACCTGAAGGATGATGGTTTGCATGGAAGATGATGCGATGAAGAGTGTTTGATAAGACTGAGATTATAGTGGGTACTGGGGAGACAGTTTATAAAATTGGATTTCACAGCTCTGTTTTAAAAGATAGAAACACCTCTTAAGGCTGAAAGCAAATTAATAAAAGTGCTGACAGTGGTGGGTGCTGGTTGGAGAGTGGAGGGTGACCTCAGAGTGGTTGGTGATGAAGGCGCAGACCCTGGGTCCAGGCAGAAGAGGCTTGGAGCCCTGCTCACTGCTCTCTCATTGCATGTCCCAGGCCCAGTGACCCAAGAGCCCTAAGGTTTGATCTCCCCCTCTGTGTCGTGACAGAGGAGTAATATAGGATATATACGGATTAGATACAGAAATATGTAGCGATACAAGATAGGACAACATAGGACAGGTGGGACAACAGAACCCGCCTCCCAGGGCCGTTGTGAGGAATACATGGGGTCTTTCTCATATCAGGAAACCTTACCTTATCTTTCCTCATCTCCCACATCCAATCCATCACCATTCCTACCAGCTCTCCCTCCACAATGTGTCCTGCATCCCTTCTCTTCTCTGCCACCTCCACTGCTAACATCAAAGCTGTCATCGTCTCCTGCCTGAACTACAGAAATCACCTCCTAACTGCTCCACTCTTCTCCCCGTGGCATCCGTTCTCCACACCATAGCCCAGGCACCTTCACAGCAGTTGCACCAGGTCATGCCCTGCTTACACTCTGCAAGGCTTCCCGTGGCCTTAGAGTAGAGCTAATCGTCGCCTCGAAGCTCTCATGACCTCCATCCTGCCTGCCCTTCCTATCGCCTCCGCTAATCCTCATCCCCAGCCCACGTCTCCGAATTCTGGCACACACACTGGCCTTCCTTCTGTTCCCCGACTATCTTAAGGCCATTCCTGCCTCAGGTCTTCACAGCTGCTCTCCCTCTCCTGGCATGCCCTTCCTCCGGGTCTTTGCATGGCTCTCCCCTTCTCATCACTCAGGTTCTTCTTAAATGCTGCCTTCTCAGATTTAACGACCCTTTCCTCAGTAGACCCCACTCCTTACTGATGTATTATTTCCTCAAATTACTTAATTGCTATCTACAAGTCTCTTGCTTATTTAATTTATTGTCAATTCACCTTGTTAGAAGGTAAGATCCATAAGAGTAGAGACAGCTTGTCTACCACTCTACCCACAGTACTGAATGAATGAATGAACGAGTGATCGTGTGCAGTGCTTAGCATGGTATTAGTTTCCCATGGCATTTCCCAAGTTTTCTGCAGGGACCATGAATTGCTTTTATAATGGGGAAAAAATAAGCTCCTTTTCCTTTAACCAGGAAATGCTACTATGCCGCAATGCCAGGCACCTGGTGCAGCGAGCGAGGTTCCCAGGGTACAAACCCCAGTGTGGTCCAGATCCTGCCAAAGCAATTAACTTACATCCAAAAGGCAGACTCAAAATTAAAACGAAAGGATCTTAAAAGTTCAGCTGCAAGTAAAGAAGCGCGTGCCTGCTGATGCTGAGCGGGCAGACTGCTTTGACATGGGTGCCGGGTTGGCACTGGGTTCATAATGGGATTCGATTATTCCCACATGGTACTTAACAGGAATAAAATTCCACTAATAGGAAAAAAATGCATTTTAAATGTTGGTTGACAGGGGAAAGAATACTATCAGATTATTAAAGAATACAAAAAGGAATTTTATGGCAACTTAAGTATATTATCTCACAATGTTGATTAAAAACTCTTCAAATAAGATAGAATAGCTTAAAATGACTATTTGAGATTAATATGCATCCACTTGATTAGGATGGAGCCTTTTATTGTTTGTAAGAAGCTATTTCAGACTCTTAAACTTGAATTATGTTTGAAACCTTCCAGCAAAACATTTGCCAGATATTTTCAAGACTCCATGATCTAGACACCATTTACATCTGAATTAATCTCCAACATCTGGACCCTCTACCCTTGCACCATGGCTGGCCCATACTGCTCTGTCTTATTTGGACTTGTCACATAACCACGACTCAGATGATGTAGTTCGATTGCTAACATCTTAGACTCTGGAGTCAAGCTATGTGGGTTCAGATCCTAGCTAGGCCCCTTATTAGCTGCATGACATCGGGCAAATTGCTTAACCTTTCTGTGACTTTGTCTCCTCCCCTGTGAAATACAATACTACCTACTTCAAAGGTTGGGAATCAAAAAAAATAAAACCAAAGACTCTGTCAAGAGGGTCATCAAACTAAAAGAAAACATCTTTACCTAAGATTTACACTTATATGCAATACCCACCCTCCCCAGGCCTCCTTCAAGATCACTAGCTCCTGGTAATGTGTACCAGCTTCTTGTCTCCCGCCAATCAGCTCTGCTTTGAACAACGTCTGACGTAAAGCGAAACCTCAGTAAATGTTGACTGACATTAGCTGCTCATCTAGGTTCCTGCAAAGCAAACTCATCTCAACAGACCACGCCTGGGCCCCCCACACACAGCAGAGCTGGCATCCCGTCCAGACCCTCAGGTGCAGGTGGCAACAGCAGTCAAGCCATATGAGACTTGTTGCCTTGGACCACACAGTTACAGCCCGTCGACGTAAGATAACGCCACTTATTGGTCACTACTGTATGCCAGGCACCGTGCTTGTCATTTGCAAATGACCTCGTAAGCTTTACTTCATCTTTGTGCTGCATGGAGAAACGAAAATCTCAGACAACTCCTGATGCTGATTTCTTTAAGAACAGACAATTCCATTTCCCAGGTTCCTCAACTAACGATATTTTTCATTCCTTACACCAGGGTTGATGGGTACAAAAAAATTCAGTATTCAATTCTGTTTCTCCTCAATGTTTTTATGAGAGAATCTTGATTTTATGAAAAAGCCAGTATATAACATACAGCAAAAATCTAAACCCATTTTTTTGGTTTCACTTTTTTCTGAAGTGTGAGAAACACCAAAAAAGTACAGACGAAATAACTATACTGCTTGCTGTGTTTTCACAAAATGACCACACCCATGTAAACAGCACGAAAGCCACACTGTCCACCTCCCAGGAGCCCCCGTGCCCGTCCTTCCTGTCACCCACCTGCCCCCAGGGGGGCGACTGCAGCCCGACGGTAACGCTGCTGCGTCTGCACAGAATCAGAGTATGAGCTGCTTTGCATCTGACCTCTTTCACTCAGCGCTCTGTGCATGGGAATCAGCTCCATTGCCCCGTGCAGCTGTAAGTGGCTCGTGATCATTTCTATGTAGATTTCTGTTCTCGAATATACTACAATTTATGAATTTTCATGCTAGTTTGTGGGCAGGTTGAGGCATTTATGAATAGTCTGTCCTTTGGTTCACATATATACGCACTCCAGCTGGATATCCACCTAGGAATTTAATTGCCGGGCTATGCGGTATCCATATGTTCTGCCTTAGCAGCTACTGCAGAATGGTTTTCCCCAGTGGTTATACCAGTTTGCATGAACCATCGGTGAAGGAGCATTCCAGTTCCTCCACATCCTAACCACCACTTGGACTTTTCCATTTCTTTATTTTTATCCATTCTCAGAACTGTGTATGGGCTCATATCTGACTTATTCCTAAACCTGCCCTTTCCTTTAGTGGCTACACTAGACACCTGGAGGACAGTCTCAACACAGAGACGTGGCCTGAGAGATACAAACCCTACCCCAGAAAAGCCCGGGAAACCAATGAGGTCCTAGTCTCCTAAGGAGGAGCGGAGAGGAGAACACACAGGCATGGCTGCATGTGGTGCGGACACTCTTAGGCAGCTTTCTCTCCGACACCTCTGTCCTGTCGGCTGCCCCACTTCTCCCGCAGGACTCCAGTTCTGAGCTCCTCCCTGCTGGGCTCCTCTCTGCCTTGAACCGCCTTCCCTTCTGTATCCTTCATGATGACTTCTGGGCTCTCTCCCCCTCATCCCTCATCCTGGGCAGCACTCCTTACGTCCAAGACAGATGGACCAGCCAAAAGATTGGTCCTTTCTTCTTAGAGGTGGGAGGAGCGGCAGATCATAAACATTGCAACTTAACATTTCCCATTAATACTTGTGTAGTGAGGGATTTTGGGATATGGTGTGTGTACCACATTCAGTGTAATTTTTTTTCTTTCTTTCTTTTTTGAGGAAGATTAGCCTTGAGCTAACATCTGCCACCAACCCTCCTCTTTTTGCTGAGGAAGACTGGCCCTAAGCTAACATCCATGCCCACCTTCCTCTACTTTATATGTGGGATGCCTGCCACAGCGTGGTTGACAAGCAATGTGCAGGCCCACACTTGGGATCCCAACCGGCGTACCCTTGGCCACAGTAGCAGAGCACGTGAACTTAACCACTGTGAAACCGGGCAGGCCCCACTCTTAGAGTAAATTTTAATTAGTGAAAATATAAAATTCAACTTGCAAAATGACAGTGAAATTACTCCGTGTAGGTCTGAACATGTAGATTTTTATTTAGTCCATGTAAACATTAGAATACAATCTTAACTTTGAATGTGATCCTGTATAATTTTATATGACATGGTACCTAACCAGGGTTATACTGCTCATGATCCAAAGCATGGGGGCTTATTATGAGATTATAATGAGAACAGATATGATATTTCATGTGGGCACATAAGCAGATTGCTTGTCAATATTTTCTCTTTGTTCCATTGCTTTTGAGATTGCTGTATTTTTTTAAAACTGAGAAGCAGAAATATCTGAAATGTAACTCCTGTCAAATTAACACATACCCTGAGCTGTCTGCCAGTGTCTGTCACTGAAATGTTTATTTTTGAACAGGCAGTAGTGATCTGTTTTCATGACACTAAACAGTGGAACTTGATTAAGATATAGGCTGATTTTGAGACAGTCAAATTAACAATGATTGAAACTGAAAATTAACTTTATAAGTCACTGAGAGGCACCACTGCTACAGTCAGAAACATCCAGAAACATAGAAGAAAAATTAAGTTAATGTCGTTCTCACTCAGTCTAGAATAAGTATGATTTTCTAATAGATTTTCCTTGTGAAAAACATCTAGATAATCAAATAAATATTCATTAAAAACTTGCAACACCTTTTCCTTATAAATTTTTCATAGAAATGACTGGGAAAATTATTTCATCTTATTATAGTGAAAAAAATCATAATAGATAGTAAGCGTGACAAAAATCTGATACCTCAATTATACTGTAGATTTTTAGGTGACTTTCCTTTGAATAGTTTAACGTACTTCAGAATGGATTATCCTAACATATTCCATTTTCTAAAATGATAAAGACAAACATGACTATCCGCAGTGCATAAACAAGGAAACTGGAACACAAAATTTTAATAGGTCAGCCACTAAATTATTCCTCTACCTGTACAGTTTAACGCTTCTGTGTTGTTCTTTTATCACAGCATGTTTTCTCCTGATTCTCTGTCCTGCATGATGCTATTTATACCCTAAGACCAATGCGAAGTATTCCTTCCCCCATCAAGCCCTCCTTGATGCTCGAGGGGAAATAACCGGCCGATTCCAGTCGCTCTAATTCCCGAATCTCAACCCTTCAGATTTTGAAAAGCATTCTTAAACTGCCTAAATACAAGCCAAAAACATAGAAATCCATCAGGATTTTAGCCATGATTATGTGTGGGAGTTGTACTGTGCGTAATTTTTAAACTTTTCTGTATTTTCCAAATTTTCTCTAAAGGACATATAATTTATGATTGGAAAAAGGAAAACAAGACAAATGGGGACAGAGGAAGGACATGTCAAGTTATACAAGCTGTCATTTTAATTTACAGCCAGGAAAGAGCCATGTTCCAAGACCAGGGTACAGAGACATCTGAGGGACATGGAGGAGTGACCCAAATCCCCCCAAACTTCACCTCCTTCGCATATTGTATCTAGACACAACTCTGCTGCTTGGCAGTCAGGAGACGTCAAAAAGACCCTGGGAATACCCCTGTCCATTGCAAGAAAGTGCGAGGCAATACTCCGGATAGACAGGTGGCGCCTGAGAAAACTAATCCATCTTTAAATAAAACACAAAGAGGAAGGAAATGCTTAGAGCTGTCTCGGGAGAGGAAGGAAGACGCAGGGACGAGTCCGTCTCAAGTGGCTGCAGCCCAGCCGAAGTTTCCTGCTTTCAGAAGCAGAATTGAATCTGAGGATGGTGCCCCTCATGTGTGCTGGCTGGTCAGCGGCTGAACAAAGAGGGTGGAGAGGAGCAGCCTAAGAGCAGGAAGCTTATTTCTCTCCTAATCAGGTCCCAGGGGAGGGTCTGGTCTGCCGGCAGCTCCAGGCAGGCGTTTAGGCCCCTTTCTTTCCATAGAGTTTCTTCACCACAGGGCAGGAGTCAGAAAATGGCAGCCCTGTTGGCCAAATCTGCTGCCACCTGTTTTTGTAAGTGATATTTTACTGGAATACAGCCATGCCCGTTTGTTTGTGTATGTGTCGTCTTTGCGCGCTTTCACACCACAAGGCAAAGACTGCATGGTCACAAAGCTGACGATATTTCCTACTTGGCCCTTCACAAAGGGAGTTTGCCCCCCTCTGCTCTCGGTGCTGACTTGCGTGGTGGCAGCTGGACTGTGGCAGATGTAAGGTCCAGCGTGTGGAAGGAAAGGAGCACATGGCCATATGACAGTCCAGGCCTGGGAGGAGGACACGCCATTCTTCCCATCCTACTGCAAGGCCTCGGTCACAGGTCCTCACATGGTACTGCTTGTCAGCTAGAACACTGAGGTACAATTTGGTGCAAAGTATAAGAGCTACAGTGAGCACAGAGCCAAAGAAAGACTGTTTTTACTGGAACATGCAATGACAGAGGCAAGCTGTCAAGACAGTGTATGGCCTGGGTCTTCTCAGACAGCACCGTGGTGTTCCAGGGCGGCCCAGGAGGGTGCCAGAACTCATGCAGGCCGAGCTAATGCCTGCAAAGCACCACCCAACGTTCTGTGCGGTGACAGCATTCCTCAAACAGAAAGAAGTTTGAGACTCATTTATAAAGCACTGACCACATACAAAATATGCCGTAAGCCCCCCACCAGACTCTATCTCAAAGGAAAAAAGTGTACATGAAAAGGGCTAATGAAGGGTCAAGTCCCCCCCCACGGGCATTACAGTCCCTTCCTCCCACCGCCACATGAGGCTAGAAGTAGCAACGGCAGCTAAGCTGATCCTTCCGGGGGGCGACTCCCTGTAGCCAGTTGTACTGCTTCCTCGATCGGTTTTAGCGTCTGGAGCAACGTGCTCTCCTCGTCCTTCTCCTGGAAGCTGTTCAAAGTCCTGGGGGATCTTCCGAACACCCGGGGTGTAAGGAGTAATAGAGAAGGAATAAGGAGGTACAGGTTCTGACCGTCACTCGTCTCCTCAACCACATGAACTTGCGTGATTCGTTCCACCTGTTCATTCAATTTGCGTATTTTTCCTGCTAGATTCAAAGCCACTGCTGTGGGAAAAGCAAACATGTCAGAGACTGGGCCCCAGCTCCCCAAGAGTGGACGGCGTCGCGCGAGACCAGCTGCGAGGAAAGGGGAAGGCTGGGGCAGGTGGATCACGTCAGGGTGGGTGATGGTGGGAGAGGGGACGTGCACACGGGCTTAGAAGATGGAGAGACTCGGAAGGGCAAAGACGGAGGGCAGAGCATCCCACCTGGAAAGAGGGCAGAAGCCAAGGTGGAGGTAGGAAGGGAGACCCTGAAGGAAAGACTGGTGGTCAGAGGCGACTAGTGGAAGATTAGTTAGGAAGGACAGCACAGAACCAGACTGGGAGAACCAAGGAGTCTGACGTTATCCAGGTCACAAGGTTAAGAGTTCTGAGAAGGGGGATCTGGTCTTGGAAAGACGCTGAAGGATTATTCACATGGTGGTTTGTAGAATGGACTGGGGTAGGAGACTAGTTCTAAAGTAGTAAGAAAGCCAGGACAACAAGACAGATGTGGAAGGGATTATCAGTGAGGAACAAATTCAAGAAATTATTTTCCCTGTGTTGAACATGATCCAGTTGCTTACATTAGAGACGCCACAATCGAAAAATGAAGCAGGAAATATAACACTTAGGATGACGGACAGAACAAAGAACACTTGAAACTGAAGTGACAGAAAAATGACTGGAAATGCATTTGAATTTTAACTGCTTAATTTGATATTTATGAGGATTTTGAACTATTTTGTAAGCTAGGAAAGGCAGAAATGCCGGAGCTCTGGGAAGGGTGCAGGCGCTGGCTCCTCATCCGGAGGGGGTTACCCTCCTCCCAACCCTTCACACTTATTCCAAGTTAGGTGGATGTTCTAGGCTCTACTTCTGATTTTGACTGGGCAGTCAGTCTCTTTCATTTCTTTCTTTCTTTTACTTGCCTGAACCATGTTTTGCATATAATAAAATGCACTGGCTTTAAGTGCACAGTTTGATGAGCCTTGACGACATATCTACCTGTATAACCAAGACCATAATCAGGGTGTAGAATGCTCGTGTCAACCCCTCCCCAAATTCCCTCATAACTCTGCAATCAACTCTGGCCTCTTCTCAGGCATCTGCTGCTCTGACTTCTGTCACTATGGCTTGGTTTTGCCTGTTCTGGAACTTCGTACAAACACATCATACAGCACGTGCTCTTGTGTGCCTGGCTTCATTTACTCAGAATGTTCCTGGGAGTCATCAGTGCTGTCGCATGTATAAGCAGTTTATCCTCTTGATTGCTGAATAAGCTGTAAGAATATTCCACAAGTTGTTTCTCCATTCATCTCTAAATGGACGTTGGGGTTGTTTCCAACTTGGGGCTATTGTGAATAAAGCTGCTGTGAACACACTGTACCAGCCTTTCGGGTTCTCATTTCTCTTGGGTAAATACCTAAGCCTGAGTCATATGGAAGTATACGGTCAATTTTATAAGAAACTGGCGAACTGTTTTCCAAAGCAGTTCTAGTGTTTCCCCTTCTCAGCAGCAGTGTA
Organism: Equus caballus; assembly: GCF_041296265.1. Taxonomy (NCBI): domain Eukaryota; kingdom Metazoa; phylum Chordata; class Mammalia; order Perissodactyla; family Equidae; genus Equus; species Equus caballus. Next base: position 66,141,657 of record NC_091703.1, on the reverse strand, counting down.
TGAGACTTCTAGTTGCTCCACGTCCTTTCCAGCACTTGATATTGTCAATTTTTTTTATTTTAACATTCCAGTAGGTTTCTAGTGTATCTCATTACGGCTTTAGTTTACAGCTCCCTAGTGCCTAAGTGTGTGTTCACGTCCGATTTTCATGTCCTTACTGGCCATTGTGTATACATTTTTGTGAAGTGTCTGTTCAAATTTTTTGCCCCCTTTTTAAATTATCATTTGCTTTGTTTTCATTGTGAGAGTTCTTTGCATATTCTGGATGTAAGTCCTTGTTCGGATAGGTGCGTTGCACGCATTTTCTCCTGGTCTGTGGCTTTCCCCATTTCTTAGTAGTATCTTTGGAAGGGCAGAAGTTTTTAATTTTAGCAAAGTCTGATCTATCAATTTTTATGGACAGGGTTATGCTCTATCTACAAAATCTTTGCCTACCCTCAAATCTTGAAAAGTTTCTCTTTTCTTCTAGAAGTTCTATGGGTTTAGATTTTACTCTAGGTCTTTAATCCACTTTGAGTTTATATTTGTGTCTAGTGTGAGTAGGGATCAAGGCTCACTTTTTTCTAGTTGAATATCCAGGCATCCCAGAACTATCTATTGACCATACTATCCTTTCTGCACCAAATTACCTTGGCACCTTTGTCAAAAATCAATTGACTCTATACGTGTTGGTCTATTTCTCAACTCTTTATTCCATTCTGTTGATCTATTTGTTTATCCTCACACCAAGGCCACACTGTCTTGATTGTGTAGCTCTGAAGTAAGGCCTGACATCAGGAAAATGAGGTCCTCCAAATTTATTTCTCTTTTTAAGAATTATTTTGGCAATTCTAGCTCCTCTACATTTCCATGTACCTATTAGAATCAGTTTGCCAATTTCTACAGAGAAGTCCTGGGACTTCCATTGAGCTTGCATTGAATATATAGATCAATTTGGGGAGAATTGAAATCCTAACAATATGACTTTCCCGGCTCAAGAATATGGTATCTTTCCTTTTTATTGTATTTTAAAATTTCTCTTAATAATCTTTTGTAGTTTTCAATGTAAAGATCTTTCACGTATTTTGTTAAATTTATCCCTAGGTATTTCAGACAGCCCGTCTTAGAAGCTGACTAGCACAGAAAGAAATCTCATCCATTATTTATTAGTTTTATTAGTTTAATTCCCAGAATAACAATTTCTTCAAATTGATGGCAGTGGAGGAGGAGTGATAATGGGGGAGGGGTAATTCTCAATTGGAAGCATTTCCAGTTATAAGATAATTCCTTACCATAGTAGAAAAAATCTCTCTTATGAAACCTCACTTCACCTGACTTGCAAGAATGTCAACTCACATGCACACATAAGGGAGGCCGCAGACGTGGACACTCTCCCTGGGGTCAACAGCAAAGGTGCTCACCAAGATCATTGGGTCTTTAAGGCTGAGAGCAGCTCTCTTATGGATTACCCAGTCTACAGACCTGCATAGAGTCACCACTCACAAATTATCTGATTTACCGCATTAATGGGCACTTTGGACAGTGTTTCCTAGGGCTGGATATTTCTTTTAGCAGAATTTCCTCACTTCAGTTTGAATCAGCCATGGCATTTGTGCATTCACAGAGCGCTCATCGGAGGCCTGACGAGGAAGAGCCGAGAGGAACGTTTATCAGCAGAGTTTTATCTAGACAGACAAAATTCTCTTGAAAACACTTCTGGGAAACCTAACTACCTCACTGGTCTTTTTTCTTTCCACACAAAAATACTGATGATAAAGAGGAAACTAACTTTCTGAACGTTAAATATTATTTCTCTTACCAAGTTCCCTGATGGGTATTTTATAGATTTTCCTTAATTTAAAATGTAGATTATCCAAGATTCCTGAAATAATTATATGATAAATATAACGTTAATATATTAACTTACACAGTGCTGCTTCTTATGAAAGAAAAATTGTCATATTAATTTTTTTCTCATAACCATCAAATTAGATAAAGAAGGATTAGGTGTTCCAATCTAATCAGGAAACAAACTCTAAGGAAAAATCACAGAGCGATCTAAGCTATTATACAGAGATCTGGCTCTTCGTCTTTTCTTTCATCCCTTTCTTCCTTCCCTCCTTCCTCCTCTCTTCTAAATTTTGGGCTTTAAAAGAAACACTCAGAAACCACAAATATTCAAGAAATACCAACAACAACAAGAGTTATATTAACTACTCTGTGTCAGGAACAAACATTGCAATTCTGTAACCTTCAGACATTGACACAGTATCATTTACCCACTTTACAAAGAAACTGGGGCTCATGGAGTGTTAGCAACCTCTTCCTAGGCCACACGGCCAAACGGCAGAGGTGGCATCAATCGCAGAACCAAGTCTCTGTCACACAGATTCTGCCAAAACTAAAGTATTTGTTTAATCAATTCAGACCAAAAAGTGAAGGAAAAGGTAGACTTTAGTACACAGTTTAACAGATTGTCCAACCTGCCTCTATTCAGGAAAGCACTTAGAAGATTGCTGTCACAGAAAAGTCCACACTGCGCCACGGAAACAGCACAGAGCTGGGGGCTGGGAGGTCTAGATTAGAGCTAACCTAAGCAGCAAATTGTCACAAAATTGAAGGAGATTCTTCACACCTGTCTCTTTATGGGTAAATGCCGATGTTAGACTTCATGCTTTCTGAAGTCTATTCCAACTCTAGGTGTTACCAAAAAACATGCTCTGTATCGATCACTGTAGGGTGATATTCTTTTCTCTTTCTATTTTTCTATGTCAAAGACCTCTTCGACTCAGATTACAGCCTTTAGAAACATCCACGGACACATAAGGAAGCTGGAAGCCACCAGGGCAGCTGTCACACTTTCCCAGGTGACCTGTGGGGGCTGAAGTCTCCAGGAGAAGCCCTTCCAGCAGCCACTTCCAGCATGGCTTGGAGCAGTAGAATCGAGATGGCCACAGAAGGCAGATAGAAAAATGAGCTCGTGTTGGTACTTCTGGTTTCCCATTGTATGTGAGGGCCCGGGAGAGCCTGCTTCGTCCATGACCCTACAGGGGCTTGGAGTCTAAACATGCCACTGCTCTCAGTAGGAACTCGAAGACTGAAGGCTATCAGCTCCCTCATGGGCTCCACCTGGTTTAAGTCCAAATAGCCAACGAGACCAGCAGGACTTTAGCAGTTACTAGTTCAGGAGCAGCCCAGCCCAGCCACTCCACGGTTGTGCCCAGACAGCATCTGGAGGACACCTTGCAGATCTGTTCACCTGTTCTCTGCTGCCACGAATCTTCAATGAAAACATCTCAATGCCCTCAGACACCATATTGGGCAAGAAAAGAGAGAGGGTATAAAACCCGAATGACTAGTAATTTACCAAAAGAAACAGGATCAGTCCAAAGGCTGTTATTCCAGCCCTGATTCAAATTTTGAACAGTCTGGATGTTCAAACCGAAAGGAGAAATATAAACATGAAGTGACGGAAATAGTTCCACTGGCAAGTCTAGGATGTCCCCAGTCATCAGCAGGGTGGGATCAGGAAGAAGATCAGAGGGGCTGTTAAGAAGTAGGTGCCACATTTTCTCTACCTGAGTTTAGTGTGTGATCCTGTGACCTAACACGCTTTCATAATTTGAGTTCATGACAATCAGCTAGAAAAGGAGAAACAAAACGAGGAACCACCCTTTTCACAAGGTCAAGTTCAGCTCCAGTGGTTTTAAGTGTCTAACACCCTCGAGCCGTCGTAGGGCTGCTCACACAGAAGGCTCATGAGGGTCATAGGCACTACTGCCCTCCACGAAAATGTCCATAGGGTTTCCATTGAACGAAACCTTAAGATAAGTCGGCTTTTAGTTTCGTTTGGTTGTCAACATGTAAGAAAAAGAAAAGCTCATAATAAACAAGCAATACAATGCGAAGACTAAACGATAAGGGAAAAAGCCATTTCTCAGAGTGTGGCCCTTACCATCAGACAATCAGACTTTTGGTCTAAAGTATAAAACCAGAGGAAAAAGGTCAGCTCTGCTGTGAACCTGCAAGGGGGTGGCCTTCATTCTGCCAAGTGCTCCAGATGCCGTTCTTAGAGAGAGAGACTTCATCCTGTGCTTGCACTTGCTTGTTTCCATGTGTATAACACCCAGCCACACATGGAACAGGTCCTTTGTTGATCCACTGAATATGACTTTGGAATTACTTAATCTTATTTAAAATTTCAAACCAAGCAGGAAAAGTAGGACCATGTACTTCCTTTCCTTCTTTTAACCTCGAATTCGAAACTTCTGCTAAATCAGTTTCAAACCAATTAATGATATTTGTTACTAAGTGACCCAAGAAATCAAGAGGAAACTACGATCCAGGTTGGTCAAACAAAGCATTAAATACTCATGAAATGTTTCCACAGAAATCGTTGTTCTGTCACACACATAATTCATTTTGAAGGCTATTTGTCTTGAGGAAGACATCCTGTTTCAGAAAAGGATCTAGAAATAGCTGTCCATGCACTCATGCGTTTTAAGATATCACTGCAACACGTTTTCTTTAATTTGATGAGTTTATTGACTGTTTATCACGTGCGGGACCCTATATTAGGCACCCAAGATATGAAGATACATACAGAGGCTGCATCCTCTCTGAAGGCAGAGGGAAAATTAGGAGTCGTATGGAGGCCATGGGGGTGCACTGAGGGGGTGGATTGGAGACAAATTCGAGTAGAATCAACAGAAATTGTTGTCAAATCGGATGTGTTGGCAAATGAAAATTCAGAGATCGCTCCCTGGTTTCCTATTGAGGCTAAAGTGATGCCAATCCATGAGATCAGCAACGTGAGGGGGAGAGCAGTGCAGCCAGCCCCACGCTACCCCAGAGAGGGAAAGGAGCTGCCAGCACGGGAAGGCACGTGGTCGGAGATGACGGTATTCCAAGTCCATCTGCAGAGCCCCAGTGGGGTTTTTCCCAAATGGAAACGTTGGAACCTGCCTCAGACTCTGCTAAACATCAGCGCTGGCCAGAGCAAAGGCACTGGGCAGTGAGAAAACCTCTTTCGTGGAGAAGATTCCAGTCTCTGGTTAACATGCAGCAGAGGTCAGTCCACCGCCCGCGCAGAAGCTTCTGAACCCATTCCAGCGATGAAAGGGGCCACGCACAGCAGACACACAGAACAGAGCTGGGGCTTGGGTTCCAGCCAGGCTCTGGCATCTGCAGCATTTCAGGGCAGAAAGTCATGTCACCTCTCCTCATTGTCTATAAAATCAGGATCTACACTCACTGCTGGAAAAGTCTATAATTTCCCTTACCATACCTGGACTTTGAAACAGATAAAATGGGGGGAAACTAGTTGAGATGAGTGAATGCTGGAGAAAATGAAAATGTTCAACTTCTATTTACGTCCATGAGGATTTATTGCCTAACTCATTCATGGTACATGTGTGGCATTCTGAAAAGAGAAGGGTCAAACAAGATGACAACCCACGACCTCTGGTGACCCCACCTTAATTTCACAGTATGAAGATACCTACAATTTAGTATTTTAAAAGATGAATATTTATTTAGCACAAGATTATTCATTCTCCAAGCTGATTGTAAGAAAACAATGGCAGGTAGGCTACCATTTTCACAGAATTAATTACATACACATTTAAAATAGTGTTCATTTTCAAGTGGCTCCCCACTGAGATATGAAGTAAATTTTTTTTGGAGGGTTTGAAATTAAAATTTCCTGCTTCAGTAAGAATCAATACTGGTCGGGTCCTAGAAGGGACTACGATCCTCCGATCCCGATGTTCAGCGCGGCCTCATACTCCAGCTCTTCTTTGGCAGAGAAGGGAAACCAGTTCAAAAATCATGAAGGCAGTAACAAGGGCTGTTCTGTAGATTCACACACGCACAGTGAGGGGCATTTTCCATCCCGTCAGTATCAGCATGTCTAACATAAAATCATCAATTCCACACCTGGTAGCTTTTGTAGTAAGAACTACATTAAAGTTATAAGTAAAGCTTAAGATGTTTGTTTCCATCTATAAACCTAGTAAACACAGATTAGCTTGATTTCCAGAGATAAACGCTATACAGTATCTGTCATGACCAAACATCTCCTTATTTCTC